>NC_090191.1:26537889-26863996 GCF_024679245.1 Pseudorasbora parva | reverse complement strand
AGATTCCCCAAAACCCCGCGTTAAGGCAACAGTGGATGTAATTTGCTTTTCCGGATCAGCAACTGAGTTGCGCAAAGGTTTATGTCTGTTCACTGCATTTCGGTGCCGACTGTTTCATAAACAAGGCCCAGCTCGACGCCGGATTTTCCAATCGCCTAATGCTGAATGATGGAGCAGTCCCAACGATAAAGGTCCCAACGTTAGAACCGCAGGCGGTGAGTGAGACTGCTTCAAATGTCTGTGTTTTTGCCTATGCTCATCAAGTAGCCCAAACATGATCACGTATAGTTAATTGATCAATGGAGCATGCGATGTGTAGTGCGTGTACATTTGTTTAGCTGGCCACTATATGTGTAACTTTATGTTTGTGTATTGTAAAAGCACTCCAAACAACAATACACAAAGAGTGGGGAAATATGTTGAACTAAATAAGCACGCTTCTTCATTCAAATGCGTTACTATTCCGTGTCTTTCTATGTAAACACTAGCCTGCCGTGCAAAACTAGTCCGCTTACTACAATTGTCTACACAAACCAAGCGTAAACACACACACACACACACACACACACACACACACACACACACACACACACGTGCACAACTGCACTTCCCACATGTACACCTTCAAAGACAAAAAATACGACGATATAATTCAAGAATAAAAATGTAAATAACACAAGTTGTACCACATAGAGACGTCCTGCTCTAGTCGTTTTTTGCTGCTGCTCCTGTTCAACTGCAGCCTCTGGGTCTGATTCCGGATCATAGATGTATGGCTGTATCTGATTAAAGCCATTTTTTTTATTTCGAATAAAGTTTTTTCCCGCTGTTAGGGATGACACAGCTTTACGACGCACTCAACACAATAACAGCAGCGCGCACATGTCATTATTTAGCTCCGCCCACACGATACGCCCCCACCCGCTCGGCTTTTTTCGGAAAGACTCGGAACAGCGCATCTTTCTTATATAATTATAAAAAAAATAAAGACTTTTCGGAGATATGCAGGATGCAATGCTACTCTATAGGTACTCAAGATTGACATGACACTGACTGAAAATGAGTGTTTCACCTCCTCTTTAAGTGCCAACTGCCAAGCTTTTTATCTCTGAGCTTAAGTGAGAGAATGTCCACCCCTGTCTATCTACACTGCCAAGGTTGCAGGGTGACTCGAGTAACAGACATCTTTAATTCCATCTGACTAGGGATTATGATACCAAAGCACTTTCTTGCTCTATTCTTCCCTGTCTGTATAGTACACAGTTGACACTTAACTAAACCCCACATTAAAAAAATGGCATTCATCAGTCTGACTCTTACCCAAGCAGTTTCACTGCATAATTTAATCGTTTCTTTAAAACAAAACAGCAGGTCACAATTATTTGCAATTGCATACTTCATTTCAGCGGATCTACAATTAATAAAAAGCATGCTTTGGCAAAACATTACTATGACTTAAAAAGTCATAGTTATAACATTAAAATACACAATTATGAGGTCATACTGTAAGAAGTAATAATTATGACATAAAAAAATCACATCTATTAGTGTCATAATTTTGACTTCTCATTATATCTTATAATTAAGGTTTTTGTGATAATTGACTTTGTATCTTATAATTATGACTTTAACTCATAATTATTACTTATCTCATAATTTAGTTTTTTATGTGATGATAGATTTTTTATCTCAAAAATTAGTTTTTTGTGTCAATTTCAACTTTTTATCTTATAATCTTTTTTATTTTATAATCTGTTTTTGTGTGATGATTGACTTTTTATCTCATAATTTTGAATTGTCAATTTTAAAAAATGTATCTCGATTAATCTCATAATTACTTATCTCATAATTTTACCTTTTATGTGATAAGAATTTCTCACTTTTTTGTCTCAGTTATGATTTAGTATGTCATAATTGTCACATCATAATTTAGTCTTTTATGTGATAAGACTTTCCTCTATTTTTTTTTTTTGTGTCAATTTCAACTTTCATCACATAAGTATGACTTAGTAGATCATTATTATTATTTATTTAATTTTTTTGATAATTATGATTCACATTATGGCCTGAATTTTTTTTTTCTTATTTGGTGAAAATTGCCTTTCGTAGTAACCCCAGGGGAAGGAGCTTAAAGAAGAGTCAATTGACCTACAATCTTCCGCCCTTCCTCTCTCTATATGAGATAACAGGCTGACAGGCTGATCAGCTCTCATTGGGACCACTCCTTAACGCTGTGTATGGGGGGAGTTAATTGGCTTAGACCTCTTGCCATGATTACGCACCATTGTGGATTAAACGCTTTGACATTCACTTCTCATAGTCGAGTGCAGGTTAGCACACCTGTGGGGTGCTCAATGAATGTAGCAAATTCTAACAACACCCCTTCAGTTTCTCCTTCCACAATCTTACGATCAATCAGAGGCATGTTTGCATTGATCAGCAGGCTCACCGAGGAGTTAATTATCTTCCAGCACTGCTTTCTGATCCATGTCCTTCCCTGTCAGCTTCAGCACCTCTTAGGCATGTTATCCGGTGATGATTTGCAGGGCGGCAGGGCCACTGGAGATTTTCGTGTTTGTTTGGGAATTGAGGTCTCTTAGACTGAGCTCACCTCTAGAGCTCCTTCTGGTTGACAGATGTACATGTCCTGATGAGAGCTCAGCATGCACATGAAGCTCACATGCTGACAAGCTAGGATAGTGCATGCATTCAAATATATACACACAAAAAAAGTGTAAGCACTTTTAATTCATTCTCAATCATATATTTGCAATCAAATATTAAACAATACACACAAAATGCAATCTACACATATTTATTTTCCAAAAGGGAAATGACCCCAAACATTCGTATAACTATTGCCGGAATTACCAGCGGTCGAAGGAACCTGTTGAAACATTGAAAATGATGAACTGGCCCCCTCAATGTCCGGATCTCAACCGCATCGAGCACATTTTGGGCAAGTTTGAAAATAAACAGGACAGATCTATTGTACATTCAAAGGGAAGCCTTTGTCTTCAGTTGCAAAAGTTCTCAGAGGAAATATATTGGCAATATGCCAGAGAGATGTGCTGTTGTAATTGCTGCAAAAGGTGCACATATCAAATATTAAAGTTAAATGTGAATAAAAACAGTACGATTCACTTCATCTGACATTTGATGGTAAGAGCAACCAACTGCACGTTTCATGAAGATTATGAAATGAAATCATGTTTGGGAGGCAAAAAATGGTCATGGCCCCTGTTACGGGGTGGGATATATTAGGCAGCAAGTGAACATTTAGTCCTCAAAAGTGATGTGTTAGAAGCAGGAAAAAATGAGCAAGAATAAGGATTTGAGCCAGTTGGACAAGAGACAAATTGTGATGGATAGACGACTGGGTCAGAGCATCTCCAAAACTGCCTTTAGTTTCCGGTCTGCAGTGGTCAGTATCTATCAAAAGTGATCCAAGGAAGGAACAGTGGTGAACCGGCGACAGGGTCATGGGTGGAGAGCGAAGTTTGGCCTGTGTGGTCTGATCAAACAGACGAGCCGCAGACCAGTCAGGGTGTCCATGCTGACTCCTGTTTACCACCGTAATTGCCAACAGGATGCACTATAGGACGAAAGCAAGCCGGCAGAGGCAGTGTGATGCTTTGGACAATGTTCTGCTGGGAAAACTTCAAACCTGCCATCCATGTGGATGTTACTTTGCCACGTACCACCTACCTAAGCATTGTTGTGGACCATGTACACCCTTTCATAGAGTAGGTATTCCCTATTTCAGTAGGATAATGCACTCTGCCACAAAGAAAAATGGTTCAGGAATGGTTTGAGGAGTAAAACAGTGAGTTTGAGGTATTGACTTGGCCTCCAAATTCCCCAGATCTCAATCCAATCGAGCATCTGTGGGATGTGCTGAACAAACAAGTCCGATCAACAGAAGCCCCACCTCACAACTTACAGTACTTAAAGGATCTCCTGCTAACATCTTGGTGCCAGATACTACAACAAATCTTCAGGGGTCTAGTGGAGTCCATGCCTAGATGGGTCATGGCTGTTTTGGCAGCAAAAGGGGGACCAACACAATAATAGATCATAATGTTATGCCTGATCTGTGTAATTTCTAGAAAACAACAGCATCACCAGTTGCAGAGGTTGAAGGTTAATTGAAAAAAAAATTAAAAGGGTTTCCTTTTACATTCCCCCATATCTCATTGGTTGGACAAACAAATACCCCTGCCACAAAAAGACATGCTGCATCTGAAATCGCATTTACTTCCCTACCACATAGTAGGTGAAAAATAGCATGTGACAAAAAAAGTATGTCTGATATAACAGTACTCGGTATGACCAACTTCCAGCGAGATTCTGAAGTGTGCATACGATGGACACTTTACTAGTCCATGAGGCCAAGGGAGAGGATTTATGAATGGCAGTGAGCGAACTTAAAGGGTTAGTTCACCCAAAAATGAAAATCATTTCATTAATTACTCACTCTCATGTCGTTGGACACCCGTAACATCTTCGTTCATCTTCGGAACACAAATGAAGATATTTTTGTTGAAAGCTGATGGCTGAGAAAGGCTTCAGATAGGCCTCCATTGGCATTCAGTACATTTCCACTGACCCACTCACAAGACCCATAAAAGGAACTAAAGGTGTCATTACAAAGTCCATCTCACTACAGTGGCTAACAATAATTTTACAATGCAACGAAAATAGTTATTGTGCACACAAAAATGTAAATAACGACTTTATCCACCAAGTTATTGACTTGAACTCAACGCATGCGCGAGAATATGACGCAGCTCCACCGTTCGAATACATGATCCGGAAGAGGGGGAGCGCCGCTATCGCGTGAGTTCACGTCCAAGACCTACAAGGAAGACAATAACTTGGCGGATAAAGTCATTATTTAGATTTTTTTTTTAGCACAAAAACTATTCTCATCGCTGGGTAAAATTATTGTAAGCCAGTGTAGTGAGATTGACTTTGTAACGACATCTTTAGTGCCTTTTATGGGTCTTGTGAGTGGGTCAGTGGAAATGTACTGAATGCCAATGGAGGCCTTTCTGAAGCCTTTCTCAGCCATCAGCTTTCAACAAAAATATCTTCATTTGTGTTCCGAAGACGAACGAAGGTCTTTTACGGGTGGCCAACGACACGAGGGTGAGTAATTAATAAAATAATTTTCATTTTTGGGTGAACTAACCCTTTAACTGACGCTAGTAGGTCTCATGACCATGACAACATGGCAGATGTAGTATGTCCAGATTACATTCACACACTCACACTTTATAGAACATATTTTTTTAGCAGTCCTGATGTAATTACTTATTCAACTACATAAGGAAGTATGCGATTACGGATGCAGCCACAGTCTCTGCATATTAAACTGGGATAGGAAAAAAAAACATTTTAACATTAAAACATGACACAGTTCACCTTCAAGACTGCATTTGGTTACCCCGGGGAACTATTCTATCTCTTAAAAAGAGTCTTACATAATGTGAATGAGTTTTAATTTATTCTTGCGTCATGAATTTGATCAGACCTCTGAATGAAAGAGCTTTGCGTACAGGCCGCTCAGTGATTCAGCATTGGATTAGCTGTACTATGCTGTTGATCCTCTGTTATACAGTTCATTGTGCATGGAGTACTGCTTTTATTCCTATCTGAGTTTTTTATGTCATATAACCTGTTGCCATGCAACTAGACGGTGTTCACGGCACAGAGAACTGAACGTAAAATTGTTGTGTTCTCTTGAGAGTGTGGTATTACTGCTTGTTTGATTTGAACTCTAAACTAAATCTATACGGAATCAAGGTTTAGTGAAGATTATTTGAATAAATGTGTTGGGGGCCATGGGAGTTGTTGTGAAGAGGAAGAATTATTATATGATGAGGTGAGACTTATTTAACCGTTGTGATTGGCAGGCAGGGCCATTTCTACCCCTTCTGACGCCTTAGGCGAAATCCTTATTTGTCACATTTTAAAAAGCAATATTGGTATAACAAGTATTAATTAACAAATACATACATACCAAATTATATTTGTATATATTTGTTAATAAGGATTAAATTAATACCAGTAATACCATTGTGTAGCCAGATTGTAGGCTACACAGATTTTGTTTAACAATGATTTGATGCAAAACCCTTTTAGAGGTGCAAGTAAGCTTTTTAGAGTCCAAATATAACACACTCACTTCATCATGAAATGCTGAAGTGAGAGTGCAGTTATGTTTTGCCTCTAACATACACACCGAGCAATGCTAGCTGCCATTTCACAGCATGATTTTTCGACTGCCACAAAACACATTTGTGCACTTTTTACTGTACTGTTTTTGTATTGGCCTTTAGTTTGAATGTAGCTTTATTTTATGGTTTAAAAAAAAAAAACGTTACCTCGTCAAAGCATTGACTGAGCTCTTAGATCTAATGGTGTTGTTGAGCACTCCAAACAAAAACTTTTTTGACAATAATTGACAGTACTCGGATCCAATGGCATATAGGATTCGTGTGATTGACAGTTCTCTGATCCAAGTGTGGGGGAACAAGTGGGGGCGGCAATAATATTTTAGGGTGGCTGTGACACCTTTTACATACAAAAATCTAGTGCCAGATTGCGCTTTTTGGCGCCCCCTCACTGATGGCGCCCTAGGCGACTGCCTATATGTGAAATGGGCAGATAGCATTGCTCGGTGTGCATGTTAGAGGCAAAACATAACTGCAATCTCATTTAAGCATTTCATGATGAAGTGAGTGTGTTGTATTTGGACTTAAGCTTCCTTCTTTGCACCTCCAAAAGGTTTTTGCACCAATTCATTGTTAAACAAAATCTGTGAACAATCTGGCTACACAATGGTATTACTGGTATTAATGGTAATCCTTATTAACAAATATATACAAATATAATTTGGAATGTTTGTTTATTTGTTAATTAATACCTGTTTAAAACCCTTTTGTCACTTAAAAAGGGTTCTATATAGAACCTTTAAGGGTTCCAAATATGTAGCGCCGATAGAACCTTTTAAGGGTCTATATAGAACCTTTTCTTCTAAGAGTTCAGTTTGCCTATCCCTAAAAATGTTGGGCCCTATTGGGAGGTTTATGCTGCATGAACTTGCTCCCCTTATGAGTGCACTAATATGTTCACCACCAAGGGGCACTAGACACAAAATACAAGTAAAGGTGCAGTCAGTAACTTTAACAGTACTTAAAAACATTTGAAATCATGTACAATCGCACAATTTTTTTTGTCTTGTTTCTAGACCAAACATCCAAAAATTCTTAAAACAAGAAGTATTTACTAGACAAACAAAAGTAATTGTCTTGTTTTGGGGGGGAAATTACTAAAAATTAAGAGAGTTTTTACTTAAAATAAGCAAAATAATCTGCCAGTGGGGTAAGCTAAATAATCTTAAAACAAGATTTTTTAAGCAAAAACTCTTAATTTTGAGTTAAACAACTTTTTCCCAAAACAAGACACTAATTTTTACTTGTCTAGTAAATGTTTCCTAATAAGAATTATAGAAATTTTGACTAGAAACAACACAAAGATACTAAGAAAAGCATTTTTTGCAGTGCAGTCATGTCAGTGGTTTACATGGCTTGAGTATTGAGATCACACGACCAGACAAATACTATTTTCTCAGTAAACACTTATTTTTGGAAAGTTTCACTTATTGAATAAATGAATCAGGGCTGAACGCCTGAGCATTTATCCAATAGCACTGTTGCGTTGCACTGTTTCACCAGTCCAAAATGAATGAATAAGCATTTCATCAAAAATTATTCTCTTCTTTTTTCTGTCTCTTACTCCATTCCCTGTTCTTTTCTATTTATTTGTCTTTTCTTCTTATACTCTTCTGTCACCTGCTATCTCCTGTCTTTTGTCTCTGTAAAGGCCAATTTCTTCAGTTGGTTTGATTTGGTTTAGTGGCCACACAGCTATTGTTCTGATCCACTGACCTTTCCTTCAAAGCTGGAAGCACAATTAAATAAGACCGTGGGCACACGTCAGGGATATCTCTTTCTGAGTGGCAGTTATTTTGATGAAATGTGCCCCCCATCAGAATTTAAGGGCATTTAGTACTTTCCCCACGTGTGGCAGGACCACCTCAAAACCCTCAGCGATTTCAGACACCTTCCAGAGCAGAACCTCTGAAGCGGGTAATATTATTCTGGATCTAGCCACTGGAAAATTGCCTTTCACTGCTTTTCTTGAGGAGGGATATACACTGTTTAATTTCTCTTCAACCATACTCAACTTCACATTTAGAATCGCTTTGATTGTGTGACCGACGTGATTTGTGTTTAATCTGCAGTGCTATACAGGCACGCCGAGTGAATTATATGCTAAAATTCTGAATAAAACACACCTACACCTGAAGCAAAATATTCCTGTATTTGCTCACTTATCAGGAACTAGGCATTTATTTTGTTGCTTTTATGCCTCAGTGAAGCTAGTGTGTGAATAATTAGAAATAAGAAAATCAATTTTGCTTTAGTGTTGCATATTACAAACTATAAAATTATAACATAACACACAATCCTTCTAAATAAATATTACATATTAAAACCTATTTAAAGGCGCAATATGTAAAATATTTAGATAAAAAATTCCAAAAAACACTACAATGTCATCTATTTTGTTGACCTGTGTGCAGATACATTATCCCAAAGTTTCCAACAATGTTTAAATACAGAGAAATCAGACATTTTAACCAGTGTTTATGGACCACGTCCTTATGTCGCCTGTCAGTGACGTCATATCGTAAAAAAAAAAAAAAATCTCAGTCTTTGTAATTTCATAATCGCGATAAGCGCGATTTCATTTCAATTGCGATTTATCGTGCAGCCCTAATTTTATTTAGCCCCGTTCACACCGCCAGCGATTTTGTCACTGCATGTCGCCAGCGCCAGAGATTCATGTCGCTAGTGGGCGTTCCCACTACGGGTTGCATATAAACGTCATTAAATATATTTGTACTATAGTACCGTTTTTTTTACTAGTGTTTTGCAGAACAGAGCAAGCTATTAGAATACATACACACTGTACTGTAATGGGTAGACCATATTGCATGCAGTTTAGTCAAAACTTACTTTATTTCCCCACAATCCCAGACACGTTTTTCCATGCATCATTTTTTTAAATGTGTCTCTGTATGTAGGCTACACAGAGACATATTATAAAGAACAGGGGGCTTGCTAAAAGCTAATATCAACAACTCCTCCGGACACCGCAGTAGCAGCAGTAAAGCAGACGGATCACGTGCACTCCACTGACTTCACTCCTATTGGTTGTCGCTCGCGGAAAATCGCTTCTCGTTTGCATAAAGTTGAAATTTCTGAACTTTTGTCGCGTGTCTCGTGTCGCTTGACACACCCACATTCTGTCGCCAACGGTCACTGTCGCTCGTGTCGCCGGAAATCGCCAGCGCTCCATTGAAATGAATGGGATCATGTCGCTTTGTCGCTGCGTGTCGCTGGCGGTGTGAACGGGGCTTTAGACAGGCGAGCAACTGTTTGGATACATTTATCAACAGAAAACGAATAATTGTTATACACAACACGGTTAGTCTTGTTGTTTGAATCACTTGTTTTCTTGATTTACAGTAAAAATCATTTTTACCATGCCTCACAGACAACACTATTTTATCAAGTGGCTTACATAGCATAATCAGAAAGAGCTTTCTTCATGATACAATATAATTAAAAAAGTATGTCATTTAGCAATGAAAAAAGCAGAAGTGGCCGACTGCAGCATAGGGCCTACGCATAATAAAAGCTCAGAGACCAGTGTTTCATTAGCATTCGCTCCCAAGGGCTCTCGTTGCATCCTGTTTCATACCGCCCTGACGTTAATAAAACTTTAATACATTCGCTCATTCATGAACATGATTTCTGCCCGAGTCTGTCTGATTCTTTTCCATTGGCTCTGGAGTTGAAGGGTGAAGCCTACAACACCCCTGATTCCACCTACCCGAAAGCGTGTCCTATACACGCCATAAAGTGCGTATCATATGCACGCGAAAAACAGCGTATCATATGCACGCGAAAAACAGCGTATCATATGCACGCCAAAATGAGTTTTGGCGTATACATTCCACGATATTGCACACTCGTACTATTTATACACATTTACATGTGATCGGGTTGAACTTACATACAGTGCATCATAAGAAATATTGGCAGATGAGGTTTATCTGACCCAATCCCATGCACATTATATGCGCACATATCCATATTTTACAATAGGCCTACATTTGGTCAATTTTAATTAATAACCTTCATAGTTCTCTAAAAAAATATATTGTTGAAATAAATAAATAATAATAATTCTGTTTTAGATCCATTCGAGATCACTGATTAAAGCTGTATATTTCTCCAAACATACTTACTTTATTTATTTCATGATGTTAGGGGGTCCACTGGAACTATTGGGGAGACCAGCACCCTGTCAGTTCATTTATTCTGGATTATGCTTTATGACAAATCATTTGAGCTGTGGTGCAAGTCATATTTGTGCAATCTTTGCATGTCTGTGATTTTTTTATGCCATCATGAATAATGTAATGGGTAATATATGGGTGATTTCTTGTGTTTATGTGCTCAGTGTTATGATTGGCATGTGACTGCATAGTGATTGCATTTCATTGTTGAACGACTTCTACACTTCAGATACAAACAAATACAAACATTCAGTGCAATGATTTGCTTGATATTGATGAACTATTCCTTTTTTCATGCAAGGGTGAGCACAAAATGATTTTAAGATCAACAATTATTATTTATTATTATGGTGATGTTATGAAGTTGTCGAATGCTGATGTGAGCATTAGAGATTGTGTGAGAGACAGCTTGCGAAGGAGTATAATTATTTATTGATTACATTGTGATCTATTCTGGTCTTATTTGACTTCAAAATTGCCTACAATCATGCTTTCCCTCACAATAACCTCTCTCTCTCTCTCTCTTTTTCTCTCTCTCTCTCTCTCTCTCTCTCTCTCTCTCTCTCTCTCTCTCTCTCTCTCTCTCTCTCTCTCTCTCTCTCTCTCTCTCTCTCTCTCTCTCTCTCTCTCTCTCTCTCTCTCTCTCTCTCTCTCTCTCTCTCTCTCTCTCTCTCTCTCTCTCTCTCCCTCTCCCCTTTGACAGATCTTCTTGTTTTCTCCTTTATCCTAACACTGACAACATGGCAGATGTTATAATCATCTAGATTGCATTTATACTACGCACACTCATACTATATAGAACATATTTTTTAACAGTCCTGAAGAAATTGCTTATTTAAAATAAGTACCTAGTCAAGGAATTATGCAATTTCGGAAGCAGCCACAGTCTCTGCATATTAAATTGGGATAGGAAAATATATATATATTTTAAAGGAACTGCATGTAAGAAATGTATTTCAATTAATCATAATTGAAATGAAACTGATATGTCACTAGACACTAAGAAATCATGTTAATTTCAAATACTCATATCACTGATAACAGTAGTCCGGCCAGGATATTTTCATTTAAAAGTTGTTGTTGCAGCCCTCAACTGATGTTGATGTTTTGGCCTGAAGCTCCGCCCTCCACCTATCGACCAATCACAAAGTCAGTTGTGTTTCTGCATTTGGGTTGCCAGATCTGCTCTAGTTACCACATCTGCAGATACAAACGTTCCTGCTGATCCTGGAAAACCATAGATTTTCGCTATTTTTCTTTTTCCATCTGAATAAATATCAAGATTTGGGTTTAATTAATAAATAAATTACTTGTGAAGAGAAATGTATTTAATTCTCCATCTTTTACCTAAGAATGGGTACTCCGCTAGCAGCTGTTTAAAATGTTCACAACCATTTTTGATCTCTTAGAACAAAATGGAACCATTTTAATATCAAATGTAACATGTATTAATGGCGTTAGGAAGAAAAAGCCCACAACATCAAATATTTAATTAATCATAACTAATTTTGACAGCCCTAATAGACATACAAGGTACCCCTGTATAACCTATAATTAATGTGCTCAATTAGACACTGAAAACTAGAAAATAGCCTGTGAGTTATGTACCAGCATTTGAGAAGCTATCAGCCCCTCAGTCCTTTTTTTTCTTTTTTAGACTTTGTGGTAGTTTATGGCAAATTACCAAACAAGGCAACCAGATCAATACGACCCTAGATCGATATAATAGCCTCCCCCAACAGTTATTAGTTATTTTGATGTGTGTAATCTGAATTTCACACCCAGACTAATGAAAAAACTATAGAACACGGTGTTAATTACAGAGTATATTTAAAAATAGAGGGTGTGAGATGCTGGTAGAAGTTCCTTAACACTGCTGGCACGACTAAATAAATGATTTATTTTACTATACTGTGGAAAACTGGAAAGTAGTTAAAAGTTCTTGGCTTAAAAAAGGATCAGATGATTAAATTGAAAATGACAGCAATATCTAAAGCACACATTTTCTGTGCTCAAACCCACAGAGCATGAGTGAATTAATGACACAAAACTAATTAAGATATTTTTAGAATGGGGAAAAGTGTGTTATTACAGCAGTAGCATTTACTCTAGAAAAATGAGGTTTTAACTGTGGTCTGATCACATACAGAACAAACTGCCCCAGATTTTCTCTCATCTGCTATACACTGTAATTATTTCTCTAATCTCAGTTCCTTCTCTTTTGATATCTTTACTTTTCCTTCTCCTACTTCTTGTGCTGTATAGAATGAAAACAGAGATTGATCAGATAGCATTAATCAGAACTTACTTTTTAATTTACTTATTTTTGTATGTATTATTCATTTATTTTTGTTGTCTTTTTTCACCTTTTTAATGTATTTTAATTTTCTTAGTTATTTTAATTTCTTAATTTCGAATGCAGTTTGATTCTGAACTGCCGAAATTAGTTGTTAGTAGGGTTGGGCCAATAGACGATGCCATCGTCCATCACCGATGGTAATTATGGTAATGATATATAAATGTCCTCTATTCGTTTTATCTCGAAACATCAATTCATTCAAGCCCTTTTAGCAGGGCTGGACTGGGGCTAAAATTCGGCCCAGGCAAACCCAGCTCATCTGGCCCATGAGTTTCCCGTAAATGTTTTTGCTGGGGTTAGGGTCTTAAATTAGAGTTAAAAAATAAAACTAGGACAGGGACAAATAATGATAGATATTATTATCGAATTTACAACGAACTTAATTTTGTCACACAGAAATGCACTTTTTACAGTAAAGCACTGATTTTGAGCTAGGATGCAGTAAAGTAAATGTACTGCTTTTAAATGCTATCAGCAATTACTCTCGTGTCATTCCAAACTTGTATGACTTTCCCCCTTCCGTGAAACACAAAAGAAGATATTTAGAAGAATGTTGGCAACCAAGCCATTTTTGTTAGGCTAGATGTTAACTCTTGAAAAAAAATATGATTGTGTAACCCAAAAATGTGATCGTTTACTCATCCTAATGTCTTTCCAAGCCTGAATTAATTTATTTATGTGTAACATAAAAGTCATTTTGAGTCTGTTTTTTGTTCATACAATATTCAATGGTATGTAAGACACTGAGATCTATCTTTCATGATGTTCTCATTGAAATAAAATTTAGTACAATTTTATTAGATCTATTAAAAAGTTCATAAAACATTTAAAGAGAAAAGCTTTGTCCTTAATTCATGGGATCCAGGCGTTAAAGCTGTTTGTTTTGTTGAATTATAATGACATTTTAACTGTAGGCCAGTTTCATTTAACTGTAAGATCATACATGGTAGTCACAGGTAAAACCATGCTCCTCATGGGTATATGGTTTCTAAAATATATAAACCATATATAATAAACAAATTAATTTGTAATAAAAAAATATTGTAAACACAAAACAGCCTCTATAAAAGTGATTTATATTCCGCAATATTTAATGCAAGTAATATTATCAACATTTTTATATTAAAAATGTTTTTACATTAATATGTTTCTTCCAAAACCCCCTATTTCCTCACTGTTAGTAGCTGCAAGGTAAATTGTGGTTGTGCTAAAAAGTTTGTAGTTGAGTGTACTGCTCGCAACAGTTTTCCGCCAGATTCACCACAGAACCTGTAATGTACCCATTTCACACGACTATATATAAAACAAAATTTGGAGTGCCGTTCACCACTTCATAGAGAATCAGAAATGCAGTATACTGCATAATATTCGCCTTTTGCAATTCCATGCGCTCAAATAAAATAAATAAATGTGAATGCGTATCAATAGTACGAGTGTGCAATTTCATGGAATGTAGTCGCAGTTTTTCTCATGCATATGATATGCACTTTATGGGGTGTGACATGCTCTTGGGTAGGATTAGGGTGGTGGGGGGGGGGGTTTGTGCGTATAAAACGGCATAAAGTGCGTATCATATGAATGCGAAAAACTGCGCACTATATGCATGCAAAAAAATTAATTTTGCCGTACAGCTTACATTCCACGACATTGCACACTCGTACTATTTATACTCATTTTCAAGAGATCCGGCTGGCCAGTCAGGGGCAAAATAACTGACCGTTAATAGTGTACCGGCCTCAAAGTGTGTCGGCTCACCGGGAAAATGCCCGGTATGCCAGATTACCAGTCCAGCCCTGCCTTTTAGCTCCATGCGCATTCTCTCTTTTTCTAGACACGTGCTACATTAACGGAGCTTGACGCTCAAACACAACCCCCAAATGTCATCGTTCATCATATTGTTTTACTGTAGACATCAATCTGGTAGACATCGCCTAACCCTAGTCCTCAATTTTAGTTTCATTTCCTAGGTACAAACCTACGTAGGTTTGTAACAAATTTGCATAACGCCACCTGATGATCTTCACTGGCTGCCCACGAACAATGTCTGCTTTGTTCTTCCCTAAAACACAGTAGTCATAGCTCAGTAGCAACACGTTGTGTTGTCGACATGTGGAGAAGACACCATTTTCTCATAATATACACTGTATATCACCTCATTTTCACTGTGTCTGAAAACAGTTAGTTTCTCTCTAAACGGCTCAATTCCAAATGCTTCCTCTGCTCTGATTGGTCAGATGGCCTAGTCTGTTGCAATTGGTCTACCAGTTACAGCACGTGTGAGAAACGACACCTCTGAACTTAATCTCTGGATGCGTCACCCAACACTGCTTTAGTAAGCCTGCTTCTGCTTCTTCAGCACTTATATTTGATACAAACGGTTACAATGGCATTGGTTTTACTGTATCAATTCCAACGAGAGTCCTCCTCCTTTGAAAGTGCATAGAAAGTGGATTTCGCTGTGCAAATGTATGGTTTTTTTGTTTAGTTTTTTTTTGATGCATGTAAACCTAGGAGATAAAGAGATAAAGGCACAAAATTAAGGAGCAGTACACTCATTTACAAATCCTCAAAACATTATTTGTCTCTAATTGATGTGGCAGCCAAGGTTTATCTGGCCTAAACCAGGACAGAGATGAAGTCTTGTGTGCTCAGAGCAGCAGGTTGTTTGAGTAAATCCGAGATATTTCATGCCTTCCAGAGTAAAACAGAGATCCACAAAACAGATGAAAACAGCAAATTGTCGATTAAATTAATACCTAGAATTGGTCATCTGTTCCATGAAAACTTCTGATATATTAAACAATTTGGTACAAAGTATCAAAGCCTAAAAAGAAATTACCAGGCTTTTTGTAATCGCCAATATGATTAGTATGTAGCACGCTAAACTGTCAATAGCCTCCCGTCAATAGCATCGGCTAGCAAACTATTGTTACTATTTTACAGAATATAGTATTCAAAATTAAATACCCTCTAAAGTTGTATTTACGCATTTCAGAGTTTCCAAATTATATTCCAACTTTCAAAAAGCATAGATCTAGTCAGTAAAATGTAGAATTAAAAGAATTGTATCAGCAGACCACTGCAAAATCAAGCAGAAACTGTCACGGTTTATGAATTCATTGTCTCCTTCTTTGTGTCTTGTGAGGTTGTGTTGGAGGCGTGGCCACTGATTATGGGACTCATTACTTTCACCTGCTGCACTCATCAGTCTCACTATATAAACTGCTCTCTCACTGGCACCCATTGTCAGATTGTTACAGGCATTTCTGGCGTGGCTGGCTTCGGCTTCGGCTTCTGTTTCCCCTGGGGGATTATCTCTGTTCCTGGTCCAGGATTTCGGCCTCTGGTTGTCTGCTGCTTCCCTGCTCTGCCGTATCGTCTGCCTGACCGCCTGCACCTGACCTTCGCCGCAGTTCGCCTGCCTGTGCCCTGGAGCCTGTCTCTTTGATACTTTTGCCTGTTATCTGAGCTTGGTTTATTGTTGACGCTTGCCGTCCTGTGGAACAATAAACTTGTTTTTTGATTCGCTATTGGATCCTCTCTGTCTCTCATTACAGCCGTGACAGAACAATCTGACCGTTATGGATCCAGTGAAGATGAACGAATTACAAGAGTATCTCAACGCGAACAGTCTGCGGATGGATCGCCAGGAGCAACAGGCGACTGCTACCACCCAGGCATTACAGGCGATGGCGGAGCAGGTGTCCGAGCTCTCCAACCAACTTCAACAGCTACGGATTCCCACTGCGCCCCCACCACCGCCGCCGTTTCCCCAGCCACCAGCTAACATCAACCCGCACGAGCCCCGGATTCCGACGCCCGAACGCTACGCTGGTGAGCCCGATCTTTGTAGATCCTTCCTAACAAGATGTTCATTGTTCTTTTCTCTGCAATCCACCTCGTTCGCTTCAGAGACTTCCAAGGTGGCATTGGTAATCAACCTGCTCACGGGCCGTGCGGCACGCTGGGGAACGGCGGTTTGGGAGAATCGCCATCCGTGTTGTTCCTCGTTCCTCGCACTCACGGAGGAAATGAAACGGGTCTTTGACCGAGCCGCCGTGGGACGCGAGGCGGCCCGCAGGCTTTCCGATCTGCAACAAGGCAGCAGACCCGTTTCTGATTACATCATCGACTTTCGTACCCTGGCCGCTGAGTGTGGTTGAAACAAGGAAGCGCAGTGGGACCGTTTCCTGCATGGGCTGGCTGACCGTGTACAGCGAGAGGTGTACGCCTTGGATTTACCTACGGATCTCGATGGACTGATGACTTTAGCACTTTGAGTTGACTCACGCCTGGAATCCCGCTCTCATATGCGGAGGACATCTGAGTTTCGTGAGCCCAGTGGCGCCTACACGGTCAGCCCCACCAACGATCCCGAGCCCATGCAGGTGGGTAGAGCTCGGCTTTCCCGGGAGGAGAGAGAGCGTCGCAGAGCGGGGGGTCTCTGTCTCTACTGTGGTGCGGCGGGGCATTTCCTCAACCAGTGTCCAGTAAAAGATCGAGCCCGGCAGTAGTAAGGAGGTTACTGTCGGGTGGAGCTGCGTTGGAGAAAGCCTCGTCCGCGACTCTCCTTCCGGGAAGATTGCAGTGGGCAGCCAGTTTTCACATCTGCCAAGCCCTCGTGGATTCGGGAGCAGAGGGTAATTTTATCGATCAGACTCTGGCACAACGACTCAGGATTCCCGTCACCCCCCTTTCCAGTACCATTTCTGTTCACGCCCTCAATGGCCAGACTTTACCCACCATCACCCACATCACTGAAAACATTACACTCACCATTTCTGGGAACCACACAGAGACTATCACATTCCTCCTCACTGACACTCCTCATGCACCTGTTGTCCTCGGTCATCCCTGGTTACAGAAACACAATCCCAGGGTTGACTGGGGACATAATACTATCACATCCTGGAGTAATCAGTGTTATGCCTCTTGTCTTGTGTCTGCTCGTTCGTGTATGTCTAGTTTTGTGTTGCAGGAGGAGACGGTGGATTTATCTAACGTGCCCAAGGAGTACCTCGACCTGAAGGAGGTGTTCAGTAAGTCCCGGGCTGCTTCTCTTCCTCCTCATCGTCCCTATGACTGTGCTATAGATCTACTTCCAGGCAAGTCTCCGCCTAAGGGCAAGTTATATTCACTTTCTACTCCTGAAAGGGAGGCCATGGAGAAATACATTTCTGATTCTCTAGCTTCCAAGTTCATCCGTCCTTCCTCTTCTCCAGCGGGGGCGGGGTTCTTTTTCGTGGGTAAGAAGGATGGTTCTCTGCGACCTTGCATTGACTACCGGGGGCTGAATAACATCACGGTAAAGAATACCTATCCTTTGCCGTTGATGTCTTCAGCTTTCGAGAGGTTACAGGGAGCATCCATATTCACGAAATTGGATTTACGCAATGCCTATCATTTGGTGCGCATCAGGAAGAGGGATGAATGGAAGACTGCATTTAACACCCCCAGGGGGCACTTTGAATATTTGGTCATGCCCTTCGGGCTGTCCAACTCTCCCGCAGTCTTCCAGACACTGGTCAATGACGTGCTGGGAGACATGGTAGATCAGTTTCTTTATGTTTACCTGGATGACATACTGATTTTTTCTTCTTCTCTCCAGGAACATGTCCAGCACGTCAGACTAGTGTTACAGAGGTTGCTAGAGAATGGGCTTTTTGTCAAGGCGGAGAAATGCGCGTTTCATGCACAGTCTGTACCATTTTTAGGTTACATCATCTCGTCCGAGGGAATGCGCATGGATCCTGATAAGGTTAGGGCTGTGATAGATTGGCCAAGTCCAGATACCCGTAAGGCCCTACAGAGGTTTCTGGGGTTCGCCAATTTTTATCGGCGTTTTATTCGCAACTTCAGCCAGCTAGCCGCGCCTCTGACTGCCTTGACCTCCACCCGAACGGCGTTCAGGTGGTCGGTTGCAGCCGAGACTGCATTTACCAACCTGAAGAGCCACTTTGTTTCGGCTCCCATTTTAGTGACCCCTGATCCATCACGCCAGTTTGTGGTGGAGGTTGACGCGTCAGAGGTGGGGGTAGGAGCGGTTCTATCCCAGCGCTCTTCCTCGGATGATAAGATGCACCCTTGCGCGTTTTTTTTCTCATCGCTTGTCGCCAGCCGAACGCAATTATGACATTGGTAATAGAGAGCTGTTGGCAGTCAAACTGGCATTGGAGGAGTGGCGTCATTGGCTAGAGGGGTCGGGGGTTCCTTTTATTGTTTGGACCGACCATAAGAATCTGGAATACATCAGATCTGCTAAGAGACTCAACTCCAGGCAGGCTCGGTGGTCCCTTTTTTTCGGACATTTTGACTTTTCTCTTTCGTACCGCCCGGGTTCCAAAAACATCAAACCCGATGCTTTGTCGCGCATTTTTGACCGCTCCGAACGCCCGTCTACTCCCGAGTGCATTTTACCTGAGAGACTTAGAGTCTCCACACTCGTATGGGAGGTCGAATCGAAGGTCAGGACGGCCTTAGAAGGGGTAACGCCTCCGCACGGTGGACCACCGAACCTATTATTTGTTCCGGAGGGAGTTCAGTCCGACGTTGTTCGATGGGGACACTGCTCCAATGTCGCTTGTCATCCAGGAGTTAATAGAACCAAATTTTTGGTTAAGCAACGATTCTGGTGGCCCGGTATGGCTCGTGACATCCGAGATTTTGTTTTGGCCTGTTCAGTCTGTGCCATGGGGAAGACATCTAACCGCCCTCCCGATGGGCTCCTTCAACCGCTGTCTGTCCCTTCGAGACCCTGGTCCCATATCGCTCTAGATTTTATCACCGCCCTCCCGCCCTCCCAGGGCAAGTCGGTTGTTTTAACCGTCGTGGACCGATTCTCGAAGATGGTACATTTTGTTCCCTTGCCCAAATTACCTTCAGCCAAGGAGACAGCGGTAGCTGTCGTCGATCACGTCTTTCGTTTACATGGCCTTCCGATGGACGTGGTCTCCGACAGGGGACCCCAGTTCGTGTCCAAATTTTGGCGAGAATTTTGTAAATTATTAGGGGCGACGGTTAGTTTGTCTTCGGGGTTTCATCCTCAGAGCAATGGCCAGACAGAGCGGGCCAACCAGGACCTTGAGAGAGGGTTACGATGTTTGGCCTCCAGAAATCCTTCCTCCTGGAGTCAACTCATCTCATGGATTGAGTACGCACATAATTCATTACCAGTGTCAGGTACGGGCCTTTCGCCTTTTGAATGTAGTTTAGGGTACCAGCCACCTATCTTTCCCAGTCTGGAATCCGAGGTCGCGGTCCCCTCCGCGCACACCTTCGTCCAGAGGTGTCGAGACACTTGGAGTAGAGCCCGTGAGACTCTGCTCCGGGTGGGTAGACGCACCAAGGCCCAAGCCGATCGCCACCGGTCTAAGCCTCCCGTCTACGTCGTGGGTCAAAAAGTGTGGCTTTCTTCTAAGAACATTCCTCTCCGCTCCGTGAGTAATAAGCTAGCTCCTAAATTCATTGGCCCGTTTACTGTCACCAAGATTCTTAGCCCGGTGACAGTCCGCCTCAAACTACCTCCCGCGTACGGGAAAATTCATCCCGTGTTTCATGTTTCCAAATTAAAGCCTGTTTTTCATGCTCCTATTATTCCGCCTACCCCGGTCCCCCCCCGCCGCGACTTGTAGATGGGGAACCAACTTATACGGTCAATCGTATTCTGGACGCTAGACGGAGGGGACGCGGATTCCAGTACTTGGTGGACTGGGAAGGTTACGGTCCGGAGGAGAGAAGTTGGGTTCCTGCTAGGGACATACTGGATCACTCCCTTATCAATGATTACAATCGACAGGTAGGTCCTCCTGGGAGCTCCAGGAGGCGCTCCTAGGGGGAGGGGTACTGTCACGGTTTATGAATTCATTGTCTCCTTCTTTGTGTCTTGTGAGGTTGTGTTGGAGGCGTGGCCACTGATTATGGGACTCATCACTTTCACCTGCTGCACTCATCAGTCTCACTATATAAACTGCTCTCTCACTGGCACCCATTGTCAGATTGTTACAGGCGTTTCTGGCGTGGCTGGCTTCGGCTTCTGTTTCCCCTGGGGGATTATCTCTGTTCCTGGTCCAGGATTTCGGCCTCTGGTTGTCTGCTGCTTCCCTGCTCTGCCGTATCGTCTGCCTGACCGCCTGCACCTGACCTTCGCCGCAGTTCGCCTGCCTGTGCCCTGGAGACTGTCTCTTTGATACTTTTGCCTGTTATCTGAGCTTGGTTTATTGTTGACGCTTGCCGTCCTGTGGAACAATAAACTTGTTTTTTGATTCGCTATTGGATCCTCTCTGTCTCTCATTACAGCCGTGACAGAAACACTTAACATGGCACAGATTTCATCAGTAAACTACATTTAAGCAGTTATTTTATAATACTTCTGTAAAATAACTTCTATAATTGACTATTGTTAATGTCTTAAATGTGCAGTGTGAAATATTTATGAGGATCTATTGACATACATGCAATATAATGTACAAAACTATAGTTTGCATTGGTGTATAAAGACCTTACCTGCAAGTAATGCTGAAATATAAACTAAATACATGCAATACAGTGTAATGTAGCCAGCACAAAACTGTCTCACTAAATACAGTAAGGTTATTAAAGTCAGCATGAAACTGAAATTACATTTTCTTCCCTATTTCAAGTAAATATCTGAGCTACTGAAAAAAGGTGGTCTGATACAATCATTGATACAATCACAGGAGAGAGAAAAAGAGGACTATACAATTATTGTATATATCATCTTACATTAAATGGAACCAAATCACAAAAGCCCTGACATGAGTGAACTGACACTGTCAGTCATTGTGACACTGCATGTGTGAATAATCCTGAGAATGGTTTTTATTCTTTTTTTTGTATTATTCTCCATCAATAGGTCTGATTTGTGTCAGGATAATATGTCAAGGTCATCCTTTATACACGTATATATTATACACCTATTATGCAGCTGATGTGTGTAAGTGCCTCCAGGACTTACAAAGGATGTTAAAAAAACGCATCCTAGTTGGAAAAATCTTGTTTGGTTGCTTTATATAACATTACTGTCAGACTACATTGTAGGTTATTTCAGTTGTGTAGCCCTGATACTGTGTTGCTTCTAAAATCAGATGGATTTGGAGCATGTTCACTAATGTTTTGTGCTCTTTGTACTCACTTTATATTGGATTCAAATGTGGGAATCTTCTGACCTACTCTCGTGTCCTTTGCTGTTTCCATCTTATGTTGTTTTAATTGGCATTTTTGATCTTCTTCTTAGAGTTCTTGCAAGCAATGGCCTGAATATGAGCGTTGCCACCTGATGGACCCACTAATTAGTGCAGTCAGTTTCAAACACATGCAATGATAAAAAAAATTCTCCTTCAACTTTCAACAATTTGTATTTTTCTAGTTTCAAGTGTTGAGTATATGGAGCCTTCGCACATGGGGGATCCTATAATTGCAGGTACATGTAGTGTGTTTTTTTTTTTTTCAAATGGTTATTATTTTTTTAAATAATATGTTACTTATTGCCATGGATCATACGATGTAAGAGGCCGTACATTTTTTTCTCTTATAGAGCTGAAATTCATGGTTTTTTTGTTGTCCGAACCAGTCAGTGTATCTTTTTCATCATGTATCATTATGTAATCAAACTATTTTATTTTACTTTTCTTTTGTTAATATTTCATTTAGTTTATTAATAAAAAGCCCTAAATAGTAATTTTCCTAATTTTACAACATTAAATTGATTAAAAATAACTTTTATCTTGTAAAAATGATTTTTAGTAATTTTCACAGATCCGTGTGAACAGGGATCGTTTTGAGTACATCATATTTTTATACGTTCTTTGTCGTCTGTTTTTAGTACATCATTGTTGTGTAAACCCTAAAAATCACAAAACCAATTGTTTTTAAATGGCAGTCACTGCTTTTCAGTTTGCACCCTCCTGTGGAGTTTGACTCTATTATTAAATGCGGTCCCCTATGCAGCAGTTCTTGACTCCAAACATCCATAATGCCCATAATCCAGCACAGTATTTCTGGTGAATTAACGTCACTTGTAAACTTCGAGCTCATTAACCAATTCTCATTAACGGATGATTTGACATTTAATTTGGGCACGGCAGGCACTAAGCGGCTAGAAAGCTCTGACTCCCAACCTGCCCTTCGGCATGGCCTCTGCTCCACCTTGCTGTGCCTTGTTTCCGTGGTTACTTGAGGGTTTGCATGGCTCTTACACAATCCTTTTTAATCTATTTTAGTGTGCTGCTGAGAGTGTGGACACCCACTTTCCGCATGAGGCACGGAAGAGTCATCAGTCCTGGTTAAACAGGCCAGCATGGGGCTTATTCCCAACGCATGTACGCATCTAAAACAGTGAAAACAAGCTGAATGTTTACATCATGAGGAACTTGTCATGTCAGCTGGAGATCTTTTCCGACAGTTCATTTGCTTCAGCTATTAGAACATCCTTCTTCACAACCCAAGGTTATAAAGACGTCTTGATCTGAATTTCCTGTCTGGTGGCGCTATATAGAACACAAATTGCCCTAATTTTCTCTGTCACTGTTTGTTGTGTTCTCAATTGGGCTTTGACAGCTGTGTTTATAGGGCAGAAAGAGACAGTTGTCTAATAGTGGGTTGTAGCATCACGCTTGAGGGGGAATTGCATGATTCGATGATATATCTGCTTGTGGATGGTGCCATATTTATTCCCACTGACAAACAAGACAAATTTAAAGGAAGAGTTCACCCAAAATATAATTCTGTCATCAGTTACTCATCCTTAAAATTGTCATTTTGTGTATTTTGGTGCCCCCTGGTCTCTATTAACTGATATTGTATGCACTCAAAAAAATTACTTGTTGAATTTACTTAAAAAGCAGCGTCAAGTGGTTCCACACAACTATGTTGAGTCATTTTTACAAATAACAGTTTAGCTATATGAACAAAAGAAAATTAAATCTGACAAAATTTATTTGAGTAAATACAAACCATTTGAATTAGTCACTGTTACATATAATATTTATATCCGCAGTTTACTTAATAATGTTATGTTAAATTTATAAAAGTTTATTATGTTAGGTTAACACATTTATAGATTTGATTTACCTTATTAAATTAACTATTTGCTCTACAAGTGTACATTTAAAACTATCAAATAACAAAATTTAAAAATAACTCAACGGACAAACTCAATATAATTGAGTGTATGATATCCATCCAATAAATGTGTGTTGAGCCTAAACACATACACCACTCTTCCTCATAATGGTAACCACAAAATTACAGACACTCAAATGTCCAGCATAACTGAACATTAAACACTAACATAAACTCACAACATATTTCCCTTTACCGAAAAACACATAAAAACTCTAAAAATCCCTAAATTTACTCATAATGCAGTCTCTTGCAAAGCATGCTGGGAAGAACAGATCCACTGTCCAGTTTGTTCGTTTTACTCAGCAATGTTAAGTTGACCAGACAAACACTTAACGCTGCTACTCATTTTAAGTAAAAACAACTCAGTAAATTTAAGTTCATGTAGTTACATGAGTTTTTTAAGTAATCTGAACAAGGATGATTTGAGCGCAACTAACAACAGTGAAAGTCCATTTTTTGAGTGTGGGTTTAGAACAATATAAGGGTGAGTAAATAATGATGAATTTTCATTTCGAGGAACTATTTATCTGGTGATTACAGATATATTTCACCACCTGTTGCTCCTTGGGGCATCACAGGATACATGGTGTCTCAAATCAATTTATGATTCATAGATATGAATCAGTGTTCAGCTCAAAGGGTGTGAAAATTATGGAGTGCTTTTCAGAATGTCATCATGCGATTGTTATCGTTATTACAAACACGCACTACAGCCGTTTCCATTGATTGTGGAGACTTGTGGCAACATTGCAAACATTTTCTAATAAAAATCTTACTTGGTTGCAATATAAAATCATGCCTTATGAAATTCACAATTATTATAAAGGTCTTTGAATGGTTGTGTATACGCGATCATTAAATATGTTGGGGTTGGTGTGATTTTTGAAAAAATCCTTTTTTGAATAAGTTTAAACATTTATTACAGTGTAAAGTTAATGAAGCATAATTAATTAATTTGTTGTTTTATGATTAATGTTTTTGTCTTGTGTGTTATGTGGAATCACACGAGAATGTGTATCAATAGAATGTGCAATGTTGTGGAATATATACGGAAAAATTAGCTTTGGCATGCATACGGTATGCAGGTTTTTTTTAGCGTGCATGATACACAATTTATGGCGTGTACTGTATATGACATGCTTGGGTAGGATGGGGGTGGGGGGTTTGTGTGTATAATATGCCATAGAGTGCATATCATACTGCACGCGGAAAACTGCGTATCATATGCATGCCAAAACTCATTCTGGCGTATACATCCCACAACATTTTGCACTCTATTGTTGATACACATTTTCGTGTGATCGGGCTCTAGTACAGCCATCTTGGCCAGGACTCCCTGGGAGAAGACTGTTCATTTTATCACAATGGGACCTTCCTGGAAAAATAAAGAATAAATCAAATAAAATAGACAAATTAAGCACAGAAGAGAACAAATTAAGAAGAATTACACAATCTGAAAATCATAAATCTTTGTTTGCCAGATTTTGAATACCAGAATGTCACTGTGGTTTCAGACATATTAAGCCTACTGCATATGTTTTTGTACAATTTAAGCAGGAAAACATACAATGTGACAGATGCACTGATGATCCCGTACAATAACAGCAATACTCATTCCACAAGTCTCTTTACAACACTGATTCTTTGAAGCACAATTACTATAATCCACCCCAGATAATACCCACAAACCCCCCCATGCTATTATGCAGTTTTATTATCAGTCACTGCTGAGCACATATACACATGTGAATCACACTTGCAACAAAAACTAAATTGGCAGACTGTGTGCACTAAGGCAGAAAAAGGCATCCACTGATTTTGGCAAATGTATATACACCCCCAACAACTGGCACATATTCCTCTTTATATGAAGTCTCAGGATTAACTTCTTAACATCATTTCTTCTACCTAACAGAGTTTAAAGGTGGTGTAGGTAAAAAAAATGGATTTCTGATTAACAGGCCACTCTTCCCCTGGCTATGTTTGCATGGTTTAGGGCTTAAAAAAATGTAATAACTCTCACCATGTGCACTTTTGAATCAATGCCTGTGTTCAGAATAGCATAAGCATACTACCATACTTCTAGTAGACAACATATTACTCTAGTATACAATATAGTGTATATAGTATAGTGTCCTATTATATAATATGCATACTGTTTGCAGTATGCAAATTCTCTGTGCTTAGAATGCATAAAAACCCCTCTTAAAGAAAAGTGCACAATAAAACTAAAGTAAACTGTAGTTTAACTGTATTAAACTAGTCAAGGTCAACTCTCTAGAATGCAAATTTATAAAATAAATAAATAAATAAAAGTTTATTATTCCATAATGCATATTATATATATATATATATATATATATATATATATATATATATATATATATATATATATATATATATATATATATATATATATATATATATATATATATATATATACACTCACCTAAAGGATAGGAACACCATACTAATACTGTGTTTGACCACCTTTCGCCTTCAGAACTGCCTTAATTTTATGTGGCATTAAAGAAATGTTCTTTAATGGAACGAATGGCATCTTTAGAAATGTTGGTCCATATTGATACACTGTAAAAAAATTATTTAGAAAAAAAGTTACCAGGTTGCCTTAAAATTTTGAGTTCATTGAAATTAAAATGTTTAGTTATTACAATAAACAGATTTTGAGATTCAACAACTTTTATTAAAATATTATTAAAAGATATTGTAAGCATATTGGGTAATTGTGCGTGTTTTATTTCTGATGACGTAGTGAAACATGCCAAATAGTGCTATTTTGATGATTTCTCAAACATTTTATGTGGTTCAGATACAATAATATTTTGAGTTTCTATTTATTAAACAAATTTCCTTCATTGTATCAACTCAAATTTTTAATTTCAATAAACTCAAAATTTTAAGGCAACCAGGTTACTTACTTTTTAAATTAAACCAACAAAACAATTTTGCAGTGTAGGATAGCATCTTGCAGTTGATGGAGATTTGTGGGAAGCACATCCAGGGCACGAAGCTCCCGTTCCACCACATCCCAAAGATGCTCTATTGGGTTTAGATCTGGTGACTGTGGGGCCATTTTAGTACAGTGAACTCATTGTCATGTTCAAGAAACCAATTTGAAATGATTTGAGCTTTGTGACATGGTGCATTATCTTGCTGGAAGTAGCCATCAGAGGATGGGTACATGGTGGTCATAAAGGGATGGACATGGTCAGAAACAATGCTGAGATAGGCCATGGCATTTAAACGATGCCCAATTGCCACTTAGGGACCTAAAGTGTGCAAAGAAAACATCCCCCACACCATTACACCACCACCACCACCTGCACCGTGGTAACAAGGCAAATTCTGACTCTACCATCTGAATGTCCCAACAGAAATCGAGACTCATCAGACCAGGCAACATTTTTCCAGTCTTCAACTGAGCATTTGTAGCCTCTTTTCCTATTTGTAGTGGAAATGAGTGGTACCTGGTGGGGTCTTCTGCTGTTGTAGCCCATCCGCCTCAAGGTTGTGCGTGTTGTGGCTTCACAAATGCTTTGCTGCATACCTCAGTTGTAACGAGTGGTTATTTCAGTCAAAGTTGCTCTTCTATCAGCTTGAATCAGTCGTCCCATTCTCCTCTGACCTCTAGCATCAACAAGGCATTTTCACCCACAGGACTGCCGCATACTGGATGTTTTTCTCTTTTCACACCATTCTTTGTAAACCCTAGAAATGGTTGTGTGTGAAAATCCCAGTAACTGAGCAGATTGTGAAATACTCAGAACGACCTGTCTGGCACCAACAACCATGCCACGCTCAAAATTGCTTAAATCACCTTTCTTTCCCATTCTGACATTCAGTTTGGAGTTCAGGAGATTGGCTTGACCAGGACCACAACCCTAAATGCAGTGAAGCAAATGCCATGTGATTGGTTGATTAGATAATTACATTAATAAGAAATTCAACAGGTGTTTCTAATAATCCTTTAGGTGAGTGTGTATATATATATATATATATATATATATATATATATATATATATATATATATATATATATATATATATATATACACTGCTCAGTGTGCAGTATGCTAGTATGTCATTCCAAACACAGCTGAATGTCAACTTTCTCTTAAACCACTGACAAAAAGCTGCATGTCCACTCTGCATATCTATTCAAAAACTAATAATAATAATAGTAATTAAAAAAATAATTAAATCAACACAGATACCAATCACTTAAACACAGACGACTGTTATATTCAATGTGGACGTTTTCACGTATTTTATGCCTCTGGGCTATGAAATCAACAGTATTCTGTTATCTACTGTAGTGTTCAAGCAATCATTTTACAAGTTTGATTAACTAAGGCATCAGAAGTTTTCCTCAATGGTACATTCCGATAGTACACTCCAGTCTTTGTCCATTTGGTAATCCACTGTAATGTTCGATTTCCTTAGAGCATTCCTCCGCTTAGAGACCATTATGTGCTAAACTTTCCTGGTGTTTTTTTACTCATTATTGTTTGACTTATTTATAATCATGAATTTAGTGTTGAACTCTCAGGAGCGACAGCAGAGTATTTTGTGAAAGACATTCCTGAACTCCACGTTGAAGGCAGTGTAGATGATGGGGTTGACAGCGCTGTTCACATAACCAAGCCATGTGACCACGCTGATCAGCGTTGGCCCAATGTCACATGACTCGCACAGCGCCTTAGTCACATGGACCACGAAGAAAGGAGTCCAGCAGGCCAGAAAAACACCTGGGGAAGAGTTAGAAATTAGGAGTATATTCTTACATTGGTACATGATTGAACAGACTTCAGGCAGCAAAATCAGCGAATGTTGCCCAATGTGTCTGTTTTGTTCTCTTTGGGCACCTTGATAATAGTGTCAGTTACCTTTTTATTCTGCTTTTGTATTTTTTCATTTGTACTATTGTATTGGAGCAAGCTGATCTCACACCACGATTTCAGTCTGTGAAGGGGAACAATGGTAACCATATGGTCACAATCAAACTGCAACAGCCTTAAATATTTTACAATTAAGAGGACTTATGTCAGAAAAACAATCGTCATGTTAATAATCCGAGAGCAGCGGGTGTCACAATAAACCATAGAAACATTTTATATATCGCAGAGCGTGCCATTCTAACAGCGTTCTCATTATACTTGACCACCCGATGGCTGTCATTTGTGCTCATGCATTTATTCATGACTTGATAAAAATGTTCACAGAAATGAACGTTCAAACACACGTTGTATCCGTTAGTGTATACCTGGCCAGTTTGCGTTTCAAAAGCCTCAGATCATTGCAAGCCACTTTGAGTGTTTGAAAAGACCAGCATGGCAGCTCACCAGCATTTGTTTTTGGATGCTGAAGGCAAGGGTGTCCAATCCTGCTCCTAGAGGGCCACTGTCCTGCAAAGTTTATCTCCACAACTGAACCAGCTAATCAAGGTCTTACTAGGCGTACTAGAAAGAAAGCCATTAAAGGCAAGCCTGCAACATGAGTTGAAATAGCGTAGTGCCCACCAGTAAAAAAGATTGTTTTATCTGTTTTATAAGAGAAGTCACGGACAATTGTGGAACAGGTATGATTCAGTTTACAGCACTTCGTTTCTATGGTATCTGCACTACTAACCAAATGTTATGACATCAAGGCTGTAAAGTGATTGGTTATTAAGGCACACTTGATCCAAGTTAGCCATTACACTTTCTCCAAACATAGAGGTACGACCTTCTTATCTCCCAATAATTAGACCATCTCTGCTAGAAACTTCCAGGCCGGTGTGCTAAAGCAAGTTAGAATTAAGCTCTGCAGAACAGAGGCCCTCAAGGACCGAATTTGGACACCTTTGCCTAAAGGGATAGTTCACTAAAAAAATTAAAAAGCATGTCATAATTTACACTGTCTAATTTAAAATAGTATGAACTAGTGGAAACACAAGTGGAGATGTTTAGGAAAATGTTTACAATGCCCCCGAGATGTTTACAAGCACCTGGGAAAATTACAGATATGCTAATATTCTCCTTTTGGGTGTAGAACAACATAAGGGTAAGTAAATGATGACAGAATTTATATTTACACCCCTAAGCAAAACATCCTTAGTCAAAAGAGATGATTATTTATTCAGATTTAAAAAAAACATATTTATTTATATTAATATTTACATTATAATTTACAATTTATTTACACTTTTATCTGTAACAATAAGTTACAGTGTGACACACACACACACATTATATATATATATATATATATATATATATATATATATATATATATATATATATATATATATATATATATATATATATATATATATATATATATATATATATATATATATGTATACTTGGACTGATATATGGATATTTGCATGATGATCTCTTGGTCTATAGTTTCATGTAGCTTTTAAATGTTATTTTAATGGCCCTGTTTCATATACAGTATGCCTTATTTCAGTTAGGACATTTAAGTTACATTTATAAACTTGCCTTAGAAAAAAACATTACTGGTGTGCATCTTGAGGAAAAAAATGGCTTGCTCACTTGGAATTGTAAGACATAATACAGTTAATTTACAAATTTGAATTGTGATAAGCACAGTACAAAATCTTGATCTAAACGGATACTTACCCACAACCACAGGGAGCACCTTCATTGCCTTCCGCTCCCGTCCGCTCACTCTGTTGCTCTTGCTGTGGCGGCGTCCCGCATGAGACCGATGGCTCTTCCCCACACCATTCTCCCGGCCATTTTCATCCTCTGTGGCCCGCTCAGGGTTCTCTGCGTCCGAAACACTGTCCATCTGGGTGGTCATGGGGTCACTCTCTGCTGCCGGCATCTGACCTTCTGCCTGCTCGTCCGTGGTAATGGTAACCGGACTGGCTGAGGAGACAGGAGTAGTTGGGGTAGCGGTGAGAGATGTCGGACTCAGACCTGCAGGCATGAGGTACACCACCTTCTCCCTCGCCCGTCCCTTCTCCTTCTGTAGAGCTGCTCCCAGACGCAAAGACAGGCTCCTACGCCCTCTTGGTGGCCGGTGTAGGTGTGAGCGGCTACGACCAGAGCTCCATCGCCTTAGTCCCCTGAACATCCAGTAGTACAAGAGGAGCATGACAGGGCAGGGGACGAAGAAGGAGCATATGGAGGAGTAGACCACAAACTGGTTGTCCTCCAGCTTACACACATGAGGGTTCCTGTTGGGAACCTGGTTCAAGCCAAATATGACAGGACTGGCTACACCCAGGGAAAGCACCCAGGTGGCTGTGATCAAGACCAACTGACGAACACTAAACTGGTTCCTGTTGTACTTCAGAGGGACAACCACTGCAATGTACCTGTAACAGAGATGTAGTGAAGGTTTAACGGGTCATGAAACCCCAAAGCACATTTTTCGAGACGTGCACAGATATGCACAGACTGCACATCGCTGAAAACACGAAAAAGCACTCATAAATTTTATCAAAAAGCAGAAATTGGTTATTTTGCGCTTGTAACGGAGGCCAGCTAGTAGTTGCTGTGCGAGTAAACCTCACTCCTCTGTCCTCAAGAGACGCTCTAGTGACTGACATTAGAGGTTGCAGCCTTTAGCCTCCTTGTTAGAGCATCTGACTCTCATGCCGGCGGACCCGGTTTTGAGTCCCACTTGGAGAGGGCGGTTTGAAAAGGAGGGGTTGCATTGGTGCCGTGACCCGGATGGGAGTGAGGTTTAGAGGGGTGAGAAGCTCTAGCGACTGACGCTAGAGGTTGCAGCCTTTATCCTCCTTGTTAGAGCGACCGACTCTCATGCCGACGGGCCCGAGTTTGAGTCCCGGTTCAAACAGGAAAGGTTACATTGGTGCCGTAACCGTGATGGGAGGTTTAGGGGGTGAGTGTAACAGAGGCCAGTTAGTAGTTGCTGTACTAGTAAACCTCACTCCTCTGATCTCAAGAGAAGCTCTAGCGACTGATGCTATTCAGAATTGCATTCTTCTGGGTTGAAAAGCAAAGTCAAAGCAACATCACAGAATGTTATGTAGAAGCGTGCTTTCTGAGTGTGTGACTGGCTGCGGGCACGATTCTATGTCAGTCGGTCCTCTGCATCTATTCATGAGAATGAACTCTTTTAACCCAATCACTGCACTGTATTACGTATGAGAATTAAAACAACATGAGACATGCACAATGGAATGGTTTCTGCGCAGAGTTTAACAGCCACCACTTGGCTCATATAGATCAGATATACACCGGAGCGAGCACGTTTCAAGTTTTTTATGGACACATTTCATATACTCTAGTGTTCTATACATGGACCAGCACCAGTATGCACATATATTTAATCGCATCTTCTACAAATTAAATATATGTGCAAATAAAGACAATGATACAGCTGTACGTCTGATCATGAACACGATGGATTACTTTGATACACGGAAGACAATGATGTAGACCAAAAATTCAAAGAAGAATGGACAAAAAGTAACTGTGACTTTATTCTTTCTGTGTTAAACTGATGCATGTCGTTTGTTTAGAGACTGTAGTGCTTTTAAATGTACTGAAAATATTATTAGACATTTCAGATGTTCTGTGTTTTCCCTCTTTTTGGTAGTTTTGTGTTAGGGTTAGATTTTTAAAAATGCATCAAGGTGCCCTCAACTTTTTTCTCTTTGTGGTCATATTTTAATATTCATGTGTCTGTATAATGTGCGTACTGTGGGTCTGTGTTTTATTGGTTGTTGTCTTCGGATATACCAAGCCTGGATATACTTCACTTTTCTCATTTCTCTTCATATAGTGCACAGTTGAGAAAGCCAGCCATTCAAAGTGAACTTCATTGACCATGAGCGCAGATTGATCCATTGGGCACATTTCATTTTCACATCAGTTTCATGACCCTCGGAATATATTGTTATATGAATATCTGAACATGCAATATATAAATTTGTTAATTTGTTTTCCTTTAATCTTCTAGCTTCATGCATTCTTTTTTTTATCAACACTTGAATGTGAGTAAGTTTCATAAAAAAGAAACATTTTGAGCAAAAAGCTGAGAAAATCACATGTAGTCAAAACTACATCCAGATTGGATTCAGAACAATGATCAAAACATAGATGGCGTAGATCACTTCCATCAAAACCTCCAAAACTTGTACAGTCATATACCTCTTCATAGGCTCAACATTTCATTAATATGCTGTTTTTATATTATTATAAAAAAAAACATTATTTTATAAATGCATCTGCTATCACTTGTTTCTGCTTCTTCATTTTGATATGGAGATAATAAGGCCCCTTACCATATAACAATGAAAACATGAAAGGCATGAAAAATGAAAAAAATTAATGGCGGACGAAAGTTAAACAATTTATATCACTTGCGCATGTATTCTTGAAGAATATAAACAGAATAAGTATACTTTTGGCTTTACTCAGTCTTAAAATGAATATTCAAAACATGTTGTTATTCATTGAAACATAGAACAAAAGAACATTTGTATGAACAAAAAATTCTATAGGGGAAAGTCGTACAAGTTTGGAACTAAATGGGGTTCAATTAGGATGGGATAGTAGAGAAAGTGTTTTGACCTGTTAAAATGGCACAGAGAAGGTTGAGATTCAGCCAGACATTACTTTTCTACCTTTAAATGTCTTCTAAAAGCTTATTTTTATGCACAAAATCATGATTGACAGCTCCCTAAAGCATGTTTTGTGTTCTTGCTTATTAATCACAACAACCCGCTGAGACATTGGAAGATTCTAGCGCAATCATTTTAAATTGCATGAGACCTCATAAGTCTGATTAATCTTTTTTAGTCATCTACATCCTTTCCATCCAAATCTTTGTTTTTATCTTCAGAGACAAGCTCGCTTTTGTTTTAGTATGTTAACATATGCGTCAAAGACGGGGTAACCCTGCTTTGCTGTGGTCTGGGACCTCTTGAAGTTGTTTCATATTGTTAATGTGAAGCGGGTATGCTTGATGCACTGTGTAAGTAATGAAATTCAGCTCCATGTGGTGGTTTCATTAGCATCCCACTGGACACCCAATCACACATAACCACCCAGTTAAGATTCAATGTGTGAGCAGTCAGAGAGGCACAAAACAAACCTGCTGAATTTTAAAAAATCATTACACATTTATCTGAAAGATTAGGGACCACCACAACCACAGTGTACATCATCTGGATGCACAAGCTATTCTTTTGTTAATTGTTTTTGTGCAATGTTGTTGGTATACTATAGAAGCCCATTTCCACCACATGAGAAAACAAACATGCTTTGGTAAATCACAATTATGGCATAAAAAGTCAAAATTATGAGATACTAAGAGATAATAGGTTGAAGTTCTACAATACCAAGGCATAATTATGAGATACAATCGAAAGTTATGAGATACTAATTATATGGCATAAAAAGTCATGAAAATAATTTGTCACAATTTTGAGTATTTCATAATTTTAGATGGTATCTCATAATTTATGACTTAATATTTTTATATCATAATTAATACTTTATGTCATTATAGCCTCTTTTTATCTCATAATTTTTACAGTTTGTCAATTGTGTTTGTCAAATTGTTGGCTTTATCTTGACTTTTCATGTCAATTAATGTAACTATGTCTTAATTATATCATTTTGTCTAATAATTTCGAATATCTTTTTTATGTTGAGAAAATGGGCTTCCATAAAGGTAAAATGTATTGAGCAAAATATATACCCATAATGTGTAAGTTACGTTTTTTTTATTTGTTGTATTTACTGACAGATTTTTTTTTTGACAGAACACACTGTAAATAACTCTGTACCCTGCTCAATCTGTCTATTTTTATAATTCGCTGCAGCCTAGGTGTTACCAATGAATTTGTAATGCTGTAGCGGGGATGGGTCTCATTTCCAGCAAGTTTGAGTTAAAGTTTGAGCTATTTTTAATAGAAAGAAGTGGGTGAGCAGGTGTGTCCGTGTGTGCATGTGTGTGTGTGTGTGTGTGCGTGTGTGTGTGTGCATGTGTGTGTGTGCTGGCTGCATCGCTCACCTGTCCACACTAATTGCACATAGATTCAAAATGGAAGCAGTGCAGAGCATCACGTCCATAGTCATTAGGGCATCACAGATGTACATACTCAGAGTCCACATGCCTCCCAGGAACTAAAACACAGCCATCAACACACACATAGACAAAAGAGAGACAGTGTAAGACAACAACACACACACACACACACCCATACCTGTCAGGGGGTGTCAATTGCATGCAGGTAGGCTGCATATTAAATGCGAAAGAATCAATTTTTTTATCAAACAGTGAATTTCTTAAATTAGTTTTAAATTTAATGATTATTTTTTATTTAAAGTATTAGCAGAAAAGACATAACTAATCACATTAGTTAACCTTTAGGGATCATATGTAAGTAGATGGTAGATGTTTTTCACTCTATGTCTCTAGGTCTTTATTGACTGCAATTAAAGTTTGAATTCATTCAAAGAACAAACCATATCCATTGTTCATTCACTAACCATACAATAAAGAGAAGAAGTCTCTGAGGGAAATCACTCACTACATTAAGATTCACTTCACAGACACACAAACTTCAAGGGCAGCAATTCAGACGTTAGAAATCTTTTCCTGAAGAACACAATGAACACCAGTATGGCATAAAGTCAACATGAAAAGAAAACTGACCCTGCATTTCCTTGAGTTATTGTGGACATTTCATTGATGCAATGATTATTGAAATCAATATTATTTCCTTCATACCTTTTCGATAAAATTTGAATAACTTTTTGAACTGCCTTTTCATTTGACCTCACCAAGCCATCTTAGTTTTCAACCCCTGCATGCAAACCTGTCACAGAGTCCCTGTTTCACAGTCCAATCATTTCCAGGTGCATACTAAAGGATCAAGTCATAAATTATTTTCTCAGTGGATTGTGTATGTAATACAGGCTGCACACGCTGTTTCATATTTATTTCAAATATCTAGATTGATAATCGGAAAGTTCAAACCTAACAACAGATGATCTGTGAGCCGTCGCCGGAGCTGTATGTTTCATTTGAACTGGTGAGCTCATGACCCCAACGTCAACAGCTTGTTTCAATTATGTTAGAGAAGAAGTCTTGTTGATTACATTCGTATTCTGCTTAAACCTTGCACTTGTCAACTAGTACCACTTCACTGAGCGATCATTACAAGTTCAACATCACCGAAATGACTTGTGAGTTCTCAGAAACCCTGAAGCATTCGGTACTCAATGTACCAGCATTAATAATTAAAAAAAGATGATTGGGGGACAATACACTCAATACCATAGATATCCATAATAAAGGCTAGATGTCTCGTGCGCGCTGTTGGCCAATGGAGGTCGTCGTCCGCAACTTGCGGCCATCTTGTCACAGGCAGCTCGCTCACTCGTAACAGTGTGTTTTAATGGTGCATGTACTTTTAAATAACCATAACTTGCTCAATTTTCAACCGATTTTCAAACTGTTTCATTTGTTATAAATGTCAGAGATGTAGTTATGACACTACATACTTATGAATCATTGTAACCATGGACTTCAGTATGAAAGTAACATTGAACAGAACAGATAGATGCAATGAATATACATACACACAAGGTATTTATGTTAAATCAATATATATTCTACTAAAACTGTGTACCGAATGGCAACATGAGAAATTATATATATTTATACACATATACAGCTCTGATTTTTTTTCCAGAGCCAGCTATAGCTATATATATATATATATATATATATATATATATATATATATATATATATATATATATATATATGCTTTTATAATAAGAATATCGCTATTATAATAAAATCTTTTTTTTATTTTTTATTAAACAAAACAAAAACATGCAATCTAAGTTTATTTTAACTAGACAAAAGATTGGTTGTCATAAAATCGTTTTTGGTGTCAATAAAACCTGTATAATTGAACAGCTCGATTGTGGTCTCAGCCTTGATAACGTGCATATAAGTTAGCCATGATACACAAGCTGCACGATTAAGGTGTGTATCGAAACGAAAAGCTGCAATTTCAATGTGTTAAAGCACCCAGATTTGTAGCCATGTTAATAACGTTTGTAAGAAACCAAATCATTTGTAAATCCGTCAAGATTTCAGCGAGATAAGAGTATTTAGTTCGTACAGATCACTCACCTTACATTAGGTTCCACAGAGACAAAGAGAAAGCCTGCCTGTGACAAGATGGCCGCCGGTGATGACGATGGTGACTCCGCCGTCAGATATCTAGTCCTTATTATGGATATCTATGCTCAATACACCCAATTTGTTCCATATTCCTATTTTGGCCTTAAGTGAGACACTTAAAGTGTTAGTTCACCCAAAAATGAAAATGCTGTCATTAATTACTTACCCTCATGTCGTTCGACACCCGTAAGACTTCCGTTCATCTTCAGAACACAAATGAAAATATTTTTGTTGAAATATATTAATTAAAACCAAAATATATTAATTTGTGTTCTGAAGATGAACAGAGGTCTTACGGGTGTCGAACGACATGAGGGTAAGTAATTAATGACAGCATTTTCATTTTTGGGTGAACTAACCCTTTAACCCCAATTGCTCCTGGCTTAATAAGTGTACTGAGGTTCACATTAAAGCATCAGTAAATCAGCAGTCTGAGATATAGAGGAGGGGTTAAGACCGTCTACCGTCTGTCATCGGGAATCACCTCAGAGTAGACGTAGAGCGGGAGGACCAGTACGGCCAGCAGGAGGTCGGCCACGGCCAGACTGACGATGAAGTAGTTTGTGGCGGTTTTGAGGGAGCGTTCAGTCAACACACTGAGGCACACTAAGATGTTCCCCAAGATGATGATCAGGATGAGAGGCACACCGCATATCAACGCAAAGTAGTTGTACCCCTCATGGACCGCCGCTGGGTCTATACTGGGCGTCACATTGACCATGGTGCACCGAAGTTCAGCTGCCAACCCGGATTCAACATCTGTAAAAATTGGCACATTGGGGGCTGTTTATATAGATGAATGGGTTTTAGTGTGTGTAATGCATGCTACTATGTGTTTGTGTTCTTGCCCATATGTTACAAGGAGAGGAATTATGACTAGACGAAGCCTTAAATATGAACAAACACCCTCATTTCACAGTTGTTTATATGCAGAGTGCTTGGAGACGCTGTCATATGTCTTCTTATTTTTCGACAGTAACACACTCTCTCTCCATTTGTCATCTTTTTGAATACGTATAATGCAAACATAATAATACTGTCATTTTTATGGTGTAAATGTATTCTGATGTTTGCTTCACCTGGCTCGCATTCATTCCAGACAAAGTTCTTACCTTGAAACTGTCACAAACAGACAGGTTTGTTGGGGATCGTAGAGTCTGTCGACACGTCTGGCATCTGAGAGTGTTTTAATCACATTCCGGAAGTGTGTGGGATAAAGTTGATTCTCTCCATCAAGGTACACAGCGGCCATGTTGTAAACACGTGTTGTAAGTGTGTTAACACTTCATTCATGCGATCTGATAGAGCTGAGTGAAGAAAGGTGATAATTGAATTTTCTCTTTATACTTTATATTGTCAGCAATGCACATGATGTAGATGTGATAGACATGTTAAAAAAGGAACGTGTTCCAGATTGAGTTTGACACCCTTCAATTAGAGGAGAAGATCGGTGAAGACTTGACATTTTGCTGCCATAAGGTTGTGTGGTTTCACACACACACACAAGGTAAAATGTGGCAAAACTGATTTGCAGTTTTTATCGCACACCTCACAGTGTTGAAATTTTAGTTTACTCATTTTATTCTGGTCTGGTCCCAATAACTGCAGGTATAATTGCTTGTTTAATAACTGATTATATCATTGTGTCATTCAGGATTTCAAAGGCATATAATAGCATTAATTAAATTTATGAGCCAATTTAAATCCTAAAGACTACATGGAATTGTCTGCTATCATGTCATTTTCCTGGGTTTCTTTATTCCTTGTGAGACATTTTGGAGTATGGGATCAGAGGATGCTCTGCTTCTGTGATAACGGACTGTTTGAAATTCTCCCCTCTCGCAACAACAGGTGAAGGTTACCATGACAACTTCCAGTGTGTGTGTGTGTGTGTGTGTGTGTGTGTGTGTGTGTGTGTGTGTGTGTGTGTGTGTGTGTGTGTGTGTGTGTGTGTGTGTGTGTGTGTGTCCACCACAATAAAGATGTAAGGCACTTGTGAGCTTGTACATAAATAAAAACCCAATCAAACCCGTTCCAGTTCATGTCAACCTTTGGTAACTAAAGGAAATGTTCAATTAGAGAAGTCTCCTCTCAGGTTGATGTTATCGTTTCTTCCCCTCTAGCCTTTTCTCATAGAGGTCTATAGTTGTAGCAGGGTTTGCGCTTTTGCAGAGTTAATTGAGAACACCTTTTACATTCCAAATGAATTCATAGTAAACAATGATTTCGATTTGATTAAGAAAGTAGTTTTCAATTGAATGAAATTAGAAATGTTTATGAAGTTTTTATTAATATTAATGTATTGTCAGCATAAATCACATGCGAGATATTAACAGAAATATTAGATATCAAGGATACATTTTTAAAATGCAACATATAGATAGTTCATATATTTAATACAATTGAATTTAATGGGAAATGGTTGAAGATGCATTCATTTACCCCAGATTTAGATCAATGATAATATTTATTTTATTTTATTATGTTTTCTGGAAACTCTCTGGTTGACATTGTATGGAAGCTTGTTTCCGCCATAGTATAATAAAAGTGACTTATCTCACAGTTATCCCGCACCCTGCCCGACCCTTGAGTTTATATTTCACAATTCAGACTTCATGACTGAAATTTATCTTTCAGTTCTGAGAAAAAAAGTTTTAAACTGCAAGACAAATTTGCAGTTCTTAAAAATTAAGTCACAATTCTGAGAGATAAATCACAATTCTGCGAGAAAAAAAACACAATTTTTATAAATAAATTCACAATTCTGAGAAATTAAGTCAGTTCTAAGAAAGTCACAATTATTAGAAATAAAGTCATAGTTCTGATATATAAATTCATAATTCTGAGAAATAAAGTCATAATTCTAATAAATAAAGTCAATTCTGACAGTCACAATCCTGAGAAAGTCACAATTCTTAGAAATAATGTCACAAATCTAAGATATAGTCAGCATTCCAAGAAATATTCATGATTCTGAGATATAAAATCACAATTCTGAGAAATAAAGTCACAATTCTGAGACATAAATCACAATTCTGAGATTAAGTCACAATTCTTAGAAATAAAGCCACAGTTCTTAGAAATAATGCCACGAATCTAAGATATAGTCAGCATTCCAAGAAATATTCATGATTCTGAGATATAGTCACAATTCTGAGAAATAGTCACAAATCTGAGATATATACAAACATTCAGAAATAGTCATAATTCTTATATAGTCCCAATTCTTACAAATAAAGTCATAATTCTGAGAAATAAACTCACAAATCTGAGCTATAAAGTCACAAGTCAGTCAAATAAATTCCTCTTTAAGTCAGAACACTCTCAGAAAAAAAGGTACAAAAGCTGTCACTGGGGCGGCAGCCTTTCAAAAGGTACACCTTTGTACCTAAAATTTACATATTAGAACCTTTTTATGTCCCGGTCACAGTTTTTGTGACTTTTTCTGAGAATGAGCATGCTGTGAGTTTTGGCCAATTTCAATTCAAATGCACATTTATGATATGAAATGAAGTTTCACTTTAACTGTCAGTTTATTCGTAGAAGTGTGTTCAGGTTGTGTCCATGTGGCACACAGTTTTCTCGCGGCATGGGTCACGTAGCCCGTCATTGTGCGGGTATTAACAGAAATCTAAAAAGCACTGTGTGATGACTCTTTAATCTCCCAAAGTACAAAGGTAAACAAACACAGCGTGCCACTGGCAGTTGTCAGTCTGGTAATCTATCCCCATGCCTCTCGTACCCTGCGTTCTGGTTGTAAATGTCATCCCATGCAGGACATCCCTGGGTAATGGAACAGCAAAGGATAAAAGAAAAAGTGACTAACACACCCTGGTGTAAGTCTGCCTGACCAGAACGTTTCAGACAATGCACATGGATAACTAAACCAGCAACAGCCATCTCACCCCATGTCCTAGAACATCTCTCCCCGAGAGCCGTCAAAGCACAAATAGCTTCCATCTGTCTAGTTGCCAGAGGACACCTAAAATAATTTCATTAGAAAATTTTAAATGCCATTGTCACATTGATGTCCTCCCTAGAGCAGAAGGACTCGGAATGTTGCATCTCATTACGTTCCACCTTTAAGCATGAACTGTTTGATTTTCCACGTATGAGGCCAATATGAAACACTTTATTGGGATTAAGTTCATGCAGAGAGGTCGTTTCATTGCAGGTGGAATGATTTAAGAATTAGTCTCTTTAGCGGAAGCACCCTTTAGAGGCTTCACATTCTCTAACCTTCTGAGAACGTTTGTGTTCTGCAATTTTTAAGAGTACAGAACATTTATGTGCCCCTTGACTTCCCTTAACTGGAAATGCATGAAAACCACCATGTTTTAAACATATCAAATGTCTGTATCCTATCCTGTCTGATATTTAATTAATATTGTAATTATATTATATAAACAAATTAAAAAAATTATTATCAAAAATGGCTAATATTTAGCTCTGTCTCACACTTTGTGTACAATCCTGTCAACATTAGGTTTAGGGATATTCAGGTGTGTCCTCATTTGTAAAAAAAATAAAATAAATAAACAAAACAAAAAAACATTATATTGCCAAAAGTTTTGGGACGCCTGCCTTTACATGCATATGAACTTTAATGACATCCCATTCTTAATCTGTAGGGTTTAATATGGAGTTTTTGGTCAGGCACTAATGTTGGAAGAGAAGGCCTGGCTTGCAGTCTTCGTTCTAATTCATCCCAAAGGTTTTCGATCGGGTTGAGGTCAGAACTCTGTGCTGGTCAGTCAAGTTCCTCCACACCAAACTCGCTCATCCATGTCGTTATTGACCTTGCTTTGTGCACTGGTGCACAATCATGTTGAAACAGGAAGAGGCCATCCCCAAACTGTTCCCACAAAATTGAGAGCATGGAATTGTCCAAAATGTCTTGGTATTGAAGAATTAAAAATTCCTTTCACAGGAACTAAGGGGCCAAGCCCAAACCCCAAAAAACAACTCCATGCCATAATCCCCCCTCCAGCAAACTTTACACTGGGCACAATAAAGTCAGTCAAGTACCGTTCTCCTGGCAAAGAGAACGGTACCGTTCTTCTTCTCCAAACCCAGACTCGTCTAATGACAGACAGAGAAGTGCGATCCGACACTCCAGAGAACACGTCTCCATTGCTATAGAGTCCAGGGGTGGCGTGCTTTACACCACTGCATCCGACGCTTTGCATTGCACTTGGTGATGTAAGGCTTGGATGCAGCTGCTCGGCCATGGAAACCCATATCTCACAATTCTGACTTTTTTCTCACAATTAAACTCACAATTATTAGATTAAAAAGTTCAATTATCTTTTAAAATGGTTTATTCTGTGGTGGAAACAAGCTTTCATAATATAAATTATGTTTTATGTTAGGAAAATAGCCGTTTTAAGACCACTCTTGCATTATTTTTATCTCCTTATTGTTTTGGACTTCCACTACTTATTTCCCTTTTCTCGGTTATGCTCAATTAAAAGTGTTTTTTTTTTTTGTACTGAGATATTGTCCTCACCTCCAAGAAGGTTCCATCACAAGCGATGGCAGCCGGTTTTAATTATAGACAAGGAATTTCAGAGCTGCTACATTCATCCATAACGGGAACAATGAAGAGTGATCAAGGTAATTACTGCCTTTCCTCTCTCTCTCTTTATTATAGTTATTTTTCCTAAGCTAATCAAAGTCTTCTGTAGGTGTTCAAAAACTTTTGTTCCATCTTTGTGATCATTCAGTTCAATAATTATGTTTGCATAGTATAATTGCTGCCTTATTAGTGGAGGTTTGTAAAGTGTCTTTTAGCGACTTCTTTTTAAATAGAAGCAGAGAATAAAGACAGTGAACTTTGATAAGCCAGGCTGAGGCATTTCGCCGGTCAATGCCTCAGTATTTGAGCTGGTCATCTTTTTATGTCAAGGTTCAGAACAAATCTTGACAGAAAGTGTTTTTCACCCTTAAATGGTTTGATTCATGAGAAGTCTTGAGAGGTGGGAGATCAGGTGATGGCCTGTGGCATTTCCTTTGTGTGGCCGAATGTCTTTTTGAAGATTTATAGCCATGAGGCTCTACAGGAAAACATTGACGGAGCATGAGGAGAGATAAATGGGGAGATATTCACTGCGACAATAAAAGCTCCACAGGGAGGCGAGGCAATGATCTTTGTTAAGGCAGGGGATTGCGTATTAAAGTATGTGTTTCTTGTGTGAGGAGAAAATCTGAAAACAAGCAGATTAGGTCACAAGGGAGCAAACGGCTGCAATCTTTTTAAAGTGTGTGTTTGTTCTTGTTTACATTGTGAGGACCAAATGGTCCGTCTGGTTGGGCCCCACAAGGAAAACATACTGATTTAAATTTGCAGAAAAACTTTGTAAAGTATAAAAGATATTATATCTATAGGAAATCCGCATTCAACATGGAAAACACAATGTGTTTGTTCATGATTTTCTATCCCATTTTGATATGCACACTGACTCATAGGCACTCGTGTCACCATGGGGACCTAAATTTAGGTTCCCATGAGGAAACCAGCTTATAAATCGCTTGTTTTAAAATCTTAAAATCCATTAAATCTACAGCTCTGGAAAAAATTAAGAGACCACTTAACATTGAGAAATCTTTTTTTTTTCCAGAGCTGTATGCAGAGTTCCCACAAAGATAGTGAACCAGACAATAGACTCACCAGCCATACGGTAAATGTCATTTGACTTCTCAATCAGGATCCACAAAAAAATCGGATCCCCATAGATGTGGTAGCATTTACTGTTGTTCTGCAAAATATAGTTATTTCAATAGAAATCCACACTATATAGAGTATCAAAAGCGAAACAATTTCCACTCACAGTGTTCGCTTGTGTTCAAGTTGGTCTTGTGAATTTGCCATGTTGACCAACCGAAAGCTGCTTGGTTTGAAAATGACTTATGTGTGAAACGTGCTTCATATATTACCACACTATTGAACATATAGACCTTTTTTTGTCTGCAATATTTCTTTTAAAATGTGGCTAATGCCAGCTAGAGATATCAAGGCCATGCTAGCCAGCCAGATTTTTGCATTGAGAACAATGATATGCTAGCCAGGGTAGTCTTAAAAGTTGATGAAGTTAATGATCAGGCAGTATAGGAGCCTATATACTACGTATACCGGGTAGCGCATAAAATCCTTTGAGTCTTTCTCTTACAGGACAAATTTTGTACAATAAAAATTGCTAATAACTCCTGCCTTTTTAGCAACTAGCACATCAAGTTTCATTTGGTATATATTGAGCTGTGCTAACACTGGTACGTTATTTCCAACAAATCGATATGTGTATGTGTGCCCATGGCTTCACAAACTGGCATATCTTACATACAGTGTGAACCAAGCGGCAACCTCCCGCAATCTCTCTTGAAGCCAATACGAAAGTAATGTAAACTGTAGGGCTGTGTTGAAAAAATTGATTCACCAATTCTGAATCTATTTTCATATTAATTTCTAAAGATCGATCCGTAACTTAGAGGATCGATTTAATAATAGGCCTACATTTTCCCCGTGAATTTTAATTTGCCGCGTCATTGAATTCACGCATGCGCGCAAGGTGGAAGGACATAAAAACAACGAACATGGCAGCTTTGAAAACTCCAGAACCGCCGCGGACAGGGAATACTAGAGTAGGTAAACAAACTCAAGCCGAAGCTCTCATCACTATACCGCCGCCGCCGTGCTGAAGAAGTGCCGCGGACAGACCGAGTTTTCCCTCACTCTTCCTATTCTCTCGTTACCGCTGCGGACAGAGAATACTAGAGTAAGGTAGACGAGTAAACTAGGGCTGCTGGATATGTCGAGAACGTGGCTTACGTCACAGCCGTTCTCACTGCAGCGGGCACTTACTGCCAAGGAAGTTGTAATGGCTTGTCATGACAGCACGCGCCCTCTCCACAGCGCACAGTTGTTCTTTACAACCATCAATACTCCATTAATTTGCAGTTGCATGTCTATAATAATAGTATCAATATGTTGCATAACTACAGTCCTGTAATAATTAGGTAACAGCTGGAAAAATGCTTTCTATAAAAACACTTATCTAAATCTCAAAGATTGGATCGGATCAGATCGGATCGAATAATGATAATCGATTCAAGATCTTGAGAATCGGAATCGAATCGATTCTTGAAATTTGAATCGAAACCCAGCCCTAGTAAACTTCAATTCATCCACTGGCCACACAGGCTCCAGAAGGGAGCACAATCTCATTGAGCCCCATGTTAAAATTTGTAAAACTTTACATGTAAAAACATGTTTACAGCCTGGTACAATTTGTGGTTTTGACCTATTCAAATTATTTTGACCTTCATGACAACTGTTAGGGGGGTGAATTTTTTTATAACTCATTCGTTTGCATTATATAAAGCCTTAAGGTTCTGCATAATTAAGGGCGTGGCTACTTTCTTTGAGTGGCAGGTGGATAGCCATTTATCCGCCGTCTATAGTCATTGCGTCACCTAAGCTCCGCCCACATCCCGCCTTTTTGCCCATTTTCTGTTATTTGGGGGTGACACGCGATGACTCGCTCGTAAGATGGCAACGCCCAGCTCGACTCTACTTTAAGCTTCAGAGCGGCTTATCGGAATCCTATGGGTGATGTCACGGACACTACGTCCATATTTTTTTACAGTCTATAGTGTGAACGCCTGGGAATTTAAACAGTCTACAGTCAATTATGAGCTAATCGCTGTGAAATTGAATGGATTAATTGAACATGCTTCTCACATAATCGACAAAAAGATGTCAATGGCCATTTACTTTGTTAAATGGGATCACACTAAGACAGATCCTGATAAGCTTCAATTCATGTCCAGCTGTATGAACAAAGACCGTCAAATGTGCTTCATCCACCATGTGTGCCTCATGACAATTGCCCTGCTGTGAGATCTTGTTTTAAGTCTTGTAGATCAACTGCCGGCTTATCTAGAGCCCCAGCTCTCACAATCTCACGCTCTCGTTCGGCCAATTAGCATTCAACACACAATCAAACCATTCTAAACAATTCAGGTCCTAGTGGTTTTGCCGTGCTGTCTTCACGAAGGCATTGCGGAGATCATATTTTGTGAACCTTTTTTTTTTTTTTAAGAAAGCAAACGGAGATCTCCCCTATGCCAGTTAGGGACATTTTGGCACCCACATGGTGAAATATCATTAGAGTTGTGAATAAACTCAACGGTTCGGTGGACTCTGCACAGCTGTGATTAGCGTGAGGTCACACTCTATTAGACAGCGTCCTCGGACTGCCAATTAGAAGGTCTGAGATGGAGAAAAAGAAAAAATGAGAAATGATGGGACAAAGCAATTTTAAAGTGAAATAATTATACTGATGGCAGAAGGAGATTAGAGATAATATGGGCTCGGATCAGTCTGAGGAACAGCAGGCTCTGGATCATAGTAGTTTATTCATTCATTCGGTAGTCTAGATAATGTTTTAATAGAGTTTTTATGGGGGGGGGGGTGTTGTCTATAATATCAAGTTTTTCTAATGGAAGTCTTTGAACATAGACAGCTATATATATATATATATATATAAAAAAGGGAGTTGATCATCATATCTGAGGGGCTGGATTGATGAATTCCTTCTATTTCTTTTACCCATGCTGTTTCAATCTATTTCTCTCTATTTTTCTCTTTCCTCTTTTTCGTCATGACCAACCCCTTGCTTTCCACCATGAGAGTAGCCCCTGCTGTGATCTAGGGAATGCCTGGATGGCTCTTAAATGAGTGAACTCTTCTCTATCACACTCAAACACTTCCATCAGACACTCTTCTCCATGGTCAGATTACTAACGAATACCCTAGCTTCAATGTTTCCCAGCTCCAGGTATTTACGTCCCCGTCGGCTTTGCGCCAGACGGAGCCAAGTGGCTTATAAGTACGAGATATGATTGACCTTTTCCTCCTTGATCTCGGCTTCTCAATGGATTTACAGAGCTGGCATCCAACAATGTGCGTTGCCCTTTTAACCAGGATTTAGATTCAGCTCTGTTTTATCTCTAACTAAGTTCAGAAGAAGCACCGAGGCTGAATCAATGTCACCCACTCGTGCCTGTGCAAATGTTTTAATTTGCGCAAACTGAGGGAATAATCAAACGTGCTCACCTAAACGGCATGCTCTCTAGAAACTGATGTAGTAAATCTTAAGCAATGCTCTGCCTCTCTCTCATATTGTAAGGAATCTAATTTAATCTGATTAATTTTAACGAATCCTAAATGGCCTTTCCTTTCTATCTCATGTGTAGTATTGAAAGGTCTGATGTAGTGAATCCGATTCATTCTAATGAATCCTAAATGATCACCTGGTCTGATTCATTGTAGTGAATCTGATTCATTCCAAATTAATCACATATGATTCTCTCTCTGTCCGCACTGGGATTCATTATAGTGAATCATTTTATCTTAAAGGATCTTATGTATAATTGGAAAGTCTGATTCATTCTATTGAATCAGCAATGAAAAACGATTCACTGATGCAACTCAGCACTAATTCATCTGTTCAAGTTTAATATTGTTAACCTAATTGAGATTCATTCATTCATGCATTCATACATTCGAATTCAATTTGAATGGTTCAAAAATACAGATTTTCTTTATTTATAAAAAATTTCTTAAATGTAGTCAAGTTTTGAGCTTAGCAAGCTACAATTTCCTAGAGAGTTTGCCAAAACAAATGAATAAGAACTGAGTTTTTTGTTAAGAATATAGGGTTTGACAGGATCGTAGTTCCAGGACCACGTTGTTCTCAGAAAAAATCAGCCAAAGAACTATCTTACTTGGCCACCGTGCAATCTCTCTATTAGTTGTGGTTTGTTCGTTCCTGACCTCAGACTCTCCAAAAGTTTCGGGTGTTTTTACATACTGAATGTGACCAGTGTATTTCACACTCAAGCATATGATAATTATATAATCCATTCTCAACACACAGTGCTGAGGGGCGTTTGACAGTCATCACCACACCAAGGGCCTGAAATAGCATACTGATCTACTTCCTGCACCTCTCAAGAGATTCTTCAGACATGTAGCATAATTGTGTATATTACACTAAACAATAGAAGGCTGCCATGGGAGTAGGTTGGGCAATAAATAAAAAGTCCACCCACTTGCAATCCACAGTAACATAGCAACCAACCTATGGTTTTCACTGCCAGAATGTCATAAGGAATTTAATTGCCTCGGTTTCTTACCAATCATTTAAACCATAAAATCTCACGGCGGGTTGCTTTGAAAGACCATCGATGCCATTAAAAACCACAGGTTTCCTCGAAGGGGCTGATGGGGTCATTAGATGTACGTTCGGGCAAGTGCAATAGGCTGATCAATGTTCTGCAGATGCTGAGCAGAGGCGTGAGAGTCATAGCTGTCTTCTGTGAATGCCGACATGCTGTCAGCGTGTGTCTGTTCGTACGTACTGAGCAACAGGTGCTAAACAGCCCTGACTGCATTACAGCCACCTGTCTGGATCCGGCAGCACAACAGCATGGTTCTGTTGGACCCGCTCCACTGAATGTCAGTCACCAGAGAAAACGACAAACTAAATGTGTCTTTCTGACCAGCTGTGTGCACAGCAACAACAGCGTGGCAGCGGTGGGGGGCGGAGGGGAAAGATTGATCTGGCACCGGACCCACGGACAGGCGTGTGTGTGTGTGAGAGTTAGTTGCTATGGTTTCTAAAACTGATGCTCATATCTGAGCATTGTGTACAATACGTACTTCATTAGAGTGTGTAGGGCGTGAATGATCCTCATGAGAAAACGTAATTTGTATGAATTTGTATGATGTGATTCATACGTAAATGTATGATTTTTAGAAAAAAGTAAGCAGGTCAACACCTAAAACTAACCATCAACAAGGTGTATTTAGATCATACAAATTCCTACGAATCAGCCAAATAATCAAAATATACAGTTACAAATTGCCATGAAATTGTGTTGGATTGATCTCAGTGGAGATTTAGATTTGCTGTAGGGAAGGGCATTGGGGACCAGGAGCAACTATTAAAAAATTATCTCTATGATTTATTGTGAATACAGTTCAGCAAAAAGAAATACAAGGGGGAAAAGAAATCTTTCACCAGCATCCAGTTTCTGTTTTTCAATAGTTCCTTTTTATAGTAGCTTTAGTTTTTTATAGTAGCTTTAGTTTAAATTACTTTTTCCAAACACACCTGTCATTTTTCTTAATTCATGCAATTACTGTCTCTCTTTACTTGGCTTAGATGGTTTGTTAATTTTAGTTGTTTTCTTAAATTTGTGTGCAGTTCTTCTCTGTTCATTTGTTATTTTTTATTTTTTTACGTTCATATCTAATGAATGCGTCTCTGTATATTATCTTAGTTTGTCATTGAGATATATATATATATATATATATATAAATCATGGAAACATGAAACAAATTGCAGCTATAAGCAGTCTGGGGATATCAGCATAATTTGGTTCGGTCACTTTTCCAGCGTTTTGGTTCAGGTCATGTCCATTAGTCTCATTTGTAGTTGTGATCAAATGCAGAAAAAAAGGGAGAATTCACTCAAGCAGAAAAGCTTTGTACCGATACACCGTGAGCCCTGTCTCAATTCAGTGCAGATAAGTCTACGTTCATTCATATTCATGAATTTTGTTTTTCATTTGCATAATTTAAAAGGCAAATGTTACTGGTTCACCCAAAACGAAGATGCAAAATCTAACACGACCAGACCACCGTTTATCTTGTCATGTTTGCCTCATTTCGTTTATTTGCCTCAGTTACGTTAATAACGGTTGAGTCTAAAATACAAGTAGATAAATAGAAAAACTTCACAGTTAAGAAAGAGGCAAATGTTCTTACCTGAAATTCATAACCGACAGAACTGTCACAGGAAAATGTCAGAAATCCATTAAACTCTTCCGTCCCAAAGGTGTCAGTGCAGAGGTCAAAAGAGTGTCTCTCTGTTTCACAATGTCTCTGCTTTTATGTTATTCTCCATGAGGGAAGCACGTCATCCAGCTAAGTTTTTTTTTTTCTGTGTGCAACCCAATGATCGTCTCTGACAGTCTCTTATGTGTCAGAAAGTTTCCTCAGGTATCGGATCTCTAGTTTTTTACGTTCCATGTCTTACTCTCAGTTCATTAGCTGCTGTCTTCTACTCTACTCTGCTCATTCTCTCCGCTCTTCTATCTGCGCGCCACATGCTCTCTGCTTCTCTTTCAGTTACTCGGTCTCTTTCTCACCCCTCTCTCTCTCTCTCTCTCTCTCTCTCTCTCTCTCTCTCTCTCTCTCTCTCTCACCTTGTGACTCCTTTCTTGGTCTATTTATGTGTATCTTTTCTTCTTTCTCTCACAGGTTCTCTTTACACCTGTCTCTCTCTTTCTTTTTCTATTTCTTTTCTAAAGTCTCATGCTTTACGTCTGTCACTCTCTCTCTCCCCGAGTTTAATTGGCTGTGGTGCACCTGTGGCTGTGATTGGTTGACAGATGAATGACTTGAGCTCTCTCTCTGTGATGTGTGTCTCAGAACAGCTGTTGACCAATCACTGACCCAGTACGAGCTTCTGGTTCTGACACGGAAAACTGCTCAATTTGAGCCCAGGGCAAAGGATACTAAATGTGAGGGTTGTCCTTCATGTTTCGCTGGTAAATATGCTCAAAGGAAAGAGGGAGGAATGGCTTCTTTGACTCCAGTGTTCAGTTGAATTACCTATCTGATAACATTACAAGCAATTAGGTTTTGTTTGCTTTGGTTCTGGCGGATGGCCCTGCCATGACCCTTTTTGGTGGCTTTTATTTAGAACTGTTTGAGCTTTTAGAACAGTAAATGTTCCTGAGCTTGGGGTATGACCCGTAATGCAAACACAATTCGGCTTATTTACCCTAGAGTGGATATTTTAAGGGACAGATGAAAGTGTATGTGCGTATGAGGGATGTTGTGTAAAAGTATGATACATGGATCAGAGAAACCAAATGGGTGGGTGGTGAACCCATTGCCTTCCAACGAATGCATTTGTCAGGGTAATACCTACCTACAACCTTTATCTTTGCCAACAAAATGTCTTAAGGCACCCACACACTACAAGATAATCAGGCCGATTTTAGCCCCAATTATCTTGATGGGTCTCCAGATAATTGTATCAGATTTTCTTTAACGTCAGTGCTGCACAGATCTCAAAACGTAAATATCCAACATTTACGATTACGATTTACGACCACCTGTTGTGTGTGGGGAAAATGCACACACACACTCTATAGTCACGTGGAATGCAACTACCCAATCAGAAAGCCAGCTGACGGATAACGGAAACGTAACACGACTTCATTCAATTCTTATTTTCTCAACTCTTCCCCCCAATTTTCTGCAAAAAGCAGTCCAAACACTATTATTGCAATTTCTTCTTGCCATACGGCATGTTGTTTACTCTAAAGTCACATTTTAACTGTATTCACAGTTCACACTAGTTGTTTGTTTTTTTATAAGAAATTATATTATTTAGTAAATATAATTTAATTTCTAATAAAAAATTTGTGTGTGTGTGGACACAAATGTGTATAATGGTATGGTTATTAAACTGGTATTACAATGTCAACATGCGACCTGTGTCCTTGCAAAGAAAATGGCTTTAAAAACATAGTAAACTATTTTTTATTAAAAATTTAAAAATGCAGATGTGGTTTAGGGGTAGGGGTAGTATAGGGGGATAGAATATATCATTTGCACAGTAAAAACCATAAAGGAATATCTACATAATGATAGGTGCACCAACATATTTTGGTGCAGTTTAATATTTCAGCGGAAAACACTGTACTTTTTTCAGATTTCTTTGATATAAAGTTCAAAACAGTAAGTGATATATATATATAATGTTTAATTTTTTATCAATTTATTGTCCTTGCAGAATTAAATTTCTTTTAACAAAATCTTCACCCTTTTTAACAGTAGTGCTTAATACATTTCTTGTTTGATTTAATGTTTATACTGTTTTCTACACTGTAAATTTAAAAAAAAAAAATAATAAGTTACTTGGTTGCCTTAAAATGTTGAGTTCATTGAAATTAAAGAAATATAATTAATATTAAAGTTTTATTATAATAATATTACAATATTATAACCAAAATTAAAGAAAAGTTAATATAATGAACATTTTTGAGAATCGACAACCTTTATTCAAATATTATTAAAAGATTTTGTAAGCATATTGGGTAATTGTGTCTTTTATTTGTGATGACGCGGTAAAACATGCCAAATTGTGCTATTTTTATGATTTATCAAATTTTTATGTGGTTCAGATACAATAATATTTTGAGTTTCTATTAGTTAAACCAATTTCTTTCATTGTAACAACTCAAATTTGTAATTTCAATAAACTCAAAATTGGAAGGCAACCAGGTTACTTACTTTTTTAAGTTACCCCAACAATATTGTTTTTTTTACAGTGTATAATTTCCTTGTGTATATTTGTATATTTTTGTAAATTGCTATACTATTCATTAAAATCAAAGTCTTATAATTTAGGAACATTATATAACATTATATAAAACACGTTATATACTTATTTGCAGTATCGTTTTTATCTGTTGCTTCTAAGTGTTTTTCAGCTACCCACCACCTTTTCAGACCATTAGTCAACAAATCTTCTGTAAACACTGCACGTGTTAAAATGATTGCAGGCACAGAGGTGTAGCTTTAATTCAACAGAGCTGAGTGCTCGCTGAAAAATGACTCGCTTAGAGATCATTTCACGTTCCAAGTCATTTCAAATACATATTTCTGACATGACTGAAAGTGATAATATCTCAGTGGGTGAGTTGTTTACTCTGTAATTAGTTCATTCATTTTCAAAATGTTAATCCATCCGGGCTGATATATAGACAGTATGTGAACATGAAAGGCGTTATTGAATTTACTGGGTAATGAGAATGATTTTTCACCGGCATTTTGACTGCCTCTGGAACTTTGTTATTGCCATTGGACAATGTTACTTTCAGAGCCACTGCATATATGGACATTTACATTTTAACACTACTCAACTTTGTACTCGACGGTTGGTTATTGTTGCCTCAAATGACTTCCAGCCACTTTGTGGACACAAATGGCTGTCAATGTGAAAGACTCTGCAGTTTGCGCATTGAGGACCACTTTGTGCATTTGTTGGTTTTGGATGTAGGAATCAACATGAAGTAAACTCTAAACCTCTTTAAACACAGATAAGGGAAACATGGATTGCTGGACATTTGCTGCCTGCTGATAAAGCACAGTAATTATATCAAATATGAGCAGCAGGAGATCCCAAATGAAAAAGGACAGCACTTTAACCCGTCAAAATTACCTAAGATAAGGTCAGAGTTTTTGGAAAAGAATGGTTATGATTACACATAGCAGCAGAGTACAGAATATAGCAGAACACTGTAAACATTCCTACATGTATTATATATAGAAAGAAGTAAAAGAAAACAATATAAAGAAAACTATATGATTTTATAATAATAAGGTTTTATTAGTTAATGCTCCTTAATGCACTATAGGAGTCATTAACTGGCTTTTTTAAAAGATCAACTTATGATGTTAGCATGATTTTTACATTCAAAAACATCATAATGAATAAGTAATAGGCTTTTTTTTACCTTGGATTTGAGGCTTTTTCCTGGAACGCTCGGTTTTTATGGGTGTGCCACACTGGAGACTTAAACACCCACGGGTAGGATTGGATATAATTTGCATATTTTATGAGCTTCAGCTCCCCTGTCAGTACATGTGGGAATTGTTTTGAAAGCGTGTAGGAAAACGAAAACCAGAATGATTCGTCCCACAGGGCTCGTAAAATGTCTTTATCAAACAAACACAATGATTTCTCTCATCCACCTGCGATTGATTGGAATGTTAGTTATTTATTACTTGATCGATCGGTGGGTATAATCGTGAACCATGCACACCACACTCACATGCGCATGGCTCACTGCAAAGTCAGACAAATCAGCATGTTCTAAACTTCTACGATTGTATTTTTCCTTCAAATATCAAGTCAAGAGAGGGAACAACGCACCTCAAGAAAGGAATGTTATTTCACTATTTATATAGCCATCTGCAGGCCGGGTCTGGAAAACATATAGCCCTGTGACGTTGAACTTTGCGATTCTTGCCCGTACATGTCAGAGTCTGATCCTGAATCGCAATAAACCAACAACACCACAAATAAAGGATTCTTCCGCATTTGACAGCATGCTGAGGTATGTTCAGTTAGACACATACACATAATCAATACGATCTGTAACAATGCAATATAGCCTACTATCACATAAAAAAAATGTTTTTACTCACATTAGTGTGTTGTTTCATTCATTCATGTTATCTCATCCTGTCTGCAAATCCAGTCTTGTTTACAAACGAATCTGTGGTGAAATGAAGGAACAAACACAATGTATTCCACACAATGTAAGACAATGTAAATGAATGAGAGATAAATCGGTTGGATATTCATTAAAAATAAAGTTCACCATGCATTCATAATATTGGAATCCGAATGACGCTTATGCAGTATGTTTATTGTTTAGAAGTTGGAACCAGTTTAGCTCTATGTCATGTCAGCCACAAGTCGGTGGGCGGGGCTACAGAATCAGGCGTTGTTGTTCTAATTCTGCTGAGGCGGTGTTTCACCACACGATGATGGTGGCATATTCTGAGATCGATCATTTGCTGAGCCTGGTGTCAATAAAAGCTTCCCTTTGACTAACAATGAAGTTTTTAGCTCTGGAACTTGCAGGATATTCTTATATTACCATGACCTTTTATATATATATATATATATATATATTAAAAGCTCATGGGAAAGTTAATTTCTTAATTCATGAACACTTTACCTAACAATACATATGTACTTACCTTAGTAATAACAGTAAATGATGCATAATTACATGCAACTGACCCTCAACTAAACCCTAGTTCTACCATAACCCTAATAGTAATAAGTTCTATAATAAGTAATAAGTATAAGTAATAGTTAAAATGTAGTAAAATGACACCGTAAAAATAAAGTGTAACCTTATAGAAAAGTGTTTGTCATGTTGTTTTGGGTTTGTTTCCTATTCTTATCCTGCATTCCAGGAAACCCTATGTTTTTCCGACCTTCTACCCGTGTAAATGCACTGGAACGGGCATTAAACCCGTGACTTCCCACCCCCGTGCTAGATCGATGTACTCCAAGTTACGAGTTCTGACGTCACATAGCCTGCAAAATAACAATGGCAGTCCCTACGGATGCACTGTTCATGGAAGTCATATATTAAAAACCAAATCATTTATTAAAATAAGGTATTGCCCTAACGTTATTTATCCGCAAATGTTATGCATTGTCAGCTTTTCTAGCATTAGCTTGTTTTCATTGAGTGCAAGGATAAATTAATAACATACATTTCCAAATATACTCTGGCCTTATGCGCTGTTTTTTCTCCTCTGTTTTCCTCAAATAAGCAAAGTAAGCACCTTTGGTGATAGAAATGATTGTAAATGAGCATAAGCCCCATACGGCCCGCATGCTTTGTTTACATCTTGCTACTGCAATTTCTGTTGCTCAGGAAGTTTGGCGTGACTTTGCCTGGAAAGCTACAAAGTCGTGGTTTAAACATGTATCTTACGGGCTCAAAAACCAGCCTGGAACGCACATAGACAGTAAAAGAAATGGACAGAGCGACCCCATTGACGTCTACGGCGAAATAATGAAGTCAACCTAGGGGCACTCACTTCCTGATGGCTGAGCGAACTGCGCAGGCTCAGACTGAGCTTGACGACGTAGATGTGACGTGAGCCTCCTGTCTGACCGCTGTAGGTCTTCTAGTAGTTGTGGAAAGTGAAAGCTGAATCACGTTGTTTAAATATTTTCTCCCGTTGCTTTTGGCTCACTATCGGCTTCTCCCATTCTTTCCCCTTGACTTTATGTCTCCACGTCCCCCTGACTGTCTCATAGACAGTAAAAGATTGCCTGCGAGCGTCTCCTCCTGTCTATACGGTAATTTCTCAACTGTGCAACAGAGTCGTGTTGGTTATGACGCAACCGTTAGCCTATTTTTACAAAAACAGCTTCTGCGGGGCGATAGTGTAAGATACAAGGTAACGGAGCCTTATATGCATTGTCGTGTTTCTTTAGAAATAAACAATGGACAAATGGAGTCTTTAAACGTCTCAGATGTAAAGTTATTCACTGTCAAAGTGACTCAAAAATGAATGGGAGTCAATGGGATGCTAACAGCAGGTGATGGCTTGGTTAGCAATGGCAGCCCCTAGGGGTGGAACGCTTTCCGAGCGCTAGATTACCCCCTTGGGAACGCAGCATTAGTTTATCATGTTCTGTCATGTCTTCCTGGTTTGTCATGTGATTTCCTTGCCCTCATGTGATCCTGCCATGTGTTCTGTTGTCATGTTCTCAATTGTTCATCGTTTAATCATTGTTCACAGGTGTCCTCTGTCTAGTCATTAGCCACTGTGTATTAAAGTCCTCATGTTTGCCATGTGTCCGTGTCTAGTATTAAATGATGTTGTAACCCATTGTTTGAGAGTGTTCCTAGTCAAGTCTGTCTTGAAGTCAAATCTGTTCTTAGTCATGGCAAGCCAAGCCAAGTCTTTTGTTTATTATGTTTTGGATCTTTCCTGAATAAACTGCATTGGGGTTCTGCAACTTGCCTCCAGTGGACCTATTTGTTTGCGTTACAGACACATTTTTAGAGATATCAGGTACGGTCTTTTTTTCCACCTTGCTTAATTACGGTTAGCTAAAACCGTCTTGCAAGCATTACATATCCTTCATGTCGTCCTTAATTGATCAAACTATACATTTGCTTGCAAAAGCAGATAATGCAGTGTGTGATTTATTTCTCCTTGAAATCAAGTTCAGTTAAGCTACTGCAATAAATAACTTGCGCAATTCTTTACCCACTAATTACACTGATTAAACAATCACTCCTCTTTAATGGTTAACACATTTTAGAGAGACACTAACTGAGCTCAGGCTTTAGCAGAGGGAGTGAGAGAGTTTGAAACACAATTTAAAAACATATTCCTGTTTGTGTTACTCTGTGATTTCACAGAGGTATCTGATATCTGATCTTTGCACATCTGTCACGGTCTCACCAGGCTCTCCCAACACTACCACTCTACCAGTACTAATCACCGGCACCTTCACATACAACTCAGTTCACTCTTCGTCAGGCCTAGAACAAGGACACAGACTGTGATAGTCACCGGAACCGCAGTTCCTGTGATACTTCTCAAGGGAACTTCCAAGCTAATCTTACCTGTGTTTCTCTCTTGTATCGCCACCGTGAATTGGATACCGTCTGAGTTGGGTGCTACCCCAGTCCTCACTCTCCACTTCATACATCTCACACATCCTCTGGAAACCTGCAAGAAATGCATCAGCCTTTGCCTTCATTCTACGAACTGTCATCACTCCATTTACTCACCTGCTCATCCCCTTACCCATCCGTGTTAAATAAACCTTTGGATTTTAACTCACCTTTTTCAAATGATATATCCTGACATCTTCTTATTAAATAAATGGTTACACTTTATTTTAATGTGACGTAGTTACATTGTACTTACTCAAATAAGAAATGAGTAATATTAATTAACAACATGTACTTTAGAGTTACAGTTAGGGTTTCATGTAGGGTTAGTTATTTGTAACTGTGCATAATATTACTGTTGTTATTATAGTACGTACGTGTAGTAATGTGTAACTGTCACCTTAAAATAAAGTGTTTCCAAATAAATAAATGTATTAATTAAAGGTCAATAATTCAGCTTGACAGTTTTTTTTCTTTCTTTTTTATAAATAATTATTTTTTTATATTTTTCTTTCATGTTACTTTACATTATCAAAGCATCATTATATAAAATAAAAAGAATTAAAAAGAAGATGCAAGAAAAGGACAACAATGGTCGTGTTGGTTTCACATGTTGTTGTTATTGTTTTTTGTTGTTGTTGTTTTTTTTTAAATAAAGGTTTTAAAGGGTTAGTTCACCCAAAAATGAAATTCTGTCATTACTTACTTACCCTCATGTCGTTCGACACCCGTAAGACCTCTGTTCATCTTCGGAACACAAGTGAAGATATTTTTGTTGAAGTCTGATGGCTCAGACAGGCCTCCATTGACACCAATGTCATCTCCTCTAAAGCAAAGCAAAAGTTTTTAGCATTTTTGGAAATTTCATGTTCATGTTTAATTTCATGTTTTTACCACGAAGTGGTGCTGCACTGAATCTTGGAGCAAGAGGTGTGGAAGAGACATATAGAGTTTCATAACAATCAGCGGCGTAGCACCAAATTTTGGGCCCTGGGTACAAACCATCTTGCTGGGCTTCTGACTTCTAAGGGCACCCCCCCGACCCCCCCTCCCCCTCCCTCCCCGCCTCGGGCCCTTGTTACTCGGTACCCTTTATCCCCCCAGTCCGACGCCCCTGATAACAATACACCAATGTGTTAATAAAATATAACATTTTACAATAAAATTCTAAATGACCAGTACAGGGCAATGTTTGCCTCGGCATGCTGCATCGAATTTAAAGAGACCCGTTTTAACCATTCAGAGGTTATCAAAAATGTATATTTTTCATGTATCCTGGCCACTATGTGGCACTGTACGATGCAGGTACCCTCAAGTCATGGTTATCATAACACAAACCAAGTTTGGTCAGAATACGTCATATGGTGAATTGTTTTGAGCCAAAAAAAAAATTGCCGGAAAAAATTATTTTGTTTCTAGCCTTTATAGTTCAAAAGTAAACAAAAGTGAAATTAGACAGTTGGTGGTGCTAAAGGGATTGAGTTAGAGACTCCAAATGTACTATGGTGACAGTTCAGACTGCCCTCTATATGTGAACCAAATTTCATAACTTTACCACAAGTGGTCCTATGGCCTACCACAGACTTCATGAGCGGAGGTAGAAATGGAATAATAATAATAATAATAATAATAATAATAATAATAATAATAATAATAATAATAATAATAATATGGCAATGGATACAATAGGTGCCTACGTGCATTCAGTGCTTGGGCTCCTAATAAGCATTCAACACGTCATTAATGTAATTTACACAGTTTCTTCTTTTTCTTAACTAAACTTTTCTTTGCTTCCTTTTTGTACTTTTTACGGACAGCGTGACTCATTCTTGTTCTCTTAAAAGCTGAAAGTAGTCGTCATCCCATCTCCACACACCTCCTAACAGAGCTACTTTTATCGAACCTCTCTCATCTTTCTCTCTCCTTCCACCCTCTTCTTTCGTGAAAATTTAATTGAGTTTTCTTCCCATACCTCTAATGTGGCAGAGGTTTTGACGCTGTTGCCATTTCAGTATGTGTGAAGAAGAGCAAGTGTGAAGCTTACAAGCAGCTGAACACTTGCTCTTCTTCACAAGTACTGAACTTCACAGGTCACTTTAAGCATCCTTTCCCTGTAGTTACATATACTACATGTGAATGACATAATGTGTGCCATAATGTTGTTTTTATAATCACAGTTTATTTGTTGCTTAATTATGTTGTGTGTTGAGAAATGCCTGTAATGGAGTATGTGTTTGTTTGTATCTGTCTCTCCCAGGCAGATGCAGCGGTGCAGAGACAAATATAATTCTTTAAGCAGACTTTTCAGATGTTTTTCAGATGTTTTCAGACACATTTTCATAACAGACAGTCAGACTGCACATACTATCTTACACACTGTTTTAGGGATGTCCAGATCTGATCACGTGATCAGAAATCGGGCCCGATCAAGTGGTTTCAGTCGGAATCGGATGTTACCTCCCAATCAGGACTTGGATATATATGTTTATATATTCTCATAATTTTTTAACACATCTGTAGTTATGCGCTGGCATAGAGTAGACCCTTTTGACTCCACACAGAAACAGCGATGCGTGCGGCATGACATCCCTTTTTATGCAGAGACGCTATTGGTTAAATCCCTGGCAAAGTAGAACTGGGAAGCAGCTTGAAGCTGAAAGCGCAAGTATGTCTGCGGTCTAGAGGTATTATAAAGTTGATGACGACAACATTGCGATAGCAAACTTTGAGAAACTCTGCATCTCTTTGACAATGGAAAAGAGAGACACGTTGATGAAAGTTGAAGAAAGATGAGGGGAAATGAAGAAAAGAGATGATGAAAGAGATATAAAGAGAATAGATGAGAACAGATGAGACAGGACATAAAAACAAGGAGAAAAGAGATGGGGGGAGAAAAGGAAAGGAGATAAGTGGATAGATAAAGATAAGAGGAGACTAATTACTAAGAGAGAAGAGGATAAATGATGAGAGAAGATGAAAGAAGCAATGAGGAGAGACAAGAATGTGAGACAAGAAGACAAGATCACACGATTGAGAGGAGAAGAAAGACGAAAGGCAATGAGAGACAGAAAAGGAGGAGATAAGAATTGACATCGATATGAGGAGAGGATAGATTCGAGAGGAGAAACAAGAAGATGAGGCGAGAGAAGTTGAGGAGAAAAGAGAGGACAGACAAGAATATCATACTGATTATAAGAGGAGATATAATATACTAATGAGACAAGGAAACAAGGAGACAAGGAGAGGAAAACAGAAGAAAGACATGGAGGAGAGGAGAGATGGAGGAGAGGAGAGATGAGACAAGGGGAGGCTAGATTAGTGGAGGAGGTGACGAGGTAGGGAGAGGAGAATATAGAGAAGAGACAAGGACAAGATAGAGAGGGAGAAGAAGTGTTGAGGAGAGAAGAGACCAAAATAAGACAGATGGGAGAGGGATGAGGAGAGAAGGGGGAAAGAGGGGATCAATGAGAGGAGGAAAGGAGTGGAAAAAGAAGGAGATAGTAGATGATAAGAGAAAAGTGAGACGTGGAGAGGAAAGAAGTGAGGACAGAGCAGGAGTAGGGACAAGTAGAGGAGAGGGGAAGAGAGACGAGGATGAAAGACAAGGAGAAAGGATATGACAAGGAAAAGGGTAAAGAGAGCAGAGGATAGATTAAGAGAAGAAGAGAGAAAGACTAAAGAAAAGAGGATAATCGATAAGAGATGATGAAAGGAGCAATTAGGGGAGACAAGAAAGTGAGACAAGGAGACAAGACCAGGAGAGACAGGGATGGAAGGGAAGAGGAGAAATAATGATCAGAGGAGAGATGCGGGGACAAGATGAGATGAGAAGATAAAAGGAGAGTCAGAGATGGAGGAGAGGAGAGGAGAAAAATGAGAGATATGATGAGAAGTAAGATTAAGAGACGAGATACAAGAAGGTTGGACAAGGTAACAAGACAGAGAAAAATAGAGAGGAGAGACAGAGATAAATGAGAGGAGAAATGCTGAGCCGGGGAGAGAATAGATCAGGAGAGGAGATACAAGAAACTGAGACAAAGAGACAAGATAGGGACAGGTCGGACAGGAGAGGAAAGATAAGGACAGACAAAGGTGGAGGAGAGGAGAACTAATGAGCAGAGGAGAGATGCAGGGACAAGATGAGAAGAGAAAAGAAAAGAAAATGAGAGATGAAAAATGAGACAGAGACACAAGCTAGGGAAAAACTGGGAATGATGATTAGACAAAAGTAAAGGAGAGATAAGGGGAAAAAAGAAGAGATAAATGAGATGACGAAAGGAGCAATTAGGAGAGACAAGAAAGTGAGACAAGGAGACAGATGAAGGAGAGGAGATGGGACGATATGAGATGATTTGAAATAAGAACAGCGACGGAGGAGAAAAGAAAAATGGATGAGAGGAGGGGTCCAATTAAGAGAGAAACAAGAAAATGAAACAAAAAAACAGGCAAACCGATAAGAGGAGAGGATATGAGGCAAGGAGCCAAGACGAGAAGAAAGAGGAAAAGGAGAGGCGAGAGGAGAGGAGAGGAGAGGAGAGAAGGGCTTGATCACTTCACCTTCACCTATGCTCATTCATTTTGACGCTCTCTGACTCTTTCATCTGTGCACTCAAGCAGTTTCCACAGAGATCGCCTTCACTTGTCCTCCCTCTGTCCTTTCATATCTCACTCCCTCTTTCTTTTCTCGTCTTTTTTCTGTCTTTGACCTAACACTAAAAATGGCAGGGACTCAAAAAAGACCAGTGAATTCAACCATTTCTCACTTTCACTCTTTGACATGCTCTCAGCATCCACCATTAAGTCTCTCTCAACTCACACACAGACACACAGCAGGCCTTAATTGGGTGACTGGGTTTTGAGAGCCCAGCAGGCAAAATGCGCTGGGGGAGAGCGATGTCATATTTTACTCACTTAAATCACTAACTCCTTCATTTATCTAGAAAGACAACAGCGGTCACGTGTATGTGTATGTATTTATGAGAGTCAGTCGGATAGATTCTGATTGGATTTAAAAGGGGTTTGGATTTTGGATTTATTGCGACTGGCTTTGATTGATGTTTGTGGAAACTTAAAGGGCATATTGCAGGTTAGAGCCCCCCAGTGAGTCAATGTATAGAAAAATAATGTAGGAACTAGATTGTCTTTCAAATATACTTATAAATGTGCTACTAAGGCTTCCGGAGTCGAATTTGTGAGATTTTTCTTTTACTTCTGCATCTGAAAAAGGCATTAATGAAATGTAAGCATTTCTATTACCAGCACATAATTCAAAACTGTTTTGAAAAATTTGAGACTGTGTACATTTGAGTAAATGTAGATCATTTGTATTCATCAATGTTGAAATAGCAACCTGGTCTCACAGATTTCCGTGAAATCAACACGGATCCTTAACTCAAAAATCTGTGGTGGTTTCACGCAATCGCCGAAAAGTCAGAATCCGTGGTCCACACACTGATTCCCTGTTCCAACACTTTACATTCGTCAGTTTGATTCAGTCAGCATCATTTATTTACATTTCTTTTTCTTCAGACACGTTTTGAACACGTAACTCAATCCCTTCCCTAAACCTACCCATTTGTGTATTATAAAAAAAACAGGATATAACAGGCAGATACACAGATACGGCAGGCACAATTTATTCAGAAACTACAAATATTTCAAGTGTTCCGAGGCCAAACGATTGATTTCTGTGAAGGAAATCCCCAAAAACGATCAGAAGCGTCGAGTCCATCCGGCGAATATTAATACATTTCAAATATTGCCGCCGGAAGAAACGTCAGGTCAGGTTTGACAGCATTGTCTGTTGTATGTCGCGTGACCAATTGCGTCATTACGTCAGCTTTGATTGTAAAATGCCATTGGCTCTCGTGTGTCTCGTGACCGATCGCGTCATGCTGTCGTCTGCATCATTTGAATCATGAGAAATATGAACGAGTGCGTGTGTGGAGCGCGATCATCATTTCAACGATTAAAACATTTAAGAAGACAACTACATGAAGATATCGTATGACTTCAGAAGACTTGGAATGCAACATGAGTTAATACTTCTATACTGTTTCTGGTCCGTTTTTGCAATAAATAACTGTGACTGTACATTTAGCTGCCTGTTATGTGTTTTATATTGTTGAGTGGCCTATATACGACCTATATTGACGTTTTAAAGTCATGCGCCCTCTAGCTGGCGTAAAAATAATGACAGTGTCGTGTTACGTCTGATGTCATGAACTGACGTATGACTGTCGAACCGGGGATTGAACCACCAACCTTCCAGTTTATGGACAACCTTCATGAACCACTGAGCCACTGCTGCCCTATTTTAACATTTTGTCCTCAAAGTTGATGTGTTAGAAGCAGGGATAAGGATTTGATCAAGTTTAATGAGGAACAAATTATGATGGCTAGGTCAGAGTCTCCAAAACTGCAGCTCTTGTGAGATGTTTCGGGTCTCCAGTGTTCAGTATCTATCAAAAGTGGTTTAAAAAAGGAACAGTGGAGAACTGGCGACAGGGTCATGATCCATGTGGAGAGCGAAGGCTAGCCCATGTGGTCCGATCATACAGATGAGCTAATGTAGCTCAAATTGCTCAAGAAGTAAATGCTGATTCTGATAGAAAGTTTTCAGAATACACATAGCCGCATAGCCACAAACCAGTCCAAGTGGACAGCCAGGTGCATGTGTGTGGTGTCATGGTCCCTGGGGAACATATGGCACCAGGATGCACTATAGGAAGAAGGCAAGCCATTGGTGAAAGTGTGTGATGCTTTGAGCAATCTTCTGCAGGGAAACCTTTGGTCCTGCCATCCTTGTGGAAGTTACTTTGGCATGTCCCACCTACCTAAGCATTGTCGCAGACCATGTGCACCCTTTCATGGATGTATTCCCTGGTGTCTGTGGCCTCTCTCAGCAGGATAATGCTCTCTGCCACAAAGAAAAAAATGGTTCAGGGATGGTTTGAGGAGCACAATGAGTTTGAGGTGTAGACTTCAAATTCCCCAAATCTCAATCCAATTGAGCATCTGTGGGATGTGCTGAACAAACAAGTCCGATCCATGGAGGCCCCACCTCGCAACTTATCAGAATTAAAGGATCTGCTGCTATCAACTTGGTGCCAGATACCACAGCACACCTTCATAGATCAGGGCTGTTTGGCAGCAAAAGGCGATCGACACAATATAATGTTTTGCCTGATCTTTGTTTATATATATTTATAGAAAAAAGAATGCACCCTATTTTCATAAGTTTCATAATAAGGAAATGGTGTTTAAGTGTATTCAGTCTATTTGAGAACACATACACACACACTTTCACTGATAACTACTGAAGGACACAATAGGGTGGGAGAAGTCAAAGCCACATAAACATGCACACACACACCTGTCTGTGTGTCATCTGTCACTCAGTCCTTGTATCTGAAGGACACTACAGATAAACCTGCATCTCTTTGCCGTGTTATTGTGTGTGTGTGTGTGTGTGTGTGTGTGTGTGTGTGTGTGTGTGTGTGTGTGTGTGTGTGTGTGTGTGTGTGTGTGCGCACGTGTGTGTGTGACCTCCCTCTGACTATTGTGTTTCAATCAGTGGTCCTTGTGAAAAAACACACCTCTTTCTACGCAGGTGGCCTGCTGACGTGGCCTCTCTTCTTCTTCAAGCCATCTGGAAATGGCACAGTTTCATTTGCCACATCACTCAAAAAAAATGTTCCCATAAACCTGCACGCAAGAGAAGATCAGCATTTGAATGCGAGGCTGAGATTCAGGTTGTCATTCGCTGTTACACATGGCATGGTTTGACTGACCTCCAGAGTTCCTTGTGAGCGTTGTGAGAACGTTCGAAAGGAGAATTGGTGGGGGCACTTAATGGTATTTAAGTGTCATCTATTTTGGACTCCATGAGTGAATAAGCGATTCAAAACACATATGACCCTTCTTTACACACACCCACACTTACTCACTTGGTCACACATACACGCATACACTCCATTCCCATTTTATCCTATTTCCTCTCCTGTTTCCTGGGGCAAACAGGGCAGATTAATCTTGGCTTCATGGCTGGTGAACCGAGATAAACAAGGTATGGAAACCATGTGATAGATAGTGATTACTGGCCACTGAGTCATTGCACACACACACTTGCACGCACACACACACACACACACAACAGATTAACATACTATTTATTAAAACCAAGTCACATGATCGAAGTTTAAAAAAATAAATGAGTCTTCCTGAAGCTGAAGCAGTAGATCATGATGTTAGAAACAGACATCATGATCTACTGCTTCATGCAGCTTAAGGAAGGCTTCATTTATTTTTGTAAGCTTCTAGGTTGTGGTTTTGATTCCCAGGGATATAAAGTGTGTTATCTATCATATCATGTGATATGAAGATAGCATAAAGTAGCATTTAGCTTTACAATGCCAGTACAACCATATGGGGACAATGTGTCACATAACCCTACTACAATGTGAAAAATGTTTTTTTATTATTCATCCACATAATTAAAAAAAAAACGTAGTATTCACTGTACAAATGAATATGGACATAAATTAAGTTAAAACTTCCCCCTTCTGACCATCATGATCACGGCTGTGTTCTTAAGCCAATTATGGCACAAAAAAAAGTTATGAACAAAAAATGCAGTTGAAAATGCAGTTGAAAAACAGCCATATAATACAACATAATACATTACAAACTTATTGTCACACTAAGCTTGTTAGTTGCCGCCATCTTTGAAATTGAAATATTTCGCTGACTATAACCAAGTCATAATTTTTAAGCATTATGTCAATCCTTTACTAGCCTAGAAATGTAGACGCACCCTAGCAGCAGCAAATCTAATCTAATCTAAAGCCGCGAGTGTCGTCTAGCAACTCTCAATACCTTCTAAACTGGAAAAAACTAACTCTGGTCAGGCCAATCACATCGTGTATAGAGTCGGTGGGCGGGGCTTAACATAATGACGGCCGAGTTGCGTTTGCGTGCTTCTAGTAAACACAGAAACTGGCGAACGGCGGTCTTTCGATTCAGCTTTGACCGCCACTCTGGAAGACTTGGAGTTAAGCTTTTCTCTGAGAAAAGAACAAAGAGAAGAAGTCATTCTTAAAAAGGGAAGATGTGTTCGTAGTTTTGCCGACCGGATACAGCGAATGTTTAATCTGTCAACAAGCTCTGCTTCACCTTCTTTATTGTTCTGCTATCCTATCGCGTGCAGAGGGAGTTTTAAAGACAACCGTTTATCCCGCCCCTCGGATTGAGCCCTGTCAATGGCGAGTTTCCAGACCCAACATCTTGATGTGGGTCTGGCTTGTCAGGCTAATCCTTTACACCAGTTTGACGTTTTCATGTGGATTTATGGACATGCAAAATGATTGACAGGTTAATTAACCAATCACAGTGCTGTGGAGGCAATGCTGCCTCTCATGTAAAAAAAAAAAAAAAATTGATTGGTTGGTTTATAGGCTATTTGATGTTATGTTATACTTCTTGCTTTAATTTTTTATGTAATGTTTGCTTTTATTTGTAATTAGTTTTTTTCTGATATATTAAATCATTTATATTTTTTTTTTTGGTTTTTTGAGGAGACACAGCCTATTTTTATTCCTCGTACAAACACTGTTACACGCACATACATATTTACACATTCTTTTTGTGGAAAGATTTTTCCCAGAGTGGGAATGATTCGAGCCCAGATGACAGTTTTCTGCCAGTGTGGTGCCACTCAAACAGACAGGAAGTGCAGTGCTTCTGCTCGACCATGTCCATCTGACTGCTCTAATTCAATATGTTCCGGCAAAACCCAGCAGAGCTAAAGGTTAAAACCTTGTTGCCATTTTCATAGGAGGATACTGACCTAATACGGGCCAGAGGCACACTCTCTGCTCAAATGTTGTTTCCTGTTGAGCACGTTTTACTTTATTTTCAGTGGAAACAGAATGACTGCTGCAGGCATTAAAAAGACAGAGTGGCTTTGTTTCTTGCGATAACTAGGGGAGTTCATATCTTTAATATTTAAACAAAAAATTATCATCATTTTATTTCTATTTTAATACTTATTTTTACTTTATTTTAATATATATTTTGTGTATAATATTTAGCTAACTGCACTAAAAAAGCTTTTTTCAAATATAGATTGAGTGTCAATCAGCAGGATTTTACTGAGTTCTTTTGAAAGAAGAATGTTTTAGAAAAAAGTACCTACTCACCAAGGCTATTTCAGGACAGGACAGGAACGTAATGGAAACGTACAGACCCTAAACCTTTGAATAGTATACACATTTCATTAAATATAAAACATTCAAATTTATAAACAGAACCCATAAGAAGTAATAACTTGTACTACTGATAAAACTCAATTCTGAAATTTGAACTGTACTGCAACCCTATTCATTGAACTTAAATGCTACATGTGATAGACATGAATAATAGCAAAAAACGTGACTTCTTGAAGAAAGATCCCCAATGTGCAGTTTGTTGCTTCACTCCTGGCATTAGTAACTGCATCAGGCTGAACAGCTCTTAACTGTATTTTCTTGATTTGACTGAATCTCTTGAGCTTTATTCCTCTCATGCTCACACACTTGTTCTGTATTGCTCTTGTGAGTAGCTATTTTGAGAAATCAATAATAATTCATAGTGAAAATTATTTCTAATGGGAGTTATCAAAGGTTTATCTGTATGTTGCCTGAGCAACAATCCTTGGAAGATGCACAGATTGGATTTTAAGATTTTAACAGTCAATAAGACAAGACAAGAAGCAAGAGCTGGAAGCGTATACTGCAGATCTGTCGACTCTGGGTTCAGTGCATTGCTGATTAAGCTCAATCATCAGCATTTTGGGAATAATCCACCACACAAAAAATATATTTCAACTTGTCCTTTTCTTCTTGAGCAAATCTCAGTTGGCATTTATGTGAAAGGGTGTATTAACATTTAAAATAGTGTATTAACATTTAAAATAGTCAATAGTATAGTCACAAGGCATAAAGCAATATATGTTATGTATATGTAACATATATGTTAATATATGTTTACAGATCAAATCATACAAAAGCTTTAACAAAATGATTGTAAGTGCTTTTATAAAATAATAAGCTTCATATTTGTATGCTATTTGAATGTATTTTATCTACAGTAATATATGGGTACTTATGTGTACTAGAGTATATGTCCATATGTACAAGTTATTGTGTATTTAAGAAAATGAGGGGCGAGTCAAAATATTTTTTGTGGTAATCAACATCATGTCAAAAATGCTGTTGACTGAGAATAACTTGAATCTAACCCAGAATATTATTTTAAGGCAGGCACACTACATTACTAAGGATTGTTGCCATTTCATCTTTTAAGTCTGTAACACAAGCAAGAAGTTGTCTGCACCTTCTCTAATCACATGTCTGATTGCGCACTAAAGAAGTGTTATTTTTCCACAGAAGCTTTTCTCCTGTGCAGGTGATGCATGCAGAGCGTGTGTTGGCTGCAGTCACAGATAAAGGCGATGCATTATAGAGCTCAGCTCCTCTGTATTTGGCAGTCAGGCTTTGCAGCATACTGAAAGGTGCTTATACATTTTAAGTGGCCCCAGTATGCCAATATTTCACTCAGGCAGAATAACCGTCTTAATGCTTAATATCCAGCCATCCATTGAGCACGTTTCCGGTGTTTTAACGTCTCCTTTGCAATGATTTTACAGTCTGAAGAGGGAGAGAGTTGGGAGGCCCAGAAAATGGTGGAAGACAAAAACCTTTCAGTCACTTAATTACATGCAACATTAAACCAAATCAGGGTGTTAAGATGCATTGTAGTTCTTTATTTTGCAACAGCAAGTCAAAAATAGCACTGAAATAGCCAGAGAATGAGACTGCAAAGGCAAAAAACCCAAGATGTTGATGGCTATCTGCACTATTGCTGTTGACCTGGCGTCTGATATTGACAGATAGAGTGAATGAACAGCAAATGTCTGCCCAATAAGGTCTGCCTGCTCACACTGACAGTGATGAAATTGAGTCACTGAGCTGTTGATTTGTAGAAGTTCCTATTTTGATGTGGTACCCGACTATGGTGGCTGATCACTGTTTGTAATACAACTCACAAGTCAGTACTCATTTGCATAAAGCTCAGTTTTTTCTGACATTTGTTGCTTCAATGTTTTCGTCTTATATGCTCACCAAGGCTGCAACTTTAATCAGAATAAACAAGACCAAAATGATTCAATGATGCAAACAAGCTTTAAGTATGCTGTAAAAGAAGCTCTTAAAATATCATAGTAAACCATCATTATTCAGATGAAATCATTTTGGTGTTGATTCAGTTTGTTTTTAGCCTGACAAGCCAGACACACCTCAAGATGTTGGGTCTGGGAACGCACCATTGACAGGGCTCAGTCCGAGAGGCGGTATAAACGGTTGTCTTTTAAATTCCCTCTGCACGCAATAGGATAGCGCTACAACCAACCAGAGCAACGAAGAAGGTGAAGCGGAGCTAATTAAACTTTTAACGTATCCGGTCAGCAAAACTCCGAACACATCTTCCCTTCTTAAGAATGATTTCAGTGCTTTTCAGGGAAAAGCTTAACTCCAAATCTTCCAGAGTTGCAGCCAAAGAGGATTCGACTTCTTTGTTTACAAGTAGCATGCTACCCTGCCGTCATTATCTTAAGCCCACCCACCGACTCTATACACGATGTGATTGGCCTGACCAGAGTTTGGTTTTTCCAGCTTGCAAAACAGCAAAGAGTTATTAGACTACAAGGCTGCAAATTTCTATGTAAAGCACTTTGAATTGCCATTGGGTATAAAAGGAAAGTTCCTTGCCATATTACATTTGCTGCCGCTAATGTGTGTCCAGATTCCTAGGCTATTTTAGTTCAATAACTGTGTAAAATGTATAAATTATAGAATGAGTTTAATTCCTCTATAAAGCAGCTCCGGAAAAAAACTCAGTTCAGTTCTTATCCAATACTGTCAGTGCATTCAAGTCAATAATATTACAGAATATTACGGTGTCCCCAACTACACTGTAAAAAAAAAAATCAGGTCTCCAATTGAAAATTTTCTAGTGACTGATCACATCTAAATGTTTTAGTTGGTCAAATTGAATTCTTTGAATTATATAGCAATTTCAATTGGAGATCAGAATTTTTTTTTTTTTTTTTTTTTTACAGTGTAAGCAAAACAAAATGCTACATTCATCCAAAAGGCTTTATTCTTATCATTATACAGCTCCGGAAATAATTAAGAGACCACTTAACATTGATTTTTCAATATTAAGTGGCCTCTTAATTTTTTTCCAAAGCTGTATGCTGATTTCATCAAACATAACTTATTTTTTTAAACTTTGTCCATGTGCAGCATTGGAATCTAAACTGATTCCCCAAATCTTCACAGTGTAAAAAGCTCAGTATCCCAGAATATTGGGAAAACAAAACAATATACACATAAAAATGGCTTGAAAATTTTGAGATATAATTTTTATGAATCACACAAACTAACTCTTTTGTTTGTCAAAGACTATTATTTCTGTTGGTCCTGAGGTGTGATATTATGAAGAGATCAGCGCCGTTGGACCTGCACAATGTGGATGAAACAGCTGTTCTCTCTGGCACACAGGAATAGATGTTCCAGCCTTGTGCTGTCTTTTTTCTGACAAAACATCAGATGTGCGAGCCTAAACTTCAGATGGGAGAGTTAAAAATAAGCCTGCTAATGACGTCTTCTGAATGAAATCATCCATGTGACAATCGTGCCTATATGCACAACCTATAGTTAGTACCTGAATTTTAAATTGTTTCACACATTAATATCACCTTTGTATGTGCTTGATCACGGTGACGCTGAGATTTTTGCAGTTTCTTCTGCACCTTTGTTCTATTGTGAGACATGTAACAAGGTCATCAGGGCTCCATGTATTTGATCAAATATATGAAATATTGTTGCAATTGTTATTTTAATTGCTATATAAAATCTAGCTTTGCCGTCACAAGAAAAAAATTAATTTTACCATTAAAGAGATTTGTATTTTATTTTAAATCTTACAGACCTCAACATTTTTTAATCAAAATACAATATGTATATTATATAAAAACCTGATTCCAAGTTAGGACACTGTACACATGTAAATAAAAAACGAATGCAATAATTTACAAATCTCATAAACTTATATTGTATTCACAATAGAATATAGATAGCATATCAAATGTTGAAAATGAGACATTTTTAAATAGTATGCCAAATATTGGCTCATTTTGGATTTCCTGAGAGCTACATATTACAAAAAAAGTTTATTAAAAAAAGAAAATAAGAAAAGTTAAATGTACATATAAGGAAAACCATACTGGATGCCCATGATCTTCAGGCCCTTAGATGGTACTGCCTCACATATTTGAATGATACTGTAATAAAAATCACAACATGGGTTCAGGAATACAACACAATCCACCGCGCTATTCGCCGTTGCCGGCTAAAACTCTACAGGTCAAAAAAGAAGCCATATCTAAACATGACCCAAAAGCGCAGCCGTTTTCTCTGGGCCAAGGCTAATTTAAAATGGACTGTGACAAAGAGGAAAACTGTTCTGTGGTCAGACAAATCAAACTGTGAAGTTATTTTTGGAAAACTGGGACGTCATGTCATCCGGACTAAAAAGGACAAGGACAACCCAAGTTTTTATCAGCACTCAGTTCAGAAGCCTCCATCTCTGATGGTATGGGGGTTGCATGAGTGCATGGGCAACTTGCGCATCTGGAAAAGCACCATCAATGCTGAAAGGTATATCCAAGTTCTAGAACAGCATATGCTACCATCCAGATGTTTTCTCTTTCAGGGAAGACCTTGCATTTTCCAACATGACAATTAGCACATCATAAAGAGGAAGATGCGACAAAGAAGACCTTAGACAGTTGAGCAACTAGAAGCCTGTATTAGACCAGAATGGGGCAACATTCCTATTCCTAAACTTAAGCAACTTGTCTCCTCAGTCCCTAGACATTTGTAGACCATTATAAAAAGAAGAGGGTTTGCCACACAGTGGTAAACATGGCCTTGTCCCAACTTGAAATTTTGAAATTAATTTCCATGAAATTTAAAATCAACTTATTCTTTCTCTTAAAATTATATTTCTCAGTTTAAACAGTTGATATGTCATCTATGTTGTATTCTGAATAAAATATTAAAATTTGAAACTTCCACATCATTGCATTCTGTTTTATTCACAATTTGTCCCAACTTTTTTTGGAATCGGTTTGTAAGTAACTTATATATCTTAATATATCTTTGTATTAAATAAATATGTATATTCAAACTGTTCAAATGGTGCTTAAAAGACTTTAGAAGAGATAAAACATCTACAAAAGCTCAGAAAATCTGAGGTTTTAAAGTCACTTGCTGTCATATACAGCATCACTCATGTCAACTGTCAGCCTCTCACCACCTCATTTGACATATTCATCCAGCGAGTGTGGAATTCAGCATGTCTGAGTTCATCTGTCACCTACATAATGTGTGGCAATGAATCCACAGGGAATTGATAACCTTGATCTCCAATCATATTCATTTCCATGTAGTCTATGACCATCATCGTGAGTGACTTGCCATTAAATGGTACTCTGTGTACATTGCTATAGAGCTCATATGCAGCCAAATGTCACACCCACCAGGACTAATGCCCTTTATAATTATTTTTGAATTGACTTGTGCATTGAACTGGCATTTAGAATTCAAATACACATATCAGCCTCAGAATTCAAGTAAATATAAGATTCAATTTTGTTTAGTTACCTATAGGTTAATCATGCTTGATATTACACCAGCAACAGCCAAACTATTATTAAATACAGTATAATTTGATTTATTCTAATGTTGCAGTAATAAAATTACAGGCAAATGGAGAGCTACTCCATTTCATTCAGTGTTAACCAGCATTTTGTGATTGCTGTGTATCCAATATCAATGCAAAACAGACATTTTGTAGGATAATTTGCCCCTGAAGACACATTGTTCCCCATCATAAAGTATTCTGAATAAGACCTGTATGTGAAAGCAACATTTCCCAGGATGCTTAGAGCCTCTGGTTTACTCCAGATTGGGAAACAAAAACATACCTCAAGGGGCGCATCGAATCACAACCCTCTAAAGATGTAACAATGAGGCGGAGAGATCAGTAAATGATGTTGGCATCCATCACAAAGATGATTCAGAATTCATATCTGCCATTTCATGCTACACCTGGCGGAAGAAAATAAAGAGGTTAGTAACATTTCAAGTTGTTTTCTGGTTTGGCCTTTGTCCAATAGTGTTTGTCTGTCTATATTTTACCTGCCATCTATAGATATAATGAAATGACTTGTGACAATTAAGGGCTTCCCAAACACAACATTTAAAAACAGCTGTAGATAAAACCTTTATTTTTTTAAGCATCAAATGAAATGTATTGAGAGCACTGATGGATGCATTAAATAATCTTTCAGGGTGAGAGGGCTCTTCTACTATCTGAAGCGGCATGTAGTCCCCCGACGAAGACAATTAGTTAATGAGGTTCATCAAGGACTCGTACGATCAAATGACACTTACTGTGAGAGTAGTGAAATAATGTCTGAGACTGAAACCACATCATATTATATATTGGCAACAAATTATGATCCTCACAAAAACACACTAATGCAGCGTTTCTAAAGCAAAAACAAACAAAACAAAAATGCTAGGTTGTTTCAACCCATGTTTGGGTCAAATATTGTTGAACCTAACCGTTGGGTTTAAAATGTAATTAAAAAAAATTAAGCTAACAGTTGGGCTTGTCTTTGAACCAAACAACCCAGACTTCAGAAGGTCTTTATTAACCCCCCGCCCCGTAGACATGTGGAGTATGTTTATGATAGATTAATGCACATTTTTGAGCTTCAAACTCATGGGCCCCATCCCTGCCATTATAAAGCTTGGAAACATTAGAACATGTATTAATATAACTCTGAGTGTGTCATAATATAACATCAGAAAAAAGAAAGTCATATATACCTATGGCTTGAGGGTAAGTAAATCATGGGGTAATTTACATTTTAAAGTAAACTAATCCCTTAAGAAGTGAAAAGGAGTCACCAAAACAACACCTGAATCTGAATGCATCCATCAAATAGATATATTTGTGTAAAATGCCAATACCGGGCTGAAAATAATACGAAAACCAGGATAATCATTTTTTTAAACGTTGTTGATGAAAAAAAAAAAATTCTACATGATGTTTTTGATATAACTGACCAATATCAGACATTTTAGATCACAGTGAACTCACACTAAACTAACAGAATGAGAGCTTAACAATGATATTACACTGGTCTCATGGTACACTCACAGTATGAGCACGCTGAGAGTGAGCTGTGAGGTTACACTTTTAGCTCACCGTGACCACTGTCTGTGAGCTCATGGTGAGATCACTGTCAGATCAAATTGCTGCCTGAGTAATATCCCTTCTGAAAAATCCAACATTGCTGGTCACCAGCATAAGGTAACAATGTTTTGCATTAATGGGATGCTGGTATACCATGAGAAGTGGGAGTGCTGGTGGCAAGTATACCAGCTCAGTTTTGTTTTGTTTTGAGAAAAGCATGACTATATGCTGGTCTGCTGTCACAAAGCTATAAATCAGTACTTTAAGAGTGTGTATTAGTACCTCAAAAGGTACATAGTAGTACCTTAAATGTGCATATTAGTACCTTTTCAGGTACCGCCCCAGTGACAGCAATGTACCTTTTTTCTGACAGTGGTATATCAGCTCTAATCAGAATAAACCAGCCGGGACCAGCATGGAATTTAAGCTGGTTTATGTTGGGTATTTTCAGCAGGGTGATTTTTAAAAAAAGAGAAAAAAAGAAGAAGAAACTCAATGTGTCACGTTAACTACTAGGCCATGGCACCTACTCTATTATTTCCTATTTATGATGACTTGTGCACTCATTTATGTAAAGAAACATTTGAAAATGATGCAACGGTACTCTATCTTTGCAATTCTACCCAATTTGTTTTAGTGAAACAATTCAATTATAGTAACAATACTGAAAGCAAGGGCAGGTTTGTGCAAAGCTCAATCTCTCTCACACACACAAACTCCATTAATGATCACTGCGCAGGTATTTATACGTTGCAATTTGACTTCTGAGCTAAACTATACAGCCCACTAGAATCCCCAAAGCAAATCTGTCTCATGATGAAAACAGCTTCTGGTTAAACAGCTGCGCAAAGGCTCAGGTAAACATCACTAAAAAGAATGCAAGTTTGGGGGATAAAAGAGCAAAAATGGAAAGATATCTTTTTCACATCTTAGAAGTGTGCATAAAGGGAAGCTTACTGAAGTATCTCCTCTGACGCGGAAGAAGAAAACTGTCTAAGATGAATCTAGTGGAAAAACAGCAGGCTAACGCGTAACATCTTTAATGAAGGCACTAACAGTCTGCATGAGTGCAGAGATAAAAGTTTTCAGATGAAATTTTTATAATGGCTGTAGGGCGTGCAAGCTATGTTAAGGTTTGTTTATAGCACTTCTGCAGCCTTTCAAGAAAGAGGACATAGGTTCTGCAGGAAGCCTAATTATGTGCAATATTCATCTAGTGTTTACCTGGGTTGTTGAATAGCTAGCATCTTCGGCCACAACACATATTGCAGATGACTTGCAAAATATGAGGTGGGAAAAAAATATTGTGTCGTCATTTAGTCCCTCACATCATAATTCCTTTTGTCTTCAATAGCAAAAAGAAAGTCATATAGGCTTAGAATGACATGAGGGTGAGTAAATGACGACCATTTTATTCCTTTAACCACTTCTTTTGAATCTCACATTCTACACAAAGAAGTCATAGCATGTGATATAAGTGCAGTGTGTAGAATTTATAAGGATCTATTGACAGAAATGCAATATAATGTAATATAATGCATAACTATGTTTTCAGTGGTGTATAAAGACCTTATTTGTGCCGCCATGTTTCTACAGTGGCCTTAAATGGACAAACTTCTCTACAGAGCGCTAGTCACTCTCTGCTCTCGCCGATGATGACGGCCCCTGTGAAAGCGAGGGGTGAGCGTTGTGTGATTACAATTCACAAACTCAACGCTACACTGTCAGAATATTTTTTACATTGCTGTCACTGGGACAGTACCCTAGGGTACAAAATATGTACCTTTAAGGTACCTTAGGGTACTGCCCCAGTGACAGCACGGTACCTTTTTATCTGAGAGTGTAGAGGCCGCTACAATTCACGCCTTTTAGCGCAGCCAATAGCATTTATACAGCATAATGTGAATTAGTTAGTTAATTTGTAATTATTGATTACCTAAGGAACTATCTTAGTCCTACATTCGATTTTACTTACTGATTAGTCAATCTTGTTTCCATTTTAGTTCGCTGAAATATAAATACCAATTAGTCCTGCATTACTTACTGCATAGGTACTTATTAATGACGGGTCATTATTCTAAAGTGTTACCCTTTTTTGTAGTAACATTATGCCACTGATTGAGTTAAACTTGTATTGACTATTCCTTTATCCATGGAGTCTACAAGCTGTTTCCTCAAATTAGAATGGACAACCCAACGATTTACCAATAACAGATAAAAGGTTACACAACTGACATGCAAAACATTAAAGACAATAAGAGTGTGGGTCATTTCTGAGAAGCATTCAATGGTAATTGCATTATCCTTCACATCTGTTCCAAAGGGCCTCTTCTGACCCTTTGACTTCATTCAGTCTGGAAGCCTGGAGAGCTCTTGGTGGTTCCCCTGCACACTAAACGTAAATGATGAAAACACTCGGTGGGAACACTCTGTGTGAGCTGAACTAACAGCCCTCCTGAAGATCACAGAGCAGTCATGAAACACTCAAACAAAAGAATCTCAATCCTCCACTTTGATCTTCGAAATGCCACAGTCAGACTGAAATTGTTGCACACCAGCGATAACTGCAAAGCAAGCAAATTGATTTCTTTGATGAGTGGAGAGGCCGGAGAATTTAGGAATCAAAGGAAAACATTCACTGCTCTATTATGAATTTTTAAGTACTCTTACAAAAGACAAAAAGGTTTTTAGAGTTATGGATTTCAAAGCGTGCCTCACAAAATGACATCTATGATCTGCTCACCATGAAATTTCACTACCATAGTGCTTGATATCTTGACAAATCTGAGTTTGTGGCATGTAACTCTCAAGGAGAAAATTCTACTATTCTATTCTCATTGTAACCCCTCCGGTTCTACTCACACTGTTCCGAAATTAGAAACAGCGTTTCCAGCATGGGAGGAGAGCACTAATAAGGACATTAAAGACCGCAGCCTCTAACACAGGGGTAGATCCTGGAGAGATGCTACCCTGCCCCGAATCACACATGAACAAGCTAATCAAGGACTTTAGGATTACTAAAATTACAGGCAGGTGAGTGTTGTTGTTTTTTTCAGGGCTGGAGTTTAACTCTCCAGGATCAACGTTCCCTTCCCCTGCTCTAATAAATGTCACTAGTACACCTCTTAAGGCCAGAATTGCGAGGTTTACGCTGACGGCTCTTCCGAACTAGATTCCATTACACTAACACCCTAAAAAGACCCATCTGGTGACAACACGAGCATAGCCCCTCATATGACTCTAGTGTCAGTTGCTAGTGCGTGTTATGAGCCCAGAGGAGGGAAGTTTACTTGCACAGCTCCTAAAAGACCTACATTACACTAACCCCCCCAAACCTTACTCTCATCCGGGTGATCCTATCAATGTAACCCCTCTGGTTCTACTTGCAATGCTCAGAGAGGGATCATGGGAGGGTGGCGCGCCAAAAAGGACACTAAAAGTCGCAGCCTCTAACACCAGTCGCTATTAATAACTTGATTGTAATTAATCAATAATATTTTATAAGTTTATTGGCATCACATTTATTTTACCTATAGATTATTTCATTATGCTCTATTTGATTTAAGTTGCTGTTTTCAACTCCTTTCAAAGGAATCTAACATCTTCACGCGAGCCTGAATTTCATATAAATGACAATTCTGTTATCAGATCCCTATATTGTGACTAAAATTGTAATCATTGATTGAATTGAATCATTGACATCAGTGTTTTAAATTATAGGTTTTTACAATGTAAAATATACAATTATAACGTGGACCTATAGTATACAAATAAAAATTGTTGCATAAAAATTGTTGCAAATTCTCAAGATTAGTCTAATGTAATTTTGCATCCCTGTAGCTGTGACTTCCCAGCTAGGGACTTGCTTTCCAAGCAGCATATTTGGACTGATCATGCACCTGTGATGGTGTGAAATGGAGAGAGTAAATGGAAAGATTTAGACAACTGTGGACTGGAAATGTACTTATCCCTTCAGGACACCCAACCAAGGCTATCTGCAGCACTGAGGGGGAAGCAGATGAGCAGGTGGCTCTGGCAACACAGAAAACAGCTCCAGTCAAGTTTGAGAAACACACACGTACACAGAGGACACAAAATGACATCTGTGAACACACACTCGTATGCGCATATACAGAAAAGCCATAAAGTGCACAGCCAAGATGTGCATTCAGTCAAAAAAAGGGCCCACTTTAGTCGTCATTAAGTGGGAACATCTGGCACTGAACTCCAGCCTCACAGTGTTCATGTTTACCATGACCCTCATAAAGACTATCCTCTAATGGTTTACCATGACTCTTATCTTCCCATTTCATCGTATTAATATCATTATATGTGTACATAACATGATTCTGGACTTTCTCATCTACAATTTATGTTTATTTAAAGGAATATTTCTGGTTCAGTACAAGTTAAACACAATCAATAGCTTAAGCCTCGTCCTGTTTATTAGCACCAAAAATTAGTTAGACTTATCTACTTTAATTGAGGTACAGTGAAAGTAAATGGTAACCATATTTGGAGGGTTTAAGTACAGAAATTGTCACAGTCGGGAACACAAAGAAAATGGTGCGAGGACTCAAGTGCAGAATTGTTAATTTATTTACCACAAAATAAAACAAACACAAAACAAAACCCACGAGGGCGAAACCCATAAACTAGAAAATACATGAACTGAAGACATACCAACAGAGGAGAGACATAGACAGTACAAGGATACGACCCAGACTGACAAACACAAGGCGTTTATAAGGGGAAGAAATCAAGAGGGAACAGGTGAGAGAAATCAAACACTAATCAGATAACAAGGGGGGAGTTTAGTTTTAGTTTAGTTTAGTTTAGTTTAGTTTAGTTTAAACTAAGTTTAGTTTTAGTTAGCTATTTGATGCTAGAAAAACGGGGGGGGGGGCGTCATGATTGACAGCTGAGATCGACGTCTTCTCTGAGTGAAGTTGTCACTGAGGCACTAACGGACTTTTTTCTGAATTTTTGGGAGCAGATTGGAGCGAGCTTTAGCTTTAATTTCTACATTTCCATAATTTTATTTCACACCAACATAATTAATTGTTCTGCATCTGCGAGAGTGTGTGTGTGTGTGGGGGGGGGGGGGGGCTTTTAATATCGCAACTGTACTTCCTGCTCTACTTCCTGCTCTCTACTGCGCAACTCCGGTCCCGAAATCTCTACTGAGCAGACTCGGTCCCAAGATGTCAGCGCCGTGCAGGCCGCCTGAAAGCTTCAAATCTGGCAAGCGGAAACAGATGATTTCGAGTCGTCCATATTTTTTAACAGTCTATGGATCAGACAATTACATGAGCACATGCTCAGAATAAAAAAAACCACATGTGCACACAAGACAGGACAGGCATGTGACAGAAATGTGTTATATGATATATGTAATATGATGGTTATTATTTTAATTGTAATACTTATGTAAATATGTAAAGTTGTTCTTGTCATTTTAGGGATTTAGCCATCACATTGTCATGGCAAAGAACAATAAACTGAGATATAACTTTAGAACAGAAAGGTTAGTGATTTTTTTTCACACTAAATTAACATGGATATTCTTTACATACTGTGGCTATATGATTGAAACTCGGAGTATTTAAACATTTAAAGATTGGCCCCATTCACTTCCATTGTTGTAAGTGCCTCATGTTACAAAGAAGGAACACATCAAAAATGTTAATGGTAATCAGTATTGTCACAAGTGCTTTTGATTGAGTAAAGAAAAAGACAATAATTTTGACGTAGGGATTGGGTGGATCAATCCTGAAAAAACAATACTGCTGCAGTGTCAAAAGGCTCCTCACATAGCAACTATTTCTCTTTGTGCTCATCTTGAAACTCAGAAACTCAGCAGTCACAAACAACATTCAATCACAGCACGCATTCAAACAGATAAAACAGTTGCCACAAGTCAACACAGAGAAAAGAAGCATCAAGTTGAGCCATTTCACTCCACTGTATATAAATGCTGGCATTATAACAGGCTTTTGTGCTGTTTGATAGAGCCTCACATAGCCAGACTTATAGAGACCATCTGATTATATGTGAATACACATTTACACTTACCTAAAGGAGGAGCACCATACTAATACTGTGTTTGAACCCCTTTCGCCTTCAGAAATGCCTTAATTCTATATGCCACTGATTAAACAAGGTGCTGAAAGCATTCTTTAGAAATGTTGGCCCATATTGATAGGATAGCATCTTGCAGTTGATAAGAGATTTGTGGGATGCACATCCAGGGCACGAAGCTCCCGTTCCACCACATCCCAAAGATGCTCTATTGGGTTGAGATCTGGTGACTGTGGGGGCCATTTTAGTACAGTGAACACTTTGTCATGTTCAAGAAACCAATTTGAAATGATTCAAGCTTTGTGACATGGTGCATTATCCTGCTGGAAGTAGCCTTCAGAGGATGGGTACATGGTGGTCATAAAGGGATGGACATGGTCAGAAACAATGCTCAGGTAGGCCATGGCATTTAAACGATGCCCAATAGGCACTAAGGGGCCTAAAGTGTTTCAAGAAAACATCTCCCACACCATTACACCACCAGCAGCCTGCACGGTAACAAGGCATGATGGACCAAATTTTGACTCTACCATCTGAATGTCTCAACAGAAATCGAGATTTATCAGACCAGGCAACATTTTTCTTCATTCTGTCCAATTTTTCCTATTTGTAGAGTAAGTTCTAATGACATTTTCCCCAACATATGCCTTTTTGTTGTGTCTTTGTTCCCAGAGGGACTGTTTGTGAGCAGAGAAAAACATTGTTTGTTTTAACGACAGGACATATTTCTCCGGTGAGCAAGGTAGCTTATATTTAAGTTTAATTGTACTACTTAAACACTGAACTTAAATATATGTGTAATAATTACAAAATAATTAATATTACAACACATTACTTTTGGTATATGACTTAAAGAATAAAAAAGTGGCATCACCACTCATTGTAATGCAGGCTCAAGACTAAAGGGGATAAATATTCCGTTTTTTGCACTTTGTGGTTAGAATTCTCTTTTTTCTCTCTTTGGTGTTTTATTTAAAGCAAATGTGGCTTCTATTTTAAAGCATGCGAGCCACATCCACAGATGTTTGATGTATATCTCTGGCAAAGCACAGCAGGTTTATTTAGTTTCTTTGTTCATGCAATATGGAAATTACTGCAGAATTTGTGTGTGATGTTCAGCTGTGAATTTGTCCAATTGATGAATAAAAACACTTTGCGTTTCAGCATTCATAAAAATTGGGCTCTCATCCATTCTGTTATACCACACAGATGGGCTTATTTGATTCTTCAGCAAGGGAGATGGTGTGCTAGAGCCATAATTAACGCACATTTTTTTAAGCCGAGCATGTGTGAAGTGAAGGGAAGAAGAAATGGCATCATCCAAAATTGGTGTGACAGTGTGACATTAAAAACGGTTTCAGTGAAGGTGATAAAGAGCAAGAGAGAGGTTAATGGAGAAATATCACAACCTCTTCATGGATCAAAAGAATACTTCACAAACTTACCGAGTGGTCTGAACTTTGGCAGCCAAGATGTTTAAAAGCTTTGTAGCTAAAGCTGATGCGTGGATGCAGCACTGTTCTCATCACTCAGAGTAGGTTCTATTTGTGTGGGTCTCAAGTAGAGACTCCCACATAGGTAACAGCCGAAGTCATGGAGTCTGTGACTCAGACCCTGACTAGGCCCTGGATGACGGCATCTGGATTAGACTCAGACTGTGAAATGGAATTTTAGAGCTCAGAGAGAAGGGACAGCTGTAATTTCCTACTTCAAAATAACTCCAATATCTTATATATGGTACAACAGGGCTAAAAGCCCCTGGGATAAAATGGTAGTGGTTTATGTAGTAGATAATAAATCACATATTTTAAGGTAAAGAATTTTTGGTAGCATTTTAGTATGGGGAACACTTATTCACTATTAACTATGACTTTTGCCTTAACAGACTCCTAATTTACTGCTTATTAATAATTAATAAAGTAGTTTTTGTAGCATTTAAGTTTAGGTATCGGGTAGGATTAAGGGATGTATAATAAGGTCATGCAGAATAAGGCATTAATATGTGCTATTTAAAAGTACTAATAAAAAGCGAATATCCTAGTAATATGCATGCTAATAAGCAACTAGTTATTGAACGTACTCTTTCCTGCAACTGAAAATGTGTGCAACTGAAATTCAATATGCTATTCATAAGAGGGAGAAAGAGCTGTCTGACAGATGCTGCCAAAATCTCCTGCTAAGAGAACAAAAGCCCAGAGCAGATTGCATCACAGAACAACTCGAGTTAAAGCAGCAGGAGAGACTTTGATAAGCTTGACTCTCCTGTTTGGGAAATTAATTTAGATGTGCAAGCAATCATCTTATAAACGCTGTATGAAATCAGCTTCTAAAGACTTAACATTGCATTTAATAGGGCTCATTGCAGTATTTGCAGATTTTGCACACATATGCAGGTGATTACATGTGTGCTGTGCACATCGACTTCAAACAACTAAACATTAGTTCCATTTAACAACCATCTAATCACTTTTTTTTGTTTTTGTTTTTTGTTTTTAGGTACACTGATGGCCTAGACTGAGTAAACCCAGTCTGATCTGCCGGCGATTTGATTTCGGTCTGGAAACCTGTACATTCATTCCTACTGCTTCTGTTACACTTTTGCGGGAACCAATCACAGACTTGCTTATCCACCTGCTGCGCTATTGGCGAGTTTAACACATTGACGGATAGCTAATCGATGGGCCATTGCCGTTGATCACGCCTCTTGTGGCGTGATTGGTTGAAGGACTAACCAATTGCGTACAGAGTCATTTGAATTATGCTCGTTTATCATGCCTCTTGTGAAGTAAAATACATTGGAGACTCCCCAGACCAATGTTCAACCTTAAATTGAGCTTGGTTCTGGTGATAAACTGCCAGACAACTGATGGCCATGATGACTATCTGAAAAATAATTGTTGCTGTTAGTCTCATGAGAGTTCTTTTCAGTTATGATGAATCTAAATTGAATCTACTTGTTTCTCAATATTCCTATTCAGCGATACCTCTAATAAGGGGCTGTATGACCCTCAGCGGCCCACTGGGTTTAGCAGTTAGTCCATTCATTACTTGCACAAAAATGTCAATCATGGCAGTCTGCTCATTAAACGTGCAGGTTTTTTTTTCTTTGGCCAATCATTACTGAGGCAGAATACATTTTATGAGTTTCCAAATGGTGTTTGCACCCCACAATGTCCATTAGGCGTCCTCCTGTGCTGGCGATATTGACAGGCATTTAAAAATCCCCTGGTGCCAGTCAATAGCTTTTTCAGCCAATCCATTTATAAGTGGAAATGGAAACGTCACGTTTCTTCGTATTTCTCAGGAGCGACAAGGTTTACTGGTGTTTCAGTATTAAAATTATATATATATATATATATATATATATATATATATATATATATATATATATATATATATATATATATATATATACCCTCATTAGTAAAAAAAAATTACTAATATATAATATAAACTATATGTGGTTTTTTTTACAGAGCTAAACAAAATTTGTCGGTCCTTAAATTAACCTAATTATAACAAAGGTTCTCAAAGATAAATGTATCTCTACTAATTCTCTAAACAATTCTGTTGCTTCAACACTCAAATAACACATTGTATGCAGTTTTTGCATTAACTTCTAAATCGAATTATAAAATTATGTTTCTACTCCAGTTTGTTATACACAGTGGCTGTCATTTAAACATACATTAAATAATCAAGACATCACTAACAGGTCAAGTAGAATATAATTAATATAATAGTGCTACAACACTACAAACTAAAATAGTGCATATACTTAGTGAAAGATTTAATTTCTCTAGTGAACTAAGCGCTGTGGACACTGAATGACTTGCCTAAGGTAAATGTAATTCTATGTAACATTTTTTACAAGCTGTTTATGTTTTACTGATGTCTTTCCACCATTGAAACACAGTGGAAACAGGATGCATGTGAGCATTCGAACTGGACCACAGAGCAATAAAATAAGGTGGCCTGGTCTGCTGAATTATTTTACATTACGTGGATGGCCGGGTGTGTGTGCTTCGCTTACCTGAGAAACACATGACACCAGGATGCACCATGTGATGAAGGCAAGCCGGCAGAGTCTTTGCCATCCATGTGTTGCTTTGACATGTATCACCTAAGAATTATTGCAGACCATGTACACCCTTTCATGGAAACGGTATTCCCTGGTGGCTGTGGCCTCTTTCAGCAGGATAATGCGCCCTGCCACAAAACAAAAATGATTCAGGAATGATTTGAGGAGCACAACAAGTTGGAAGTGTTTACTTGGCCTCCAAATTCCCCTGATCTCAATCCAAGCGTGCATCTGTGGGATGTGCTATACAAATAGGCCTGATCCATGGAGGCCCCACCTCGCAAACGTACAGGACCTAAAAGGATCTGCTGCTGACATCTTGGTGCCAGATGTTCCAGCACACCTTCAGGGGTCTAGTGAAGTCCATTCCTCGTCGGGTCAGGGCTGTTTTGGCAGCAAAACCAACACAATATTAGGATGTTATGCCTGATCGCTGTATATTCATATAGTATCAACTGCACATGATCACTTTAGATACTCAAACATAAATTTATGCTCATTCATGTTCACTGATAAATGAGTTTCAACTAATTAAATTAGGGATTTGATTATAGTATTACTATTATTGGAAGATTATATGTAGCATTATTAAAGGATCTACCATCATTAAAAGGATTTATCAAAATAATCTTGCCAAGTAGATGCAAAATCCTCTGCAGGGACTTTTACACTGATGTAGAATGGGTCAAAAATACAGGAGAATATTTTTTACTTTTTAAAAGCTTTACTGAAATGACCCATCTGAACCAATTTCATTTAAATAAGCTGGAGCCTATTTTCCAAACTATTTGAGACATTCGTTCAGTGTCTTTTTATCTAAACTCCTCTGGATGTACACCTGTGCCTATAAATGCAGTAATGCCAAAAATAGCTTGTTCCTGGAAGCTACACATTTTCAAAATGACTGTTATACTGCTAATAAAGACGTTAACTTGTGCAATGTAATGTATTTTAATGAAAGTTGCAGGGTTGATTCTGTTCGTTTGCTGTATATTTGCCATCTGGTCTTTTGTGCGTGTGTTCGCGTTACCGTCTACTGCCTGTTTGCCTCTTATTAGTGTTCTAATCCAACAACTTGTTACATCGCTGCCAGTTGGAGGCAGTTCCTTCGATCACGCCACATTTTTGATGTTTGGTATTTCAGGCCTCGGCAGCTTCCATGTTCACATCTCCCATGAAAGCAGCTCCCTCGCACCTGCTCCAGGCTCCCCCTCAGCCGTGGCTGATTGCTCATGGAGCTCCCAACCCCTGCAGATAATCATCTAATCAGGCAGCTACGGTAGGCTGTGATTGCTTTTCCAATCAGTTAACCCTCCTTCACCCTGATTCACTCACTGTTCTGTAGGTAGCCAGTGCAGCTGCCATCAGCACCACTAATTAAAACAGGAAGACCATGACTGGGTATGAGGAGTGATGGTGAGCTGGCTGGAAAATCCTATGATATTGGGAAACTGTATAGAATATCTACAACTTTCTTAAACAGTCACTCAGCACTCCCATGACAGGTCCCTGTTCTTTTAAAGGGTTAGTTCACCCAAAAATTGTATTTATGTCATTAATGACTCGCCCTAATGTCATAAAAAGAATGTTGTATACAGTTTCCCAATATTGTTTTCAATCCTCAAATAAAGATTTGAACGGTTATGAATCAGCCTTTGAATTATGAATCATTAATCAATACACTGATTCATAACCGTTCAAATCATTATTTGAGGATTGAAAACAAACACAGAAGAGAAGACAATGCTGAATAAAGTCGTAGTTTTTGTTATTTTTGGACCAAAATGTATTTTTGATGCTTCAAGAAATTCTAATTAACTAACTGATGTCACATATGGACTACTTTGATGATGTTTTTAAGGGACTGTTTACACAAAACTTTTTATGCGTTTTTGACATTCATTTACATGACAACAGCGTTTTGGGGGCCTGAAAACGCAAATTTTTCAAATGTTTTGTAAAATGTGACTTATTGTCTCTGTGTAAATGTGAATCTGTGAAAACTGTGACGTCATGTGCATGCGTAATATGTGTAGTAGTCTATACTACTTGGCATACGCATATGGCGCGAGTCTGCTCTGTAAAAGGTTCGCGCACAGTCTGCTCCAGTGCCATGACAAATCAGGTCCTCCCTCAAAATCGGGTCACCCCAAACTGTCAATTAATGATAATAATAATGTGAAAAATTGAGCATCATTAATTTGTTTTATATAGTCAAACCAAAGAATTATTCAGACACCAGATATAATTTGTTACTACTGGGTGCAGAACATTATGGTTAATTTATGTAAGTGAGGATAGTAAAATTAAGTAAACTGTGGCACATTATACTCAGAAATTCTTTATACAGTGGACATGCCCAGTTAGTTATGTCAGTACACTGTAAAAAAATATTGTTGGTTTTTGTTGGTTTAACTTAAAAAAGTAAGTAACCTGGTTGCCTTAAAATTTTGAGTTTATTGAAACTAAAAATTTGATTTGATACAATGAAGGAAATTTGTTTAATAAATAGAAACTCAAAATATTACTGTATCTGAACCAACAAAAAAATGTGATAAATCATGAAAATAGCACTATTTGGCATGTTTAACTGCGTCATCAGAAAATAAAACACACACAATTACCCAATATGCTTACAAAATCTTTTAATATTTTAATAAAAGGTTGTCGAATCTCAAAAAAATTTCATTGTATTAACTCAAACTTTTAATTTCAATGAACTCAAAATTAAGGCAACCAGGTAACTTTTTTTCTAAATAATTTTTTACAGTTTACAAATATTTCATGTAGTTTTAACGCAAATTAATTAAGTAAACTTCAGTTTTAAATATATTAGGCTGATTGAACACAAAAATATATAATTTCGACACAACTTAATTTATTTAAGTAAAGTAAACATAATTTAAATGTGTCTTATCTATGAAGGGCCTGAATCAGGAAGAGTCATGAATCTTTCAACTTTTAGTATGCAGACTTTTTTATTTAAACAGGTCAAAGGTGAAGAGGGACAGTGAACTGCATTAGGAGGAGTTGTATTTGCGGTTGTGCTTGTTGATCCACAAGTGCTTCAGTTTCGGATCGTTCATGTACCGATCAAGCAGCAACTCTTTTTCTCTACGCTCCTTCTCCTTGATTATTTTCTTCTCCTTTTTCTTGGCCTTCTTCTCTGCCCAGGTGAACAGAAAAAATGGCACTTTTCTTTTGTTTTTTGTCTGGACGTTCTCATTGTTCTGGGTCTCGTTCTTGGGACCGTCAGGAGAGGCTTCACAGAAGAGCTTCCTCATGAACTCTGAGATCTGAGAGTCATTTTCCGATGGGCCCTCTATGGCCTCGGAGTCTCCCATTTCACTGGGGTCATATTCCTCTTCCTCAAATGCCCGGACCACTTCCATTGACCATGCTTCCTCCTGCACCTCGTCCTCGGCGTCCACCTCCAACCAAGCAAGCATCTTTCTCCGTTTGATTTCAGCCTCCAGTGTTTGGGGGCATTCAGACTTGCGTAAGTCCCTGGCCCGGAAGGTCTTCCCTGTGTACTCCACATACTCGTTCTCCTCATCCTCTATGTCAATCAGCATGAGTTCTGGAGGTGGCTCAAACAGGGAAGAAGGGAACGGCTGAGGCTTCCGGCTGGGAGGACGTCCCAGAGCAACGGCTTCATCGGGTGCAGGAGTGGGGCTCGGAGGAAGTCGTTTGGGATGACGCACTTGGGATGAAGAGTGCCGAATGGTAAACTGTTCATCAGGTGCTGGATCTGGATTCTGAGGATGCTCAAGTTTTGTCACTGGCGGCAGGGGTTTAAAGTGAGCGGCTGGTAGAGCGAGGTGTGCGGAGACACTTGGAAGCATTGGTAGTTCTCCCTCTATTGGCTTTAAGAAGGAAAATCTGATCGTAGTAGGCAAAGGTTTGACCTCCACAAGAAGTGGCGTTGGTTCTGTGACCTTTCGCGGCTTCCGTTTTCTCTTCTTCCTTTTCTTTTCTCCAGCTTCTCTAAGCTCACTTTCTCCCTCCATTAACTTTTCCAGACTGTGCATCTCTCTTTTTTTCTGCTGTACACATCCTCTCTTCTTTATCTTTTCAAGTGTTATTTCAGCCTCATCTTCAAGACGGCCTCCCTTATTGACCTTCACCTCTCTTTCCTCCTCTCTCTCTCCAAGCGGGTACTCTTCAGGTACCTTGCGGCGTCTCTTCCTGCACTTCTTGCCATTGGCAGTGTAGTCGAAAGCCTCACACTCCTCTGGAAGTTTCTCTGCCGCTAGTTCTGACTGCTGTGCTCGTGTCTCCCTTCTTAGCAAGAAGTGAGCAAAACGCTCAAAAAGTCGAGATACACTGCAAAACAGCGCCATTATAGACACTGAATGCTGCAAGTGACTTGTCGACTTGTCAACTGCAACAGTATTTGCTGTCGATATCTGCAGAAAGTCTCGAAAGTCTTTCGATCTATTCACTCCTAAAACACCAACAGCGAACTAGAGTCTGATTTGCAGCTTTGTGCTGAACAGAATCTCCACTATGATGTCACAACAGTGAGCTCAGCCACACTGAGAAAATTCTAACTTTGCTGTTGTTCGTTTAATGTGTATTTTCTCATCGAAATAGTAAAAAAAAAAAAAAACATTTAAAGTAAAGTTTTAGTTTATATTTATGGTTGAATCCATTTTTTTACATGGATACAATATAAATTGGCAGCGGGACATTAAACTGTATTTATTAACTTGATCAGAGTATTTTTATTAGATTAAAGGGTTAGTTCACCCAAAAATGAAATTGATGTAATAAATGACTCACGCTAATGTCGTTCCACACCCGTAAGACCTCCGTTCATCTTCAGACACAGTTTAAGTTATTTTATATTTAAAGGGAATAAAAACATCATCAAAGTAGTCCATATGTGACATCAGTTAGTTAATTAGAATCTCTTGAAGCATCGAAAATACATTTTAGTCCAAATATAACAAAAACTATGACTTTATTCAGCATTGTCTTCTCTTCCATATGTGACATCAGTTGAAAACAGTGAATCGATCAATGATTCGGATCGCGTGTCAAACTGCTGACATCACGTGACACTGGCAATCCGAATCATTGATCGATTTACTGATTCACAACCGTTTTAATCTTTATTTGAGGATTTAACACAAACCCGGAACCAAGACAGTGCTGAATAAAGTCGTAGTTTTTGTTATTTTTGGACCAAAATGTATTTTCGATGCTGCAAGAGATTCTAATTAACCAACTGATGTCACATATGGACTACTTTGATGATCTTTTTATTCCCTTTCTGGACATGGACAGTGTGCATACACTTGCATACACTCTCGGACTAAAAATAAAATATCTTAAACTGTGTTCTGAAGATGAACGGAGGTCTTACAGGTGTGAAACGACATTAGGGTGAGTCATTAATGACATCAATTTCATTTTTGGGTGAACTAACACTTTAAGCATGATTTGAACTAACTTCAGCCACACCCATGAAATCAACTGAAGATAAAAGAAGACAACATTTCTGAAGATCTCAGCAGAAGAGGATTAAACAACTCCACAAACAGTATTACCAGCTTCACGCTGCGCACTTCTAACCAGACTGACTTTATTTCTGTCAAAAGGAAAATAATAGTAATTTGATAGAGATGAGTGTTTGCTTTAGTTGGGCTCTTGACCCTTAAAGGGATACTTCACCGCTTTTTCATATTAAACTATGCTATTCCCTTAACTAAAACGAGTTGACACATACCTCTCTCGTCGCTCTGATGCACGGTGACGATCTGATAGCATTTAGCTTAGCCCACTAAGCCCAGTTCAACTGCTGGCCTTGCGTACATAATTCAGCGTTTTTAGTCATTTTCGCGAATCAGTGTGAACAGGGATCGTTTTGATAAGGTTGCCATCTGTACAAAGAAAAAAACTTTTCAGTTTTTAGTACGTTGTCTTGTAAACATACCCTGAAAAACATTATAAAATTGGTTATGATTTTTCTGGATTTAATCATTGCTGGAAACTTTTAGGATAATGTAAGTGCACAAGTCAACAAAATACATAAGTGTTTGATATTTTGATCTAGAAATCTTACATATTGTTCCTTTAAGAAATGATGAAACCAATATTTCTGATTTATTTAATTAATTCCACTTTTTATGTTAAAAACTTTTTTCGTTATGAGAACATTAAAGGTGCTGTAAGTATCTCAGTTACTGACAGTACTAAAGCATAAAAATACTATAATATATTTGCAGATATTTAGGAAACATGTTGAGTTTGCATAGCCTACAATTTTTACAGTGTTTGCGAGTAACTTCCTCCGTCAGCCGGAGTTACACCCAAGAGTGGCAAAAAGAGTGAGAGGCAGCATTGGCAGCAAAAAAAAAAAACTCACAACCAGACCCGGTCCCAGAGGTAGGGTCCGGTGAGGCTTGGCCACAGACCCCATGGACGGTGCCCCCTCTGGAGTGAGACAGACTTGATAGCGTGTAATTTTCTCACTCAAACCACTGCCTGCTTCTGCTTCTGCTGCTGATTGCTTTTACAGGGAAAATATGCCCATAACTGCTGCTCTAGGATCTATTTTCTTAGTAATAATAGCATATTATCAGCGAAAAAGCATTTTGCCTACATATAGCCTAACCTTTACAACGTGATTGCACAATCATTTGCACGTAGCAGAGCAGCGCAAGATGAGCAATTTAGGTTAAAAATATTTATAAAAAAAATTTAAAAAAAACGAAATTTTTGCTAGATAATACCCTATTCCTCGCCTGGGATCGCGCAGAGACTCGGAAGGAAGCCCTTCAAAGCGTTTTGATTTGGACCTTTTTAGAGTGTTCCTTGTTAGGTAGGCTGTGACTGCATTTAGAGTTAAAATTTATATTTTATAAATAAAAAAATTGTATAAGACTGACAAATTTGACATGAAATACCATGACTATAAGCCTAGCACTCACATTTCATGTCAAATAAACAAACAGGGTGTTGAGTCCATGATTTTTAGGCTATAAGTAGCCTAGCCTACAACGAATGTGAATTGAAAAACTATTTAGAATATGTAACCATATGTAACAATGTTATTTCATAGCCTACATACACAACATATTTAAATTAAACTGTAAGCCTATTACATGCGTGAGAGCGCTTTTAATCTGATATCCATACCGTCAACACAACTACACGTGTGATATTGCTTTCAAACTAAAGTTAAACAAACAAGAAAGCGAGTAACTCACCTTTAGTGTTAGATAACTTGTCTATTTCACTTCGTAAACAGCTCAAAATAAAGCAGCAGAAGTACCAAACGTCCCGCGTCTCCAAGCAACGTGTTAACACAGTCGGTGCTTAGTCTAGTTCATGAATGAATGAATGTTTTAAATGAATCGATTAAGTGAATGATTCACTCACAAAGCTTTAAAAGCGAATCGTCTGAATTAATGACTCAGTGACTCATACAACTTTGCCAGTTTTTTTAATAATGTACATAAATCTAGTCACTCAACCAATCAAATTTGTGGACAGAAACTAAATGATTTATATATGTATAATTTATTTAAAGAGGTAATGAATTGAGGAATCAACTTTCCCTTGGGCTTTTGATATATAAAATGTCATGATAATATAAGATTATCCTGTAAGTTTTAGAGCTGAAAATGTCCTTGTTAGTCAAAGAAAAGACAGAGGAGAGATTAAATATGCAATCTCTCAGTGTGAGATTGAGGTGAAGATGGATGCATTTGATCTAGAAGCTTGATATTTATGTTGATATATTATATTGATATTTGATTGGGTTATCTGATTCTTTGTACTGAAGGATAAGACTAGAGGACAGGTCAGCACGTGGCTTTCACACATTAGCTGGCTTTGCAGTTCAAGCGCGTCTTTTGGTTAGATTATTAACACCCGAGGAGGGCCGGATATCTGGCTTGGAGCAGGCGAATATTGCTCTGGCAGAGCAGAGCAACAAAAGTTGTCCAACACAGCTGAGAGGCAACTCCCTGACATTTCACATTTATATTCATCTGGGCTCTACGGGGACATCACACAAAAGATCGAGAATGGGAGAGAGGCCACAGTCTCATCCTGGGGAAAGTAACAGAGTATTAAAGCAGATGAGTCAATAATGTGTGAAAAACAGATGAATGGTAGGAAAATAAATGAAGAGATGCAGGGAAAATGAAAAAGGGATTCTGTATTATGGAGTTGATGGCCTGGCCGTGAGCATAAAAACCTGTCAATTTTTCAATATCTAAGATCTCATTTGCAGTCATTGTACACCGGCTCTTGTCCTCTGAAGGTGACATGATATAGTATTAGTCCTTTTCTTTATATAAGCTTGCATTTTTTGTACAAATCAGAATTGTGTATTAGATTAACATTGAATAAACTGTAATAGGATTCAAGTTCATTTAACATTTGTTTCTTGTGATTTTCTCATCATTAAGTTCTCTGGTAAACTCGCTTTCATGTTGGCGGAGATTTTAACACCCCAGCAATCTCTGTTGGCATATGGCGCTCCTCTGTATCACTGTAATGTTTGCCATATTTCATATGTGGGAGAGACTACAGCCTAAATACAGAGAAGGCTCTGTTGGCACGGACGCGTGTGTAGGGAGTGTGAAGGCATTTGGTCATTTGATTGTGAGCCGTGCGAAATCATTGCCTGTGTGGCTGACAGCCAGCTGCCAGCGCCATCGTTTGCAGAAATTAACTGTAATTTGTTTCCATCTTTTACATAATTACCCCACTGATAGTCCAGGTTTGAGAGATAAAAGAGGAGGTATATGCAATTAACAGTAATGAAAATGGAGATGAGATGAGGAGATGAGATGAGATGAGATGAGATGAGATGAGATGAGATGAGATGAGATGAGATGAGATGAGATGAGATGAGATGAGATGAGACTATAAAATAAAATAAGATTGAGGATGATTTGAGACTAAGGATGAGATAATCGAACTCGATAATCGAAGATTTCCATATTTAATGAGCTTAAGCTCTGCTTTCAGTTCACATGAGGGAGAGGAGAGATTGAGGGAGAAGCGGCAACCAGAATGATAATCTCGACCACAGGGCTCGTGAACGTCTTTATCAAACAAACACAATGATTTATTTCTCATTGACCCTCGATTGATTGGACTATTATTTTTATATCACAAGATATAAGCCGCAAGATATGTGCGAACTGCGCGCACACACATACACATGCGCGAACAAGGCAGAACAAGAACAGAATATAATGAGATTCATTGGCCTGCCATATAACAATGTAAAAGGCTACTATTACATATAAAAACATGTTTTACTCAAATAAGTGTGTTGCACCATTCCTGTCGGATCCAAATCCAGCATTGACCGGAGATTTGTTTACAAACTATCCCGCAGTGAACTGAAGTGAACACCACTGTCTTCCCCACGTGAGCTGGAACTTCATTAAAAATAAAGTTCAACCACACAATCCTAATATTAGGATCAGAAGGAAGCTTATGCAGCGACTGTGTTCTTCCACAACCAGGAATAGCGCAATATCTTAATCTTCCTCTGTTGTTTATTGTTGTTGACCAGCTAGCTTGAGCCCTCCATGAGTCGGTGGGCGAGGCTACTGGATTATACGCACTGTAGAGGCGGTGTTTTGTCGCACACTGACGTCAGTATGAAGGACAGGACTGTTTGCTGAGCCTGGTGTCTATAAAAGCTTTTCTTTGACTAAGAAGGAAGTTTTCAGCTCTGAAACTTACAGGATATTCTTATATTACCATGACCTTTTATATATCAAAAGCTCAAGGGAAAGTTGATTTCTCAATTCATCACCCCTTTAAGGATGAAATGAAGAGGAGCTACTTAAAGAACACTTTTTGTTATTGTTCGAAACACTTCCTAATGGCAATCAAAAACAGACGTGGTCTAAATATTTAAAAATGTACAAATATCGAAAATTTAGTCCAACCACTTTGTCCGACTGCAATAATAGGATGTCCAACCTGCCTGTTAACATAATTAATATTTCCGCACACACTGCTCGTGCAGACATCACACATCGTCAGCGAGTTTCATGAGACTATGCAATGTAGACAGACGGTCACCGAGGGCCAACAGCAAACAGCAGACACCTTTTAAAGTTCCTCCGAAACCAAACCAAGCTTATGCTGCATTACTGCCATGTCATAACCGTGATTATGAGATAGCAACCTGTGACGTTCTACCCGGAGTTGTTTGCGTCCTCAGACTCGGATTTATGCCTTTCTGTGGCAACACTATCAAAGCCGCAGTGAATATGGAGCAATCAGGTGGAACAAGTCAGCAGAGTTGTATGTTCTGTGCTTTGACACATGAGGTATTTTAACACTGTCTCTCGTAATGCTTGCAACACTGTTCTGAATGTGCATTGTCATTTGTTTTAAAGGAGACTTGCTTTGTTGAGCCTATAAGGGAGGGTGGGATCTGATGCTTACAAAGTTTGCTTGCCTCTGTAAAATTGCCTATACTACCTTTAGTGTCAGTGTAGCGTAAGTTGTTTTGGATAAGAAGCCTCTGCTCAATGACAAATTACCATCCAACACACATTTGGAATGACAGAGGCTTGTGCACTCTGGACCAGCGTGGGTGTAGAGAAGGTTGACTTGTTCTTTAGAAAATGAAGAGGTCTCTAGTGAGTCAAAGCAGATAGATGGTGGCTGTGAGCAGAGACAGGTACACTTTCATTATAACCCCTAATGATCAGACTTTGACTGTTCCATCAGGCAGTTAGTGATGAAGATAAGGGGTGAAGGATGAACTGATGATAAGGACAATCACCAGGCAAGGATTATTTTATTTTTAAAGATGGAGGAATTTTGAATGACTCAAGTGATTGGCCAATAATGAGACAATGGTTAGATTTTTTATCTGAAACTAACAACCCTTGATTACGGAAAAACAATCATGAAGAGGAAATTATGTCTGTGTGGGAATGGGTAAGTGGAAAAAACTTCCAGAAAGTTCTGCTTACCTGTTTCTCCTTCACTTTATTATTTTATTTTTTGAGAGTGCTCATGGGTGCATTCAAACGTCTTTTTATCTACATTTTCGGTAATGACATGAAATTAGCCTGCTGTCTGTGAAGTGCAACTCCAAAATTCAGTGGTGAATGTGTGTGAGTGGCAGTCATCCACTTTGCACAGCATGAGAGCACCACTTTGTCTTAATCCACTTTGTGGTGACCTCACTGTGGCATGAAAAGCTGTTGTTTGCCACAGAAGAGTAGTAATCCAAACCATTAAAATCTATCAGACTATATGGATTTACTGAAAGCAACGATTAAAAGAATGAAAGGAGTACAAGAAAAGGTTACATGCAAGGAAACATTGCTAATCTCTCAGCAGGGAGACCAAATCTAAGTTACTGATTTTGGTCATTCCCATTGATTTATGAAAACATTATTTCTGAATAAAATGTTAATTTTCTTAAACATTCATTTTCAACAAAACATTCATTTTAAAACTTTTTTATTTGTCTTACAAAAGGGAACATTCTAAACAAGTAACATTTTAAATATGAGATGAATATTACATGTAAAAAGGGATAGTTGAAAATTAGCCCATGGTTTACTCACCCTCAAGTCACCCTAGGTGTATATGACATTCTTCTTTCAGACGAATACAATCAGTTATATTAAAACAAAGTCCTGGCTAATGCAAAGCTTTATAATGGCAGGGATTGTTGCTCTGATGTTTGTTTAAGAAAAATATCCATATTTAAAACTTTACAAAGTACACTGTAAAAAAATAAAATAATAATGTCTCCAATTGAAAATGTTCTAGTGACTGATCACATCTAAATTTTTCAGTTGGCCAAATTAAAAATCTGCATGTGAATTGATGCAATTTAATTCATAGAAATTCAATTCGGCCTGCTGAGAAATTTAGATTCACATGATTTTTTTGACAGTGTAAGGTTTTGGCCCAATCGCCTTCCAGATTTCTGTTTATGGAAAAAGTGTTGAAAGTGCCTCTGCAGTTCAAAGGCTTACACGACCAGTTACGCTTGTCAGACGTCACGTAATCACCTTGAACTCTGACAAGGCACTTTCAACACTTTTGCGATCGGCCGGGACTTTATTTTAAAAAGTTTTAAATATGAATATATTTTTTACACAAATGCACCGATTTGCTTCAGAAGGCCTTTATTAACCCCCGTTAGCTGGGGTTCTGCCTTGTAGGATTCGGGGGCTGTATGTAGCAAACCAAAAATGCATGCTAGGATATAAAATCAACCCAGGCTCATTGGAAATACAGGACTCTGCTACATTTTTGCAACACCCAAAATATGTACCTCCAGGTACGTTTACTTGCACTTTTTGGGTGAAATGTCCACCGGAGGTGCTAAGTAGTAATATTGTTTCTCCATTCACAGACTGATCTCATGAAATGACGTATGTATGACACGCTAATTCGTATGCCATTTTGGCGTGATATTAAGACGCATAATCGCTTTTTAGTGTGTTTATCAACGCCATAACATTCTATGCCCCTACACTGCCCCTACCCCTAAACCTACCCATCACACACACGCACACACACAGCCCCTAAACCTCCATCACAAGAAACATTCTGCATTTCTACATATTCAGACACATTTTGAACGCGTAACTCAAACGCTTCCCTAAACCTACCCATTTGTGTATAATAAAAAACAGGATATAACAGGCAGATACGACTGCATGCATTATTTATTCAGAAAGTACAAATATCCCAAGTGTAATAGACGAGTTAACGGAGTAACCTCTAATGCTGTGTTTTCAGTTTCAGTGACCTTGATGAAAATCTCTAGCCGTTCATTCGTGTGTGTGTGTGTGTGTGTGTGTGTGTGTGTGTGTGTGTGTGTGTGTGTGTGTGTGTGTGTGTGTGTGTGTGTGTGTGTGTGTGTGTGTCTATGGTGTGTCTATGGTGTGTCTTTGCAGAGGATGAACATATTGTTGAAATACTGTACCTCTTTCAAGGACACACAAACCATCTGAGGCCTCTTTCCTTTCTAGGAAGCCGATAATCATAAGCAACAATGACATGTCATGTTCACCTTTGATTGACAAGTGAGTCTGATGATGAAGACCCTCTGATTAACTCAAAGTAATCACAGATAATGCTATCTTTCCTTTTTAAGAGCTCAATATTCACTAAATCTGCTGGCCTCTTCCCTGGTACTCAGGGTGTGAGTGGCAGCAGAATTATTGGAATTGCTCAGAAGGTTGGAAAGGGGGTGGAACTAATCGGCCAAAACTCATTCTTTCACAGTGCTCTTTCTCGTAAATTTCGAATCTGATATTTCCAAGGCTTCAAAAACATGATTGTGATGCCCTGTGTGATCTTGTGTCTTTGAAATGAGGAACATTTACCTTGTTGTTGCAGCCATATTATGATTTTTTATGGTTTAATTGCTATATGTGGTGGCCAAAATGATTAGAACATTTGGCATCTGGGAGTCGTCTTATTGGGCCTGGATTTATTTTCCAAGAGGACAATGACCCGAAACATTCTTATAACTATTGCCAGAACCTGCGATGGAAGGAATCTGTTGGAACATTGAAAATTATGGACTGGCCCCCTCAAAGTCTGGATCTCAACCCCATCGAGGACATTTGGAACAAGTTTGAAAATAAACAGAAAGGGATGGGATTATATTATTGTCAAAGTTCTCAGAGGAAATAAATTAAGACTATGCCAGAGAGATGTGCTGCTGTAATTGCTGCAAAAGTTGGACATATCAAATATTAAAGTTCAAAGTGGATAAAAACAGTGGGAATTCACTTCATCTGACATCAGATAGTCTGATAGCAATCATCTGCATGTTTCATGAAGATTATGAAATGAAATCATGTTTTGGAGGCAAAAAAGGTCAGTATTTTCCGATCTGTCAGGTGGTATAATCATTTTGGACACCATGAATAGCAGCTTCCAAAAAGAAAGATATTTGGCACTTACCATTTTTGGAAGCTTTTTTCCCTTTTCTGACAAGTGGTGAGAAAAATACCTTTTAAGTCACAACTGTGAGATATAAAATCACAATAATGAGCAATAAAGCTTTGACTGTGACATATAAAGTCATGTTGTGAGATAGAAAGTCACAATTATTAGATTGCAAGTATGAGATACTGCCTAAAGTCCCAAATACTTTTGTATTTTGTTCTATTTTTATTAAAAAAAAAATAATTATGAAGGCTTCAATGAAATTAAGTTTATTGTTTAGGTCTTCATTTCTTATAATGAGCCCTTTAGAACACAGCTCATGCGCTTCACTGTTATACTGTTTATTTGTACAGCTTTCAAATTGTGTCATAAAACATGTCCACCAGAGGAGATTGATACAGTTGAGCTGAGTGCACATAAAGTGGTGAAATGTCCTCTGGTGCCAGCTGTGCCACTGCTTAGAGGGCATCAATTCTAAACATGCATACACACACACACACACACACACACACACACACACACACACACACACACACACACACACACACACACACGTTGTGTTTCCATGTTTTATGGGGACTTTCCATAGGCGTAATGGATTTCATATTGAACAAACCATATTTTCTATCCCCCTACACTGCCCCTGCCCCTAAACCTACCCCTCACAGGAAACATTCTGCATTTTTACTTTCTCAAAAAAACTACTTATGTATGATTTATAAGATGTTTCCATTATGGGGACTAAAAATATCCCCACAAAGACAAGAATTTTGGATATTGCCATCTTTGTGGGGACAATTTGTCCCCATAACGTAGGTTTTACCAGCACACACACACACACACACACACACACACACACACACACACACACACACACACACACACACACACATATATATATATATATATATATATATATATATATATATATATATATATATATATATATATATATATATATATATATATATATATATATATATATATATATGGGGCCCTCTTCTGGTAGTCACATGCAGTTACAGCTTTACATTTATTTTGCGACAAACTTTTGTTTCTTTTTACAGTAATTGAAATATGTAAAATATACACCATAGATAAGTTTTATTCATTTGATAAATATGTTGCTGTACTTATGAGCATTTAGCTGCACAGATCATTTTTTACATGCATTTTTATTTGGGGGAAAAATAATAAAGGAAAAGAAGTCAATGGATAGTAATACAATTTTATTCTTCATTGGTGTGACGAGATGACATTAGAAAAGCGTTGATAACATACATTTATTTGCTTTTTTCTAAAAACAAAAGTTTTTTTTTCTTTTTCTCCTGCATCTCTTATTTTTTCCCTGGCCCAAACGCGTCCCTTGCGCTGTTTCCTGCTTCCTCATCCCCATTCTGCATCGAGTCCACCAGTCTGTGCAGGGAACAGGAAGCAAGTGAACATGCGCGGCTGTAAGGTAAAGATGAATATTAGCATGATCAAGAATCGTGAATAATTGTATTGTAGGCCTATATGTGAATGACATAGACATTTACATTTCAGTCTTATCATATTAATTATAAATTATTACCCTGCGGGGCCGGGCCTGTTAAAGGAAGACCTAAAGGGAAACAAACAAAACAAACAGGTCAGTTTTACTACTATTTCCATTTAACAAACAATCAAGCCACATGGACAAAAGAAGACACACACAAATTCATAATTATTTAGATTCAGAATCGTGTTCGTGAGGATGATTTCTTTGAGCTTATGTTGTTGTAGAACTTAGAAGATAATACAATGTGTTACATATGTCAACACACATAAGTGTGATTACACATATAGCATTAAGAAATGACAGTTCACTTAAAGCATTCAATGAAAGTGGTAGCTATTTATTATAAGAATACCAATAGAAAGGAAGACCACATGCACAATGAGAATTTGTGCATATTTTGATACTGAAATGCTAAAAACATTCCTGTCGGTAAATGAATAGGCTACCATGAAGAAAGCACTGACATTCTCTTTCAGGATCATGCTCATGTTCCTCCATTTCTTGGATCTCTGTCTGAGTCTCATCTCAAATCATTCATACTGTTTCTGTCGTGTGTGTGTGTGCGTGTGTGTGTGTGTGTGTGTGTGTGTGTGTGTGTGTGTGTGTGTGTGTGTGTGTGTGTGTGTGTGTGTGCATATACCTGTTCTGTTGGATCTCAATGAAGTTTGCCTCTTTAAAAGCGGGAATAGTCTCCATGTTTTCCATAAGCCTGGTCACATTGTGTTCCTTAATCTCTGTGGTGTTGGGAAAAGTCTCCTGATATGATCCTCGGCTAAAAACAAATACATAAAAAGTATGAGAGAGAATGCGGTCGTTTTTCTTTCCTTCTTTTTTTGGACATCTTGTCAATACCTTACCTCGAGTTATTGAAGATGGGAAACGCAAGAGTGTAGCTGAGGATCAGAGAGCTGAGAGTCCAGACAGGAAACATGCTGTTCATCACACCAGCACTGACTTACTGAACACAGTCAATGAAGCACAACAGAGTTGATTCAAGTTTATATATAATTCCCTGATTATTCAAATGCTCATTAATCTTTTAGGGATCTGTATGTGTGTGTAATTCCCACAGGCCGGAGTGGGTTTTGTCCTTGAATAAGACAAGGACAAATATTTTTAAACGATGTCAAGAGAAGATTGATGAGACCTTACGGATGCTTTCACAAAAACATTTTACATTTTATAAACATATAGAACTTATAATTTTTTATATTTATATGAATTGTTTTACATTTACAGTTAATCATTTAGCAAAAACTTTTATCCAAAGCGACTTATGTTTTATATATATTATTTTCTGAATGTGTTATCATTGCATTCCAATAGTATGTTGTATTCACATGCAGTTATTTTCTCCACATTCTTTAGTTTTTTTTAATGTCAATTAAATTAAATTCAGTTCACATTTCTTTGTATTTTTCACAAAGCAGCATGTATGTGTCTTACAATTTAGAGTGATCTGTTGGTGACTGTCCAAGTTATGCATTTCAGTAATGTATGCAGATAGGGGGAATTCGGGGTGATGGGACACTTTTTGCCATTGAGATGACTTGGAAAAAGTCTCCAAATCACCCAAATTCACCCTACATAGCATTATTAAAGTTATTGAAAGTCATTCATTAGAGTTATTGAAATAGTTATTAAAATATATGATGATTGACAGATTTCATCAACCATACATTATTTAAATAACCCAGTAAACATTAAAGTATTATGCCATCATTGTGATGTAATCATTTATACAGAACCTTTTTGGCATGTGTTTCTTTAAAATTGTGTCAAGATCTCTAATCTTGGATTCCATGTGCATTATTATTTTTATTTTTTTATGTAACAGTATGTATGATAAAACAAGCAATGTAACTTGTTATATATTGACAGTGTTTGATCATTAACAATAAAAGAAGTCAATGGATAACAATATTTTATTCTTCATTTGTGTGAAGAGATGACATTCTTGTTGACAACATACAATGAAAAAAATGTAATCGTGTCCATCGGTCCCACATGAATCACTTAAACATAATTTGTTCATGTAACTTCAACATCATGGAATGAATACATTTTATGTGACACAATTTAGAAATCTCAAAGTGATTTTTTTATGGCTCCCTGACATGATTCAGACATTAAATGTATTTATTCATCCACTTCAGTTTCATACTTTAATGTTACACAACTGAATTATAATACTGTAGAGCTAATTAACAAACCTTTAGCTATAAGTAGTTGTACAATGCTAAGCATTATAAACTCCTTTAGCAAAGCTGTCATGACATTAGGTATTATAGTCCATAACCTGCTCCACTCTTCTCCACAACGGTAACCCTCTGTATTTTAAATTATTCTAATAGTTCTATCATAATTGAATATTAAACACAATCAAGTCTTCCCCTTTCATCTTGCTCAAAACTACATAAAATAGCACTTTTACATATAAAATAACATTAACTCTCTCTTGATTTAGTCATATGCAAAGCATGCTGGGAACTGACAAGCCCCACCCAGTTTCAGTTAATGCAACACAAATCCTTCATGTAATCTTAACACAAATGGATAAAGCAAACTTCAGTTTGACTTATATTTAAGTGGATTGAACACAATAAAATTAAGTAAGGACAAAATGTAAAGCAATTGTGTTGCTTTAGCTCATTTTAATTAAGCAATTTGAATAAGCAGTAGCAATCTTTTTTTATCATCTTTGCATGAATAAAATGTCTATAGCACTTTTGAATCTAAGCCATTTTTACATATTTAAAACAATCAAATCTCTATTTTTTCCCAGGCCCCCATGGGTCACTTGCGGAACTTCCTGCGTTCTCATCCCCATTCTGAATCCTGTCAGCCAGATTATCCAAAATACAGGAAGCAAAAAAACAGTTTATATTCCTGTGAAGTACAAATAAATATTAGCTTATATCGTCGCTTTTCCTAGAAATTGAATTGTGAATGTCATTTATGAATAGGCAAATTTACATTTGAATATTATAATGTTAATTATAAATTCTCACCCCGTCAACCCCATCTCAGGAGCAAACCAAACTCTTTCGCTAAAAAGAAATACAAAAAACAGGTCCATATTACTAGCATTTCCATATAACAAACAATGAAACCATACAAATGACAGACACACAAATATGTGTATTATTATCATATAAGATCCACTCAGAACTTTGCTTGCAAGGTTGAATTATTTGATGACATATATTAATATGAATGATGAAATAATATTAATGGGTACTTTATTTGTTAACTTAGAACGTGATACAATGTTATGTGACATAAGTTAAAAAATGTTGCTTTAAATTGTTAAAAGGGGCATAATAATATCATATTACAAAAAAAAGTATAAATTCAGGAGTCCTTTTAGAATACACCAAAAGACATAGAATAGGCATTTTTTAATTTTGATAAACCAAAGTTATTCCTGTCTTAATGGTGAAAGATTAGTATACAACAAAACGTAAAAGTCTGAGAGGTCTTTCATATTCAGGATCATGCTTATTTCTTCATTTTTTTGCACAGTATCATTTTTTTTACTGAGTATAAAATAACTTTTGCAAGAACGTGTCAACTCTAAACCAATTTGTCTACCTCTACCCTAGCCCTAACAGTCCACCAATTACTCTAAGGATTTTTAGTTAGAATTGATATGTAGGGTAGCAGAGCAAAACAGTTTCATTCATAATGTTTATAATACTGAATAACAATTTTTCACTTAATTTACTGTAGGCTAAGTAAAAAAATAAAAATAAAAAAGAAATACTGTTCTGTCAAGCGTGTGTGTGTGTGTGCGTGTGTGTGCGTGTGTGTGTGTGTGTGTGTGTGTGTGTGTGTGTGTGTGTGTGTGCGTGCGTGCGTGTGTGCGTGCGTGCGTGCGTGTGTGTGTGTGTGTGCGTGTGTGTGTGCATATACCCATTCTGTTGGGTCTTATTAAACTCTATGAAGTTTGCCTCTTTAACATCGGGAATAGTCTCCATGTTTTCCATAAGCCTGGTCACATTGTGTTCCTTAATCTCTGTGATGTTGGGAAAAGTCTCCAGATATGATCCTCGGCTAAAAACAAATACATAAAAAGTATGAAAAAGAATGTGGTCGTTTTTCTTTCTTTCTTTTTTTTTTGGACATCTTGTCAATACCTTACCTCGAGTTATTGAAGATGGGAAACGCAAGAGTGTAGCTGAGGATCAGAGAGCTGAGAGTCCAGACAGGAAACATGCTGTTCATCACACCAGCACTGACTTACTGAACACAGTCAATGTCAATGAAGCACAACAGAGTTGATTTAAGCATATATATATCATTCTCTGACTGTGTGTGTGTGTGCGTGTGCGTGTGCGTGTGTGTGTGTGTGTGCGTGTTTCCCATAGGTTGAAGTAGGTTTTGTCCTCGATTAAGAGAGGGAAAAACATATAAAAGACAGACAGAGAGGACTGATGAGGCCTTATCAATGTTTTGGAGTATAAATAAGTCACCACAGATTAATCCATTGCTAGTGTCACAGTGTTGGACAACAATCATGGGGAAAAAAACTGATTTTTGTCTAAAGTGTGTGTGGATACTGTGAAGAAGTTTAAGTTTACTTTAGGTCTATCAAAAAATTTGAACAGTTTAAGAGAGAATGTTTTGTTTGTGGACAGCTTATCTTTTGTTAAAGTTAAATCATGTCTTCATTTATCTTTTGTCAGCTGTTTCAGGGCTGTAGATGCACTGCTTTTATGAGTGTCTCTCTCACAGTGGCAATGATTTCCAGGGTCTGGGAACAATAATGATGTGAGGTTTTCATAATCAGTTTTTATTCTTTTGTGATTTATTCTTACTGGACAACTAACATAATGTGGTTTGCCAATGCTTATCGTGCTGAATGTCATGTCAATGTATGAATTAAAAATGTGATGGTTTATGTAAACAGCATCAGGATGTCGTAACTCTGTCTGGAAGCTATTTCAGACACACTTTTAGTCATCAGACACTGAATCATCAAACAACACAAACCGAAGGAGTGTCAGGTTGGTTTATAACATATCCTTCATAATAAACTGCAATTCCCAAGTAAGTATGTTAACTATACATCACACTTTGCCTCTCATGATTGTAATGCTTAAAGTGACAGCCAAATTAATGACTTGTGAAGTAGATATCTGATTAGACCTTAACTTATAGTTATTGTAGACAGATTCAAGGAGGAATTGATGTTGTATGAGCAGTACATTATTATGAGATAAAAGGTTATGTTATGTTACATGAAAAATGTAATTCAGTGTGTGTGTGTGTGTGTGTGTGTGTGTGTGTGTGTGTGTGTGTGTATATATATATATATATATATATATATATATATATATATATATATATATATATATATATATATATATATATATATATATACAGTGGGTATAGAAAGTATTCAGACCCCCTTAAATGTTTTACTCTTTGTTTTATTGCAAATTGGATGTTATTATTAAAACCCTTTAAGTTAATTTTCTCATTAATCTACACACAGCACCCCATATTGACAGAAAAGCACAGAATTATTGACATTTTTTGCAGATTTATTAAAAAAGAATAACTGAAATATCACATGGTCCTAAGTATTCAGACCCTTTTCTGTGACACTCATATATTTAACTCTTCGGGTCATCCTTGAGATCGTTCTCCACCTTCATTTGAGTCCAACTGTGTTTGACAACAATTTTGAACTGTTTTTTTTTACAAATTTTTCACTATTGTTACTATACAATTTTTTACTAATGTCAACAATTTTTTACTATTCAAATGTTCTTTTACATTATTTTTAACTGCTCCAGTTATTGCCTTGTTGCCTTTTCCATTTTTTATATATTATAATTATTATTTCTTCTTTGCCTTTCTTTGCTTACTGCACTTAGCACTTTATTGTGAAGCCCTTTGGTGTGGCTCAGCCATATGTAAGTGTGCTATAGAAATAAAATTGACTTTGATTATACTGATTGAACTTGATTAGGAAAGCCACACACCTGTCTATATAAAACCTTACAGCTCACAGTGCATGTCAGAGCAAATGAGAATCATGGGGTCAAAGGAACTGCCTGAAGAGCTCAGAGACAGAATTGTGGCAAGGCACAGATTTGGCCAGTGGCCTCCTGGGATGACCAGAACCCTTCCTAGATCTGGCCACCTGGGCAAACTGAGTTATCGCGGGAGAAGCGCCTCGGTGAGAGAGGTAAAGAAGAACCCAAAGAACACTGTGGATAAGCTCCAGAGACGCAGTCCGGAGATGGGAGAAAGTTATATAAAGTCAACCATCACTGCAGCCCTCCACCAGTTGGGGCTTTATGGCAGATTGGCCCGACATAAGTGAGATGAAACAAGTTTGCTAAAAAACACCTGAAGGACTCCACTGAGAAATAAGATTCTCTGGTCTGATGAGACCAAGATAGAACTTTTTGGACTTAATTCTAAGTGCTATGTGTGGAGAAAACCAGGCACTGCTTATCACCTGTCCAATACAGTCAGTAAAGCATGGTGGTGGCAGCATCATGCTGTTTTTTTTTTTTTTTTTCAGCTGCAGGGACAGGATGACTGGTTGCAATTGAGGGAAAGATGAATGTGGCCAATTAGAGGGATATTCTGGACGAAAACCTTCTCCAAAGTGCTCAAGACCTCAGACTGGGCCGAGCGTTCACCTTCCAAAAAGACAATGACCCTAAGCTCACAGCTAAAATAACGAAGGAGTGGCTTCACAACAACTCTGTGACTGTTGTATATATATTAAATCTCAGTGTTATATTCACTACATCATTAAGAAAATAAAAGGAAGACACTAAAGTTTGAAAATGGTTTTTCATTCAAAGATTAATCAGCTTCCACTAAACATACATACATCAAAGTTTACACATCTGCTCTCAGTTGTTATAAATAATATTACAAAATGTATAATAGTTCATATGAATTTATATGTGTGTGTAAGCATGGATACAGTGAGTATTTCTTCTATAGTGTCTCATTTGGTGTTTTTGATCCAACTTGTAATACAATTTTCCTTATAAATAATCACGTGGCAAAGTTTCATATGGAATAATATCTCATATTTCATAGGAATATTGTTATTTTCTTTTTACTCTATTCACCAGAAGTGCCTCCCCACCAATGGTCCCTTTTTACCCTGCTTTTAAAATCAATCATATAAAAATACAAAGTGTAATATATATATATATATATATATATATATATATATATATATATATATATATATATATATATATATATATATATATATATATATATATATATATATATATATATATATATATATATATATATATATATATATATATAATGTTCCATTTTCTGTAAAACGTGAAAGGTTTAACTAAAATCCAGTAAAAACAAATGTCTGCTACAGTGGTGCTGGATGTCACTAAAATGAGTATCCTAATATGAAACATACTATAAAAAAGAGAGAGAGAGATTGAGCATATCTTGCCTAAACATACCATGCATAAATCAATCCTGTTTTTATTACTTAATATTACAGCAAGATAACCAGACACATCTCTTGACTGTAACGCATCAGTGAAACTTCCTCTTATATTAAATGGAAACTCCATTTCATCATTATTTGATCCTTCAGTGTCATGTTTTATTTCTTGCCAATACCCATTGGATCATGCATGTCCCCAGCAATCTCATTCCCAGTCTGTAGCGATGACCCCAGGTTCCACAAGGAACAAGTGGACAGAAAGCAAATTCTTCGGCTGAAATGAGAGAGAAGTGTGTTTCAGGCACCAAGAAATACTGAATGAGGATTTAAATTAATATTCTTGTCCTTTTGTCAGTAAGGAAATTATTTAAAGGGCATTTGCTGTATAATACAAATTATGACTCTGCTGTGTGTCAAAAAGATAGGAAGGTGATGCCGAGAATGACACAGGAAAGCAGAGACAGGAAGTTATTTGTTATATTTTATGGTAACATTTCACCAGACATTTCTGATTTGATATTTGTGTGAAAAGGGTTCATAAGGTCAATGTCTCCATGTTATATTAGTGTGGTCTAACAAAGATCAAAACACAATATAATTGTTATCAGTGTAAGAAACAAAACAAGCATTCTTTGTGCAATTTTTCCTTATGCGTGAGGGCAGCATACATCAATGAATGAATGAGGCATTTATATAGCGCTTTCAAATGTACTACTGTACACCCAAAGCGCTTCACACTCATGTCAGGGGTCTCTCCTCAACCACCACCAGTGTGCAGCATCCACTTGGATGATGCGACGGCAGCCACAGTACAACGGCGCCAGTGCGCTCACCACACACCAGCAAAAGGTGGAGAGGAGAGAGGGTGATCGAGCCAATTCAGTGGATGAGGATTATTAGGAGGCCATGATTGGTAAGGGCCAATCAAGGGAATTTTGCCAGGACACCGGGGTTACACCCCTACTCTTTTACGAGAAGTGCCATGGGATTTTTAATGACCTCAGAGAGTCAGGACCTCGGTTTAACGTCTCATCCGAAGGACGGATATTGACAATATTTGTCAATGAACAAATATTAACACCTTTAATTAACACTGACTTTATTTTTAACTGCAAGGAAAACACACAATGACACATAATTATAATATAATATAATATAATATAATATAATATAATATAATATAATATAATATAATTAATATAATATAATATAATATAATATAATATAATATAATATAATATAATATAATATAATATAATATAATATAATATAGATTATTAAAAACAAATAAATTAAATGCATGACTCACAGCCTTGTTGGTGACCGTGTTTCGGATCTATGGAAAAGTCAAGACATTTTGGGTTAGAGAAGAGAATTGTTTTAGCATTTTGTAGGACAGACTACATGGGATTGGATCAATTTTCTACCTGTTTGTTGGATTTGCCTTAATATACTTTGTGGTGTTCCCTTCCGTAATACCGGGGAAAATCTGAGGTCCACTTTTGAAAGGAATAAATCATTAGCAGAATGTGTGGGGGGGGGGGGGGGGGGGGGGAGAGATTAATTTTTTTTGTGTATAAAATACAACATCAACTCTACCCGTTTTCCCCGAACTCTGTGAAATTCGGAAATATCTTCGTATCAGATTCCATGCTGAAAACAAATACATCCCAATGAAGCAGAATTAGTCGCTTTTGTGGGCAACATTTCAGTAATGCTTGAAAATATCTTACCTTGTGTTATTAAGGATGGGATACGCAAGAGTGTAGCTGAGGATCAGAGAGCTGAGAGTCCAGACAGGAAACATGCTGTTCATCACACCAGCACTGACTTACTGAACACAGTCAATGAAGCACAACAGAGTTGATTCAAGTTTATATATAATTCCCTGATTATTCAAATGTTCATTGATCTTTTTGGGACCTGTATGTGTGTGTGTGCAATTCCCACAGGCTGGAGTGTTTTTGTCCTTGAATAAGACAAGGACAAATATTTATAAAAAAGACTGAGAATAAGAGTGATGGGGCCTTTTCAATGTTCTGGAGGGGGGAAAAAAAGTTGCTACAGTGGACTTAGATAATACAGTTTTTTTTTTAGACTTGCATTGTGTGACAATACAGTGATAGCATGATTTCCAGGAACTGGGACCAAGGCAATGGACGATTATCCTGATGTGTGTAGCTGAAGAGGTGTTACACATTCTTCTTAATCTGAATAGGAGGCCTGGTGGAAGTGAGGTATTTTACTTAATAAAGTTTTAAATATGGATATCTCTTTCTTACACAAACGCATCGAATCGCTTCAGAAAGACTTTATTAACCCTTGGAGCAGTGTGAATTACTTTTAGAATGGATGAATGCACTTTTTTGGGCTTCACATTTTGGGCTCCAGTTCACTGCCATTATAATGCTATAGCAGGACATTTTTTAATATAACTCTTGTGTTCATCAGAAAGAAGAATGCCACCTAGGGTGACTTGAGGGTGAGTAAATTATTTTAAATTTTTGGTGAACTATCCCTTTAAGTCAGAGAGGATACTTAATTAATGTAGTATGATTTAATATAAAAAAAGTTTTTATTACAGTATCTTTAAATATGTATCAATATTGTAATTAATATTATTGTACATTTTTTGGTTTTATTATACTATTATTAAAAAAAAAAACATCCATCACACACAACACCAGTGGAGTGTCAAACTTCATTACTTTTAATAAACTGCAATTCACAGTTCTGAAGACGTAAGTTAACATATTTTAATTTCATCACACTTTGTACAGCTCAACCAACCAACACAATGACAAAACGTGCATTTATAGCCCACCCTATTACAGTTACAGGTGAATCTAAAAATGTCCAGTTAACACTTACCAAGTAATTTGAGACAGATTTGTAAATCTGTCAATAACTAGTACAATAACTAGTACAGTGGTTCTGCAATTAAATCAGCTATGAGCTTGAATATTGAAGGGACAGTATTTATAAGAAATGAAAATTAATTTCTTGCAATATATATAATATCTGTTACACAATGGATAAAATAACACGTGTCTTTCCCCCCTCATTTTTATATATAATATAATATTATAAATAATTATATTATATATAATTCAAACAATTATGATTAGGAGCACTGACAAACAATTTCAAAATTCGGAATGGCAAAATACACATCACAGAACACCACATGAACAACACATCATTATATAATCCTTATAATATGGTTTACAGCTTCAGCAAGATGGATGAATACAAGAAGTAAATCCCGTTTACTCTTGCATCTTCCCAGGCCAGACTGTGACCCCCTGGTCTCAGCTTCTTATCGGAAGTCCTCTGCTGAGAACATGCCCTTGGCCCGTCGCAGGATGGAATCTTTGGAGGCGTCATACGGATGCTCTTTTGAAGGAATCTCCAGCACAGCCGGGATGGACTGCATGTGGGCATCTATAGCATGACGAATCATCTCTGCGATGAACTGGTTGATGAGGATGATGCCAATATCACTGCGAGCCAGGAAACTCCTGTAAATGAGGAACATATATAATTGATGTTGATCCTAATAAAATTTATAATCAAAGCCTTATTCAATATCTATTAGGGGTGTAAGTGTAAAGATACACCAATGACACAGTTCAGTTCATATCACGGTTTTGGAGACACAGTTACACAGGGGACTAGTTTTCCTGGAAGGTCAATACGTGTCTAATTCCAGGATGAAAGCGTCAACAAGTGATCTACAGAGACGTGCATCTGATAAACTGACAATGTGTGAAAATTTAATATGACTAACTATTTTCTCCTAGCCAATCAGAATCATTCCACCTGCAGTAATGATGTAGCTAGACCTTGGAAAAGAGTATAATTGCTGTGCAAAATGTATGCAGAGAGCGTGGCCTACGAACTCCTTGTAAGACTTGAAGCTGGCTTCTGCTGATGAAACTGCAAACTAATCTTCAGTAATCTTTCTTTAATTAATTGCACTCCTGACTCTTGGTCTTCATTCTTCACAATTGGTCTTTGGTTCTAAACTGTTAATCCCTAACAATAGTCTAACACATATACAGGAATATACAGGAATTATTACAATATTTGTGGTTGAATCAATTAACGTTAAATAATTAAGTCCTTAACTATAACCTTTATTTTAGAGTTTAAAATGTATCTCTGTCATGGTCTTATCATGCATATATATTAGGGCCGGGGTGTAGCGATACCGTCATGTCACGGTTCGATACCTATGGTAAAAGGTTAACAAAAAATGTACTGCTAAATGCTACATTTGGTATTACATTGGGGATGGAAATTAATATGCTTGGATCTGGTGCTGGTAACCTAAAGCACAAGACAGTGGTGAGACCAGAATAAAAATATTCATGATTCTGGGGGTGTCACTGACTAGATATGTTTAAAGATATATCTAGTCACTGACTAGATATGTTTAAAATAATGTAGGCCACTTTTTACAAATACATTTGCCATTACCAGGATCCACAAAGGCCCCATTTCACTATTATACATTATATTCAACATTATATAGTAAAGTTTAATGAAGTACTGACACTAAAACTATGTGAACTTGAATTTTTTCTCACACAATAATTTTCATTTTAGCTGAACTGTACACAGTATACTGTCACAAACCACAACACATACTGTAGCATTTTGTTTTTTTGTATTGCGATATATTGTGACACGACACACCTGATATACATACATTGTTTACACCCCTAAATAGAATAGTTACTTTGACGGCGTTTGTCTAACTAAACGGTTCTTTCAATATAGCCTATATATCGGATAGACAGACACAGACAGATTTTATTCGAAAATTATAACGTCCTTCATCAATATACAGTTATACATACGATGGAATTTTCCCCTTATTCTTATTTAGTCATATATGATTTTTGATCAAATAGTGTCTCTTACTTGAAGGTCTCCTCTATCTCTGTGATGCTAGTGTCCTTTTCCACCACCAAGAAATTGGGTTTTCGGTTTTTATTGAGCTCTCCGATCCCTCCGAGGAGGAATCCGGTACATGTGTCTTCATCCCCTATAACGGCGATTAACTTCCCCCGTCCAGGCATTGCTTGTTTTATTATTTTATTCGCTCAAATAAAAGACAGAATGGAATAAATGTTTTCCTGTCCTGTAGGATCATATGCTTCAATCAGCTGACTACAGAACTTCCGCTTTGACTAGAACGTAGGCGCTTTATTTAGAAAGCTGATCTGGGATCTGTACTGCTTCTTGTTAAAACACTGCACTTCCGCTTTGGTGATTATGACAGATCTGATCCTAAATCAGATTAAGGGCGCGCACAGCCTAAACACTGGCATAATTATGTCACAATAAGCTACGTTTTAATATTTTTGCAGATATTATCACATATTGTACATTTCCGAAGAATAAAAACATAAAAGTGATGTAAAATATACAGGAAAAGCCATATTTTCTGCGATGACGTTATATGCACGCGACTCTTGCTTGTCAGTCACGTGAGGCGAGGTGTGAAGGAAGACAACAGTGTAAATTCATCAGCACTCCCTAAAATGGTAAATATAATTGTTACTTTGGGGCGTTTGTCTAAACTAAACATTTAAAAATGTTACGAAACGAAACGATTTAATCTTTATGAAAATGTTTTGTGTTGTGCGCATGGAAAACATAAGTGATAAATACATCATGTGATGGAGAAAGCTGTTATTAATCTTTAAACAGATCATCTCTGCAGCTGTTTAATTCCTGCATTGCCTTGTGTTGAATTGCAGACCACCGCCCTGACCCAAGGTTTAGAGAGAATACCCGATCAGATAGGGTATTTGGTTATTAGTGAGGACGGTGTACTTGCGGTAAGGGAAACATTTAATAAGCATTCAAATTAATCTCCTTACTTATTGCGATTACAGAACATTGAGCTATTACGTGTGATGAATAGATAATATTAATTTGCAAAGGGAAAAAATCAATGAGAATTGTCCAAACATACCACACCGGGTCTTTGCTCTATTTAAAAACAAATGTTATGCATGTAATATTTGAATATATACATGTTATAATTTTAGATATTAAGTGTGTGTGTGGGGTGGGGGAATAGATAGATAGATCATTTTATTGGTCTGTGTCAGACAATATTAGGTATTATAATTGTGGACTTTAATTGTTTTTGTTAAGAGATACGTTCTTTTGTAAAAATCTTGTTATATTACAGTCCGCAGGAGAGCTGGAGAATGACGAGCACACAGCAGGAGTGATAATGCAGATGGTCAGAACTGCCTGTCGTTTCAGGTTGCAAGGGACAGCGGAGCCCCCTTTCAAACGCATGTCAGGTAAGAAATGTCACTTGGACCTCAACATCCCAGGTCTCATGTCAAAAATGTGTCAGTGTGTGGGTCATTTTTCACCCTAAAATTTAAATTATACATTATCATATCTGGACAGCATGATTTTCACCACTATACTACAGTAAACTATTCTCAAATTCTGTGTAAAGCTACCACTTAATAAATATCCTGATGTTACTGTGTTATTTCTTTTTCTCCCCCACAGTGATGTTTGAAGATTACATTTATGCTGTGACCATCTCAGGACAGAAAGTTTTTGTTGTCAAAAGGCAGAACAACCAGCGGGAACCTGTTATTGTGTAGTAAAGAGGATAATATGGACTGATCTCAGCCACTTTAAAAAGCTCAAATTGGTGCCCTCACATTGAAACAGCCATTGCAACCATCTGATGTTTAGCACAATCACATTGAATTTATTTTGTAAGATGACGTTATTACACCAATTTAGGGGCCTTAGCTGGTGTCAGGTGTATTTGACCTGAACCTGAGTAAGTTAACGTGTTTTCTTGTACAACTGCAATGTTACAAACTATGGTCACATGATTCATCTGATGCTAGATTAAATGTTATCGATATTTTAGCCCCAATTTATGCTTGAGTGGTTCCAATTACTGTATTAATGGAGATGACTATAGATTTGTAATTACATTTAACCCACAAACTCATTTAACATTCAGCTTCCTCATACAAATACAGGCATGTTTTGACTTAAGGAGCTGGTCATCACATCACATCATATCTTTATGCAGAAATTGTAATAGACTCACGTGTTAGCCAAGGTTTATTTTTGACAAAATTACACTGGGTGTTATAATTACATTATGAGTTTCGTATTCCGATCTTAATGTAACGCGTGAAAGCTTGTAGTGAGGTGTTCTAATACAATGTTGTTTTCTCTTGGATCTGGGAAAGCAGAAAACTTAAGTGCACTGAATTGACTTTTTACAGTCTATTTACAGATGTGTTTCATTAAAAGGCTAGAAACTTTGAATAATTGCATTAACAATAATATATTAAATAAAGTACTATGCATTTTTGTTTTGTTCTTTTTCAAGAATCATCTAATTATTTCTGGTTTAATCAATGTTGAATAATTCAATTCTGTATTATAACAGTGTGTGCGTGTTCCCGTGTGCACATTGTAAAAATAAAATACAAACATTTAAAGTAAAATAAACAGAAAAATAGATTTAAATGATTCAAATCATTAACATAATGTTGGATTACCAATTTTTTTGGTTTAAATAATTTTTACTGGTCTGACATGATTTATGAGAGAAATTCTGAAAATTACTAATCTTATCGTTTCACAAATGCTTTGTGGTTTGAACCCCAACATTTGGTCTTCCTGCAAATTGCTGTACCTTCTTTCATTTTCTGTTGTCATAGTAATACATGTTTATAGTATACAAGGCCAAATGACTAATAAGATTGTGATGTTTTATATATATATATATATATATATATATATATATATATATATATATATATATATATCTGGAAAGGGTGCCAAAGGAATGAGAAAGGGGGAAGTAAAATGCAAATGCGTTAGAACAGGAACTGATTGCAAAGTAAGTCCTTCATGTGAAGTTCAAAGCAGCAAAGAACGATTCAGCATTTCCTGTACTGCAACACTCATCTCGCATTTGAAGAGCATGAGACCAGACAAATGAAAGCCTGACATGCTGAGAATATGCATTTAAATGTGCAGTAAGCAACCCTAAGGATGACCGACAACTGCATTTCTTGGTTATGTGAAACATTGTGAAAACCAATGTTACTTAATACAAATTTTTGTTTTGTTTTGTTTTTTAAATATAACAAATTATAGGTTACTGGCCAAAATGTTCATTTTGGTGCATCCCTAATTAAGATACTATCATAGATCTTGTTTATATATTGTTTTATATTTTATGCTTTCATTTTAATTTTATGTAAAATTAGTTTTTGTTCACCTGTATGTTCTGTAAGCAGTTTCTCCATAGGGGTCTGAGCTTGTCCTGACCACCAACATACCATATGATGAAATTCATATTCTTATATTTATCTGTCTCCACATTACGTGAATGAATCGGAATTAAATTCTAAATACAGCACCTGCTCATTCATTCCTGGATTCAGAATATATACTATATACTGGATCTATATTTAATCATGTATACATTTATTTTTCATGTATGAAATTAATTTACTTTAACAGGATGCTTTTGTAAAATGTAAGCTTCACTAAAAATGAATTTGCCAATTGGAATGTTGGTTACAGTTTCTCCATGCTTCAGTTTGTACAGGATAGTTGTTTTTCCAGACCAAATGAAATAAAAACAGAGAGAAAGTAAGGCCAGAAAACAGTGAATGTGGTTTGAATCAATGCATGTTGTATGTGCACTCGTATCTCATTTTACACAATTTTATATGCAACAGCTATGAAAAACTTTGAAGAAAGTGTGTGGGATGGATGAAAAGGAAATAATGTCTTGGGAAGCTGCAGTGTTTTGAAAATTCCTGCAAATATAATAGAAAATTAGCTTAAACCAGTTACTAAGGTTGGTTTAATGTAAAATAAATGTTACTTTACGAGCAGTAATAGCACAAACAAACTAACTTGAATTATTTTTGCATGCCACAGTAACACGAGGTGGCGGTAGTGTACTTTTAATTTTGCGGAAAAACACAACAAAGAAGAAAAAAAGGTATGGTAGGCCTGTCTATGGGCCTACTTCATTGAGGAAAAAGTACGGGAATTAAATAATTAATGCTATTGCATTTTGTGTTTTGTAAGCTGTCATTAAACTGAATATTTAATATGTTAATTTTAGGCCCGATGGAAGTGACAGAGGAAATTGAACTGGGTGCGGATGAGAAACTACTATTATTCACGAAATAAAAACGTCCTTCCTCTGTATTTTGTTGTCCCAGCCGTCAAGCTCATAAGCTCACATTTTGTAGTGGTTTTTATGTATTACTTTTAAAATAAATAAATCACTCAAATTTGACGTATTTGAGTTATATTATTGTGAACAACTCCAAGAACATAATAGTTCTCTCAGGATTTACAACTATTTATGAACTGAATCATTTTAATTGTGAGCTATAAATTCTCTTGAAATAAGCAAAGTTTCTGCTGGCCATATCTTTAGCCATCCAACTAGGTGAATTGCACTTCAAAAGATTTGTGACTATTTTGTTAATTTTTAGGGTTAAATTAAGTCAAAGAGGAAAGAAAAGACCTGTTTGTAGATGAGAAGGAACCTGAGCATCAATAACTTTTTAAGTGCCCCATGATGGGAAAAAATTATCAGTAAAAAAGAGCCAAGAGATCTGTACCTGCCCTCGGTGTGGAAAGAGCTTTGCAAATAGAGGACTTCTGAACAGTCACATGAGAGTCCACACTGGAGAGAGACCTTTCACCTGCTTTTAGCTGTGGAAAGAGTTTCAAACAGAAAGGATACCTTAAAGATCACATGCTAATAGTTAGGCAATTACATGCCTTCAGTGTTGGATTTTTATTTTATTTATTTTTGGTAAATTACACAATTTTAAAACACAATCTCTTACACTCTGCAGTAAGACGATGCAACGGTGATCAGTGTGAAAAAAAAAAACACATTTATTTTGGCTTTTTAACTGAGAAGACATCAGATGGTTCATCTGGAGAAGTCGTTCTCATGTTCTTCTTGTGGAAAGAGTTTTACACGGTTGGATTGTTTGAAAGCGCACCAGACACTGGTACGAAAGAAGATCCTCTGTGTGTGGGAACTGCACCAAAGAATCCATACTGTAGAAAAACCTTGCGAGTGTTCATACTGTGGAAGGATCGCTGATCATACTGGAGAGAAGCTGTAGCCTACTTATGTGGAAAGAGCTTCAGCCAATTAGGTGGTCTACAGACCCATTTGAGAAAATGGGTCTTAGATTGGTTACAGAAAAATAAATAATTTTAAATTATAAAAATATATATTATTACTTGTTTACATTCAGGGTGAGAAAATTTCCTAATTAATTAATTAGGTCTAATTCTATACACTATAATACTGATCTGCCAACATTGTCGCTATATGATAAATTAAAATAACCTGATAACATCAGTTTTCTCCAGAACGACTGTACAGCCAAATCAAATTTTGTTGCAATATTGGCCTGTTTAACACTGTGAAGCTGCTTTGAAACAATCGTCATTGTAAACGAAAATAAATAAAGTTGATTGATTGATTGATTGAACATTTTGCCTGATTTTTCCCCAGCCATTTTTTTTTTTAACCATAGGCCTAATGAAATTAAATTGAAATAAAATATTACATGTAGACTGTAATGGCTATTACTGTAGAAAGAACTGTAATTAGATTTATGTTATTTAGTAGGCCTAGCCTAATTATTTATTTAAAATGGGGACTGCAACAACGTTGCACCTTTTTTTAACTGAATACAAGCTAGTTTGAGAGCCATATCGATCTTGATTAAAAAATTAAAATACAATGCCCCATGAAGTCCACTTTGTGTGTGCGCGCGCGTGTGTGTGCGTGCGTGCGTGTGTGTTTTGTAACTAAACTCTATATGTTCTATGTGTATAAACTGAACATTATTGGACACTTTGCACAATCTCACTAGTTAAATTGCCAACATTTTAAAAATGCTATTATGAAAAAACATCTTTAGTGTAAACTTAAGTCAATACAACACTTGGAGTAACTAAATATTGCTGCTCTTTTCTATATGGTGGAAGGCATACCGTTTAGTCTATTAACAATCACTTACTATCTTTCGCTATATATGTTATTGTATTCTAAAAAGCCAAAAGGTGACGAACTTTTCAAAAGAAAAGAGTCGCAGGTCCGACCTGAGTCGCGCTCCCCATCTTGTGGGATTGGTGACGCGTTTGTTTGCGTTAAACCTAAATTAGGCTTAAAAAACAGAGAGACTTTATATAAAAATAAACATCTTATAAAAAATATAATAAATATCTTAGCATTAAAAAAAATTATAATCTCAAAACCACAAATTCATCGTTTAGCATGGATTAGGCCTGTATGTTTTCCTAGCTCGATTCATGATTCATATTTCATTAGTTACATTTTTAAATAAAAAATGTTTTGCATATAACATTGGTTTCTAATGAACGGCACATGTAATATTTATTTAGCAATACTCTTAAACTTTTAATTTTCCCTGAAACGTCACTTCCACACCCGGAAGTGACTGCAGCAAGTAAACAGGACACGTAATCGGGTAAATGCTATATTTCTGCCTTGAAATACAATACAATTATATGAGCAGTAAATGAAAATACTTTCAGTTAACGCCGTATTCTTAATGATTTTAAGTCTAAATGTCATAATGTTGGTTTTGATGTAATCTCATGAATCTCACACCTTTACAACATGCTAACTAATTAGCTATAGGCAACAACGAGCAGTACAATTTTGTCCGTATTAAATAAAAATAAAAATGAAAAAGCAGTCTCAGAGACTAAAAAAGTCTCAAAGACTAACAACAACAAGAAAACGTTAAATGTTAAATTTTTCCATGGCCTGTGCTTTCAATGGGTTATTCTAAAGTTTGAAACAAACATTATTCACAAAAGGATTATAAATTAATTTAATGTAAAGCGAGCATTATTTTATATATATATATATATATATATATATATATATATATATATATATATATATATATATAATAGCAAACTCCAAATATTGTGAGAAGCTGCTTACATATTTTGCACATTGCACTTTATATATAGAAGTCTTACATCTTAATTTCCTTTGCAGGTGGAGATCATATCAGAGAGTATGAAACCAACCTGACATTGATACAGCATGGACAAGTTTGGTATGAGCTTTGGCGGAGGTCCAAGCAAGAAGGATCTCCTGGAAACCATCGAAGTGCAGAAAAAACAGCTTGTGAAGTATCAGACTCGTTTTAAAGATGTTGTTAGGGCGTACCAAAGCTTACTTAAGGAAAAAGAGGCCTTGGAATCCAGCCTGAAAGTACTGAGCATTTCTCAGGAGGTTGATTTAAGTCAACATGGTGATAACCTGCCGTTTGGTGGTGCTACAGGAAATGCTGAACGATCATTGCCCTCCGACCTTGGGGATGACCAATGTTCGCTTCACAGTGAAGATAGCCAGGATACAGCAGCCTCTGCTGAGACGGCTACTAGTGTGACCAGCAACAGCACTAAAGGAGACCAAATAGAGGAGGACCAAAGCTGTGCTGTAGATGGAGCCACTGCTGGAGTTGTACATTCCTTACCCCAGCATTCTGAGGAGGCAAGTGGGTCTGAAAGTGGCATCAGCACCAGCAGCAGTGGATGTACGGAGCCGCCACCACCTGCAGCCGACACAGACCGCCGTGTCCTCCAACTAAAGACGCAGCTGTCCACCCTGACTAGCTCCTTATCAACCGTCACTCAAGAAAAGTCCAGAATGGAAGCATCGTTTCAGGCAGACAAGCGAAAGATGAAGCAGGAACTTGAGGACCTGCAAGCCAGGATGGAGGAAGAGCAGGAGCAGCACCAGATGGAGCTTCAGAACCTGCAGCAGCAGCTGGCGGAGAGCAAAGCCCGTGTCATCACCCAGCAGCACGAACGGGAGCAGGAGCAGGGCAATCATGCACTCATGCTCAGAGAGCTTCAGAAACTCCTGCAGGAGGAGAGGGGACTTAGACAGGATGCCGAACTCAAACTGGAGGACTCACGGGAGGCGTTGGCTGAAGCTATGCAGGCAGTAGACCGAGGGATGGATTACGAATCGCAGCTGAAAGAGATCACTCAGGAACGAGAGGAGCTTAGGAAGAGCCTGAAGGCTGCAGCGGCGGAGAGGAGCAAACCTGACCCACGTGTGGAGGAGCTCCAGCAAGAGATTGCAGACCTCAAAGCTCTCTTCAATCAGCAACTTCAGCAGGAAATCAGAAAGGTACTTTTAAAAAGGCCTTATCTTAGTTTTGTTTGGTTAGCATTCATTTTAGTCATCATTAAAGGGATAGTTCATCATTTACTCACCCTCAAGTTGTATGGAAGTCAGGGATCTTCAACTGTCTGGTTACCAACATTTTTCAGCAGAAGAAAGAAACTTTTTTGGGGGGAACTATCCTTTTAAGACTACAGTAACGTATCACCCATTTAATAAAACAGGCTGTTTTTGTTATTTAACTTTTAAAGTCACCATGAAATCGAAATTGACAATCAATTCTTATTCAATATTTACTATGGAATATTGCATTTTTTTATTATAAATAATTTATAGTGCACATTCTTGTTTATTTAAATTCATGAGCTTTCATAATCTTTAATCAAAGTAACTTTCCCTCCCTCTTGCAACAACAGCTCTTCTCTTCTCTGATGACGTTCACTGGCCCGAGGGCAGGACAACCTGTCACTTACATGAGATCACAGCAATAGCAAACAACAAACCGTCCATTCAATTGCTGATGGACAACATCAAGCCCTGATTTTTTAAAAATTATTATTTGTAAGAAGCCGTTTCACTTATATACATCACAGTAGATGAGATAAGATCTCAACTTCCGTTTCACGGTGACTTTAATCGCGTAATAAGTGTGTGCATATTATTTATCCCATCTCACACTGTTGTTTTTGGGGACAGGCCAAGTTTGCAAATAGCAAGTTGCAAGTTTACAGGCCAAGTGGAATACTGAATAGGCTTGTACTTCCAACATATAATGTATAATATCCATACAAGCCTATATTAGATTTGGTTTGAACTGTAGTCATAGTGTAATGAAAGTAGCGACAGCTCTTTTATTTTATTTTCTGACGTGCATCCAAGTGAAATGGATAATCTGAAAAGAAAGAAAATGAGACTTGGTTCTACACATCAGTTGTATATTGAATGGAGGCAGATGTGAGTTCAAGCTCGCAGCTGATTGTAAGAAAGCAGTGGAGTTTAAGCAGACTAAATTATTTGTGAAGTCCAGTATGCGTCACAAGAGAATTGCCATTTGGCCAGAAGATTCGGTTATGACAATTTGATTAAAAATGACAAGGTTAAAAAAAATGAAACATGCAATGATGAATTGTTTACAATAAAATCAATAATATTTTTAAAATGGAAAAGGTGAATTTCAATTTCACGTTAATATCAGTATTAACATTCACATTAATCAGGATTCACATTAATATTTAAAAACACTAATAATTTAATAACACTGTTCAATGCAATCGTTAGTAAGTATTAAAATGATTTTTTTTATTATTATTTTGTTAATGAGGCATAAATTCACTTAAAATTACACAGAATTGTTTATTTTAGTGTTTTATTTTTCATTTTGATATCTACCATTTATCGGTTAATTGTGGCATTCCTAAATAATCTCATGGTGTCTGCTCACTTAATCTTAATTAATTGGCCTGTCTGATATAATCCTACTGTTTCATACAGGCCTGTTCGTGGTTGGCCAGTGTCCTGCAGAGTTTTTCTCCAACACAATTTCCTGGAAATTTCTGAAGACCATGGCGGAATCCAAAATCGCCTCGTATATGCTCAAATAGAGCATTATTTGAAGGGACAGCCATTTGTAGTGTCCAAAACCATAGTGGATGTTATCAAGTCCACTGATTCTATCCCATACACCACAACACAGCTGTCCGAATTCGTCCAATCGTTTTCATTCACTTATTTAAGTGAACTGTATTAGTGGACTACAGTAGGGAATAGTGATTATGGGTTTAAGGGCGATTACGAATTCAGCATGTGGTTCAGGTGTGTTTACTTTGAATGGAAACTCGGCAGGATAGTCGCCCTCCATTACCAGGATTGGACAACACTGGTCTATTGCTAAACATTTATTCTTATTTCTTACTTATATCTAGGTGGCACAGGCAGATGAGCTTCTCCGAGAACAGGCACAGATGGAGGAGGCACGAGTTGCCAGCCTTGAGGAGAGGGTATCTGAGCTCTCTGAACTGCTGGGTGCCTGCGAGAAGGTTAGACAGAAGGACCAGCAGAACGCTCAGAGGCTGCGAGAACGCATCCTTCAACTCGACACCGAGAACAAAACCCTCGCCATTGCAGCCGTCAATAGGACGACGACCTCCGATCTAAACATCGATGATGCCAACTTGAACGTTGACCTGTTAAAAGACAAACTCGAGAGGGTAAAGAAGTTACTCCTACTGGCTGCGCAAAGATCTCAAGACCAGAGTCTGGAAATCGAAAGGCTGTTAGAAGGAGAAAAGGATCAGGAAGTTTCAGAGGGAGAGAAGGCATTAGTGCTCCACTACCAACAAGAGCTCCGGCAGGTAAGGGAGGAGTTTGAGCGCTACAAATTGAGGGCTCAGGGTGTTCTGAAAAACAAGAACACAAAAGACGGCAGCCAGTCCAAAGAGTTAGAAGAAGCACGTGACCAGCTGGCCGAGCTGAAGGAGAAGTACATCAACCTTCGCATTCTTTCAGATGAAGCGGAAGCGCAGCACAAACGTGACCTGGAGGAGCGGCAGCAAGGGCTTGTAGCCCTCCAGCAAGCACACAAACAGGAAGTCGAAAGGTTGGAGGCTCAACACAGGGAGAATTTCTTGCGACTTGAGGAAGAGTTGCACAAACAGAGAGATCGCACTATGGCCCTGCTTGCAGAAAAAGACCTCGAGCTGGAGCGACTTCGGGCGGCGATGATCACTTTTGGAAGCCATCAGAGGCACGCTACAAATAACAGCACGGTTATAGAAGGAGGTGATCTAGAGGAAACCGATCCAGAACAAGAAGAAAGTGACATTATCACTCAAGCTCTAAAACTAGCTGGGCCCAACGAGCCAACTTTATTGCTTTATGCCGAACAGCTGGCCCGCAAAGATGTGGAAGTGACCGCCTTGCGCAAGCAAAAGCATCGTCTAGAGGAAGACTTGCACCAGCTGCAAGGAAAGCTGATTGCAAAGGGGGAGAGGCATGAAGAAGAGATTGCTGAGCTACGGTGCCAGCTGGACAAGCATATTCGTGACCAGGGAAGAGATGGGGCCAACCTCGAGTACCTCAAGAACGTCATTTATAGGTTTCTCACACTCCATGACACCAGGGGGCGGCAGCAGACGCTCACGGCCATTTTGACCATTTTGCACTTTAGTCCTCAGGAAAAACAAGCCGTGCTGAAGCAGCAGCCACACAATTGGTGGATGACAGGGATGAGATGATTCAAACGAGTTAAGAGAGACTTTATGGTTCTACTGTGCGGAGATAAATATTTGTTTATATTTTTATTGACCACTTTTTTGTGTGCAGTGTGAGAAGTTACCAAATAACAGGAGAAACAATGTTGATATGTTTTCAGTAATGACATAAATACCCCCTATTGCATGACATCACACTAAACACTATGAAAATGGAATGGATAATGTCGTCCAACATGCAATACTTCCCTCCTGTATAACACAATATTATATCTTGACGATGTGTCTTCAATCTGTATAATCAACAGAGTCGGGTGCAGCAAAATATTACTTCTTTTTTTTTTTATAACTGGTGACCTAAAGTAACATTATTTTGATAAAAGGTTAACATCTACACAATGGGTAATGCCAAAGACACTCAAATGAACTTTACAATGACATTGGAAGCTCCAAGACTTCTAAGAGGATAACTTGCAAGTAATGCCTTGCACTTTTCACTTTTCATATATTGTCATGGTGATCTCCATGCATATATTTAACACAAAACTAATTCCATGGGTTCTAATGAGAGTATTTCTTTAAAAATAAAAAAAAGATCATCATCTGCTTTGAGTTGCAAACATATAGCAGTTTTGGTTGATTCTGTTTTTTCCTGCCATAGTCTAGGCCTAGGGCATTTGATGAATACACCATTACCTCCTAATATAAGCTATATATATATATATATATATATATATATATATATATATATATATATATATATATATATATATATAAATAAATGCTTTTTTTGTTTTTTTGAGAAAATAAATTGCATATAATTTTCAGAGTCCTTGATCAAACCAATTTTGATTTCTTCAGCATTTTATGTTTTTATATAAGCATATAACTACAATATATAATTTAACAATACAGATACAAAGTTTGATACTTTTTAAAAATATTTTATTGTTACATTTTCAGTCACAGAACACAATCATATTTCCTCAGCTTGTAATATCATTAAAAAACAAGTATAAAGTAATCGTATGGAAAATTGTGTTCTCTTCACTACTAAATGCTTAGCAGATTATTATTCCCTCATGTTGCATTATCAGCATATATTTGTGCAAATAAGAAATACCATACTACTTATACTATTTCTGCCATTTAAAATATGACAGAAATACTAATAGTATGCTATTCAAATTCAGCCAGTGTTTCCCAATTATAAACTCTATTCAGTTTATGAGCACTCTACTAATGAGAAGATGAGTTGTATCAGGTGCATTACATAGGGAAGCATCCTAAAATGTGCTGTTTAGGGGTCTTCCAAATCTAGGACTGAGAAACACGAATAAGCATACAACTGAAATATAAATAGTGAAACAACTGTCTTTACTTCCTAACTGTTACTGCTGGTCAGTTCAAACAGACTTTAATAATACATTCACAACCATAAAAAAAATGGCTCTTTTAAACAAACATTTTATAATACTGGAAAAGAGGCAAACTTCAAATTAAACATGCATTCATTTGAATAAATAACAAGAAAACCAATCAATCACAGAATATACACAAACTTAAAAGGGGTAAAAAGTGCAGTCAGGTTCAAAACTGAACAAAAAGTGCTGTAGAACAATCAAACAAGGCTCAGGTGTATAAAAAGAAAAATACATATGTGACTGGCAAACAGTATATATATACAGAATATCTAATAGATTATAATATTGTATTTTAATGACTTGACCATCTCCAAATCACAAAATGTATTTTGAAACACAAACTAATTCGCTCATGTGACCAAGTTCGCCATCATAAATCCTGGACTATATCATACGCTCAATAATGATCATCAATTAAAATAAATCTAGTTTTAGATTGGTCTTAATCAAGAAGCTGTTAATCCAGCCCGGACTGAGATCAAATCTAAATTGTCATACAATCGCCTAGATAAATAGCTTCCAATATAAATATTATAAAAAATGGCCAAGTGACACTGTCAGGTTTACTACAGTGTTCAACAATGTCCTTAAGTAATAACTAACACTATCACTGGAATGAAAGCATTGATATTTAATAAATAATAAATCCTAAAAGCATCTTAAATGAACATGTCATATATATGAATATATGCTTATTATGCTAATTAAGAGTAAATTTGTTCATTCTTTTTAATTATCTACTATGACTAAATGTTGATTTATAAAATAAATGCAATGTTCATGCAGTGCTAAATGACTGCAGGCTTTAAAAACTTGGTTAAGCAGATGTCTGCAATTTAGCAGATGTCTCAAATATGATGCCTAGCTGAGGGCTTCAAATGATTAAAATGTTAAGAATCAATGTTTTCTGTGTTCTTCATATGTAATCTAGAACCTTGTATAGTAATATTTTTTGTTTCTCTTCAGTACTGTACATCCAAAATGAAAGGCCTCGTAGTGGTAGTGTATGGGTTTACCAGAAGAAGAAATGTTGGTTGGCACCTGTGCAGGTGTCATGGGTTCATATACGGCTGGTATATTGCTGACAGAATGTCTGTCTATGTCAGTGGATCTGCTGGTCAGTGTTCATGTGGGTCTGATTGTCATTGTCTGTGTAATACTGTCTGTAGATCCTCTGGCAAGGAGCTGATGATGGTCTGGATGGATTTCTCTAATCTCTCCAGAAGTTCTTCTTTCACTGGAAGCTGGTGTTTTCTAGCTCTCATCTATGTAGGAAATATAAATTAAGAGAAAAGCTTCATGCAAACGTTAATGTAAAACACAAAGGGATTTTAACTGAGTGTATATGGCAGGGGACCACAATCTCGGTCCTGGAGGGCCACTGTCCTGCACAGTTTAGCTCCAACCCCAATCAAACACACCCGAAACAACTAATCAATGTCTATAAATGCATTGATTAGCTGTTTCAGGTGTGTTTGATTGGGGATGGAGCTAAACTGTGCAGGACAGTGGCCCTCCAGGACCGAGATTGGGGACCCCCTAGTATATGGGTTGTGCACCCACGTATAGGGGCATATTACTCACATGCCCCTTTAAATAATACAAAAAAAGCTTCGCTATTGAATTAAGACCAGAATAGGGCAGTCAATTTTAGTTGCCTCAAAAAAGCAAAGCACCAACAATACACCAGAACACAACTCATTTTAGACCATGGGCGAACAGATGGGCGCGAGTGCATCTGCCATTTAAACAAAGTGGCACTGGACATGACACCTGCTGTTGCATTGCGTCGGGTGTATTATAGGGCTTAAAGAATGCACTTTTCACATTTAGAAGGTGGTTGTTTAAGTTTAACTCACCAGTTTCTCCCGCAACTTCAGGATGAGGTCAACAATCTCTACCTCTGATTTGTCTTTGGTCCAAGTCAGCAGATCCTTAATTAATGAAAACAAAACCAGAATCAAACAAATTAAAGGGGTTATTTATTAATGAAAATGAGCATTATTCTTTACTCACCCTCATGTTGTTCTGAACTTGTAGGATTTTCTTTCTTCTGTGGAACACAAAAGAAGGATTTTGAAGACTTGTACTGGTCGCGTTTTTCCATGCAACTCAAAACAGACTGAAATTTAAATCGTTCTTCACGAAAATCTTGACATCCTACTCTCAAATGTTTTCTTTGAGTTATTTTTAATAATAAGTTGATCAATTTTCAAAACCTCATGGAACATTTAGTTAATGCCAGCTTAAATTCCAGTCTGTTCCTCACTTGTGATCATATAGATTCAAAAGACTAGCGCATACACTAACACTACTGTTGAAAAAATAAGGTTTTTAAAGGGATAGTTCACCCAAAAATGAAAATGAGATGTTTATCTGCTTACCCCCAGGGCATCCAAGATGTAGGTGTGTTTGTTTCTTCAGTAGAACACAGATTAAGATTTTTAACTTCAACCATTGCAGTCTGCCAGTCATATAATGCATGCACAAATAACTTCAAATTAAACCCTGCGGCTCGTGACAACACATTGATGTCTTAAGACACAAAATGATTGGTTTGTGTGAAACCAATTTTGCGTGAAACCAGTTTTTATATAATTTTGTACCTCAAATACAACACTATGTACAACAGCCATGAGCGCGCCATCTCTTCTGCTGGGTGAGGTCAAATGTACGATATGGCGTATCTCAATTGGATACAAGCAGCGGAAGTTATATCTCACGCATCTCTATTCCTCTATCTCGATCATGTATTTTGACCTCATCCAGTGGAAGTGATGGCGTGCTCGCGGCTGTTGGACAGTGTTATATTTGAGGTTAAAAATTATATAAATACCGTTCGGTTTCTCACACAAACTAATGGTTTCGTGTCTTGAGAGCTGTGTCAAGTTTTCTTTTTTACTCTCATACAATTACACCCCATGGACATGCATTATATGACTGACACACTGCAACTTAAAAATGTAAATTTGTGTTCTACTGAAGAAATAAATATACCTACATCTTGGGTGCCCTGAAGGTAAGCAGATAAACATCAACATTGAGAATTCAGTCACTAATTACTCACCCTCATGTCGTTCCAAACCTGCAAGACCTTGAGGGGTCAGAGAGCTCTCGGATTTCAACAGAAATATCTTTTTTTCGTTTGTTACGAAGATGAACGAAGGTCTTTTGGGTTTGGAACAAGATGAGGGCAAGTAATTAGTGATAGAATTTTCATTTTTGGCTGAATAAATGTTCACTATGGCTGCATTTATTTAAATAAAAAATATTGTAAAAAACAAATAGTGTAATATATTATTATTATATATAGTGAGTGTTTTCTATTTTAATATATTTTATAATGTATTTCCAAAGAATAGCATTTATTTGAAACAGAAAACTTACCATTATAATTGTGATCAATTTAATGCATCCTTGCTGAATTCAAGCATTACTTTTTGTTTGTTAAATAGACTACTGTTACTATACTTTTATGATTCATTTTGTGCTTTTGCGTTATTTTTGAAGCCTCAAACTCTCAGTTTAAATTCAGTGTTATTGCATGGAACAGAGCGACCAGTTCAATTCCTCAGAATTTCTCTTTTTTGTGTTAAACAGAAGAAAAAATTCAAACGAGTTTGGAACAACTTGATGGTTGGTTATTATCATTTTTGAGTAAGCAAGTCCTTTAAAACATTATTTATTTGTGCACACAATGAGGTGATAATAATAATAATAAAGATAGTATAACGGTATGAGAAGATACTGAATACAAATCCAATATCATACTTACAGCTGCACAGATGGCCTCTAAATGAAGACATTCCACTTTTTGAGTCATCTCTCTGTGCCTGAGCCGATACCAACCATCAAAATTTGGCGAACGAAAGAAACGCCTGAAAGTCACAAATAAACAATTATATTATATGCACAATTAACAGAAAATTTCAGTCATTAGCTCCCAAATGTCCTGGTCTGTGTTTCTCGGAATGATTGTAAGCCCAAGTAGAACGTACAGATTACTGGTGTCATTGGGCTTACGATGCTTTTGGAAACGCAATCCTTATGTTACCTGTACAGGCCCGTCCAATCTCCTTTCAGCGTTTGTTGTGACCCTGCTTGCTCCAGGGTCTTCATGAACTCATCCTGACTGAAGGCCCGGATTTGAGGTGGTGTCTGAGACATAAACACAGATGTAACCGTTATGTTTGAGGTCCAACATAATCATTTTAAATGCCTTATATACTGTACATCTTCTAAATCTGATCTACATCATCTTGAACCTACCTTCCATGGAGACAAAGACCTCTGTGGTGGCATGAGGCTTTCCAAATACCTTTCCTAAAGATAAAAATGGGTGTGAAGCTCATGAATGCTTAGTGAATGAAATAAAGGCTCTGAACAAAGGTGCAAAAGAACTTCACCAGCGGAAGAATGAAACTCTGCGTCTGCTCCAACAGATGCCGCCTCAAAATGGCACTCTGAACCTCTGATGGCTTTTTTTTTTGGATACCCTAAAAGAACAATTAAAAACGAAAGCAAGTCAAATACATATATTTTAGCTGTATCCTCATATATTTTAACTTCCAATATTTCAACTGACATCAGTAGCCTACCTTTAAGAGTCGTTTGATGAGAGCTTTGTCTTTGTGTAAGAAGGCCTTATATGCTGTGTAAATACCTTAATGGGAAAATAAAAATTATTTATTTATTTATTTATTCAAAATTACATACAGTGCATCCAGAAAGTATTCACAGTGTTTTACTTTTTGTTACATGTTACAGCCTTACTAAAAAAGACTGACTGCTTCAACAAAGTATTGAGCAAAAGCTGTGAAATACTTATGTACAGGTAACTTTTTTATTTTTATACATTTGCGAAGTTTTCAAACAAACTTCTTTCACATTGCCATTATGGTAGACTGAGTAAACCCAGCCCGATCTGCCGGCTATTTGAAACCTGTACATATTTTTCTCTTGCTTCTGTTAAACTTTTGCAGGAACCAATCACAGACTGGCTTATCCACCTGATGCGCTATTGGCGGGTTTAACACAATGATTGATGCCCGTTGATCACACCTCTTGTGGTCTGATTGGTGAAAGGAATTGCGTAGAGAGTCTTTGGAATTCTGATCGTTGATCATGCATCTTCTGCAGTAGAAAATACATAGCAGACTTCCCAGACCAATGTTCAATCTTAAAAGATTGAGCTTGGTCTGGTGATAGCAAGACAACCATTATGGTGTAATGTTTGTAGAATTGAGGGAAGAACATATGAATTTAATCCATTTTGGAATAAGGCTGTAACATAACAAAATGTGGAAAAAGTGAAGCGCTGTGAAGTGTTTACCGAAGTGTTATTCAGCACACAAGATGTGTACCTGTTTTAGTATCCAGTGCTTTTAACTTTGCCAGTTTCTTGATCTTCACTTGCTTTGGTAAATCACCTGCAGAGAAATTATATTCAAACCTCTCTAGTGTGCAATATGCCAAAATTATACGTAATCAAAAGGGCTGTCAGAAGAACCTAAAATGGAACATTATTTACCAGACATCTTAAGGTCTCCAAGGCGAATAATGTGTGGCCAGCACTGAAAGGTCTTCATGAAGAAAGGGTTTGTGACACCCAGTATCACATTGGGCCTGAAAGCAGAAAATAGACTTAAGAATTATTTCCTGACCTAAAAATTATGTTTTTTTTTTACAAGGGTAGCTCACATCTACCAAAATGACAAAAACACCATTATAAAAGCATCATAAATGTGGTCCATACAATTTGTGTGCTATAATACACATTTTTTTAAAGTCATGACAGCTTTGATGGTGCTTTTTGTCATTTTGCCATTCACTTTCATTACATGGAAAAGAAAGTCTCGGATCATTGTTCAAATAACTTCTTTTTTTTGTGAAAGATCATGAGTCATGATCATGAGTTTGGAACAACATGATGGTGAATAAACTAGAGCTGCACCATTCTGGATAAATTGAGAATGACAATTCTCGATTCTCACAGGATTCTTAAAGGTCCCGTTCTTCGCGATCCCATCTTTCAAACTTTAGTTAGTGTGAAACGTTGCTGTTAGAGCATAAATAATACCTGTAAAATTATAAAGCTCAAAGTTCAATGCCAAGTGAGATATTTTATTTAACAGAAGTTCCCTTTCAAAGCCTACAGCGAATGGCTGGTTTAGACTACACCCCTGCACTTCCTTCAGGAATGGCGTCACTAGAACAGTTTGTTGACTAAGGCTACGTCTACACTAATCCAGATAAATTTAAAAACGGAGTTTTCGTCTAAAAACGCTCCGCGTCCACACTATCATTTTCAATAATTTTCCAAAAAATGTTCATCTACACTGAAACGTCTGAAAACGCTTACATCCCCATACTGCGCATGAGCAAATCCAAGACGCTTCGACTTGCGTCATTTCCGCTACTTGTTTATTTACTCTTTGAGCCTCCGTTTTCACAGTCCACACTACGACGCTGTCTCAGTGTGGACGGAAGGCCAAAACGGAAAAATATACGTTTTTAACTGAAAACGTATTAGTGTAGACTTGGCCTAACCCTCCGCCCAAAAGAACATGCAAAATAGGGGGCGTGGTTGCTCTCCCACGTGGAGAAGAGCGCGCATTCAGCGCTTGCATCTCCCCGTTATGGTAAGAGGCGGGACCTTTCCAGGCAACGTGCGCTAAGCTGCTGTCCAATCACAACACGGGAAGCGCTGGCCCAATCAGAACTCGTTACGTGTTTCTGAAGGAGGGACTTCATAGAACAAGGAAATCATCAGGCCGTTTTTAGGACAGAGAAAACAGCGCTGTACAGATAAGTAAATTGTGTGGAAAATACTGTGTTTTTACACGCAAAACATGAACTCATGTTATATTGCACACTGAACACAATCAAAGCTTCGAAAACATGCGAAGAACGGGACCTTTAACAGACCACTAAACAAAATATCATGTCATTTGCTAGAGGTTCTGACAAAATGTTAAATGTAGCAGTCCATATAAAAATTATTTTGGTTTGAATGAATGTTTCAATGACTCACTCAAAGACTTCACTTGTTACAATCTCGAATGGACCTGCGTTTTTTAATGAAACTGTTGAATTAATAATTCAATGACAAAGTTATTTTTTAACAGCCACCTACTGGTGTAACAATATCTGTTTTTTTTTTTTTTTTTGAAGTGTCACATGTTGAAGTACATCTGGGTGTCTGAATTGTGATTAAGATCTTTTAACGATTATTTATGCAGCTCTAGAGTAAACAATTACAAAATTTTCCTTTATGGGTGAAGACAGACTTTAACGTGGAGAATGTTTTTGCTTACGGAGCCTGAGTCCTGGTGGTGTACTCTTTAAATTCACTGTCATGGATGGTGAAGTACGGTCGGTAATCACCACAGTAGCGCAGTGGGGTAATGGAGCTAAAAAAAAAAAAAAAAGAGCATAAAAAAAATATATATATATATATATACAAAACTACCTTTTTGCCTAACATTTTTTTATTGTTGGAAACTGATTTAAAAAAAACAAAATAATAAAAATGTATATAGTTTTATTTAAATAACATTGAGAAGAAAATATTTATTTTAAAAGCTCATCGTTTTACAAAAAGTAGCAATGTTAAATAAACATCCAACAATTATGAAATAGTGTGTCTTGGAGTTGTTGCTGTAAATTTTGAGAAACAGTGTAATGTAATTTTAAAATAAATGTTCAGTGGAGTTCTATATAACCCTTGGATTCTTGTCTCCATTTTAAAGAACTCTTTATGCCAAAAAGGTTCTATATAAGAAGAGTGGCCTTAACTGGTTGATATTACTTTCTAATTTTTTTCTAGTGATAAAGTATATTTATGAGCTGTTTAATTAATAAAATGTACTTAAAAATTTTTTTTAACTAAAGTAATTTAAAAAAATCTATGACATTATGGTAATGCCTAAAATATATGTTCTATATATGAAGTGCCTCACAGAATCTTAAAGGTCCCATTTAGAATATTTTCTGGATAAAACTCTACTAGAAAAGAAACCTATTGTCACTATTATTTCCTCAAAATAACTTGTGTATGCACTTCTGGAAGGAGAGCTTTGAGAACGCAATGTCCATACCTGACAAGTGCCAGCACAGTCTCCGAGGAGACGGTTGGAGAGGGTGCCATAACAACCATGGGCTCTCCTAGCAACATGAGCTCCCAGAGCATCTGCACGTGAATCAGGACTGACTGGAAACATCTGATTAGATGAAGGTCAATGAGGGCAGCTATTAGTGATGGCTGTAAAATTAACAGATGGTTTAGCAATTACAGAACACGTGTGCAAGCGGCGTAATACTCACCTAAAAAGATCCAGCTCGTGAACTGATGGAAGAACCGTGGGGGCAGGGAGCAGATTCTGCAAAAATGCAACCACATATCAACCATATGTAAAAATAAAAGCATATGTGAATGATTATCATAGTGAAATGAGTTAGGCACTTCAGTTTGAGGCTGTTTTACAGGGCTTCCTCCCAGCGTTTCAACTTTTGAGGGAATTCCGACCTGCAAATTCAAACCCAGCATTTGAGAAGTTGAATAGATGAGAGATTGATAACATCGATTATTATCGAAATAATTTATCCAAGACATCAAAACACACTAACAAGTTTTTCCATTCATAATATTCTCACCTGCATCACCACACCCATCACAGGTAAATTGAGGGTCTGCCCTGGTACTGGTGCAGGCCATTGGTCAATCTCATTACAGACTGAAACATATTAACCAATATAATTGAGAATTCCAGATCTGTTATTTTAACAGTGTGTATGCACGTGATGTGACGGTAGATACACCCACTGAGTGGCAAAAAGACTGAGTGGCAGCATTGGGGACAGTTTGAATGCAGTGAAAAACCACATGTAAAATGGGAAAGACTTGTGCAATTGACTGTACAAATAGATTCAACAAGAAATATGAGCTATATTTCTACAGGCTACATAAAGCTACAGAAAAGAGAAGCAAATAGAACTGGAATTCATCATTTGCAGTTACCATTTCATGTCAGTTATGTTGAATATTGGGGTAAAAACCAGAACCTACGTCATATATTGTGTTACCATTTCATGTCAGTTATGTTGAATATTGGGGTAAAAACCAGAACCTATGTCATATATTGTATTGACAAGTCATCATATAAACCATCTTCTATTCTGCTTAAATGTGAAGTTTATGTAAGCAATTATTTATTTATTTTAAAAACACCCATTTTGATGAGTTTTGTGTTCTACAATGTTTAATGTTAGACAAACACAGTTTTTCATACGATTGATGATAGATTATGATATAAGTGATTATACGGATTTAGACAGTAACACCAAAAATTATTTAAATACCAGATATATTTTTTTACTAGTGGTCGCAATTGATCTATAGTTCATTTATGTAAGAGAGTATAGCAAAATAATGTAAACTGTGACAATATACCCACAAATTCTTCATACAGTGGACTACCAATAAAATAAAAAAAACTACCAATAAAAATGGAACCAAAATGATTCAGACACTTTAACCTGACTGTTTTGCTTAAGTGTTTTTCTTTAATTGCTAATGCGACCTTTTATGATCTAATTGTGGACTTAAATTTAACAGCTGACAGCTGATCGGCTGATGGTAATCCATTACATACCTTTCTATCAAAGATTATCTTGCTCCATAGAGGAGTAATTATCCCCGAACAGAAACTGTTCGGACCAATGAAATCTTCAAGGGCGGGCTTTAGACGATGACGGACAGATGATAAACAGTAACGTAATCATGCACGTCATCAAAGGGGATTATATTTGGATTATATTTGTTTGAATCCTAAACGGAGAGCTTGTTTGTATAAGCATTCACCATCACAATTTCTCTCAGAAATGATGATCATGTTGGGTAAGTACTCTGTGTATCATTAAATTATTTTACAACACTGGCAAAGATCGTGTATTCCAGGCTGATTTCAGCGCGCGTGCAGACAGGGTTGCCATGTTTTTACAACAAAACGCGGCAACTACTAGGGGGGGTCTCTGGGGAAAAAAATGGCGTTTGGGGGGTAAAAGGTGTCTTATTTTGGCAAGGTTGCCTGCTAAAATTCGCACTCATGGGCCTATTTATCACATAATAGTCGCTTCAACCCGCGGACATAGAAAAAAACCTGTGGAAAAAACGCGGACTTGGCAACACAGTGCAGTTGAGCTCTGTTGACATTTGACAATGTGTCGCTTCGTTGCTCTGATTGGTTGTTGGTCTATCCAATTGATGTCTTTCCTGGTTCGGTTGAAACACGCCTCATAATCACAGCCCAATGGAGCAGTTTCAGACTCATATTCTGACTAGAATTGAGTATGACCATGTCAGGCTACTCAAACATAGATGGAGGACCAAATTACTCAAAATGAAATAATGAAATAAATAATGAATTCAATAAAACAACAATTAAATGCACCAGTTCATTCTGAAATAATTATATAATTAATTTAATAATATAAATAATTTAATAAAATATTGTAATGTATCTATTTATTTAGTAAAAGTACATGACATTTTTTAAATATTTTTCACAATTACCTCTTCCACACACACTATTGTTATGTTTAAAAATCATTTTTTTCATTATTTCATATGCTTTTTCAAAAAGACGTTGCATATATATACATACAGTGAGAAAAATAAGTATTTGAACACCCTGCTATTTTGCAAATTCTCCCACTTGGAAATCATTGAGTGGTCTGAAATTGTAATCGTAGGTGCATGTCCACTGTGAGAGACATAATCTAAAAAAAATAATCCATAAATCACAATGTATGATTTTTTTACTTATTTATTTGTATGATACAGCTGCAAATACGTATATGAACACCTGAGAAAATCAATGTTAATATTTGGTACAGTAGCCTTTGTTTGCAATTACAGAGGTCAAATGTTTCCTGTAGTTTTTCACCAGGTTTGCATAGATCTTCTCTAGATTCAGGTTTCTGACCTGTCGCTTAGAAACATGGAGTTTAAGCTCCCTCCAAAGATTCTCTATTGGTTTTAGGTCTGGAGACTGGCTAGGCCACGCCAGAACCTTAATAAGCTTGTTACAGAGCCACTCCTTGGTTATCCTGGCTGTGTGCTTCGGGTCATTGTCATGTTCGAAGACCCAGCCTCGACCCATCTTCAATGCTCTAACTGAGGGAAGGAGGTTGTTCCCCAAAATCTCGCAATACATGGCCCTGGTCATCCTCTCCTTAATACAGTGCAGTCACCCTGTCCCATGTGCAGAAAAACAGCCCCAAAACATGATGGTACCACCCCCATGCTTCACAGTAGGGATGGTGTTCTTGGGATGGTACTCATCATTCTTATTCCTCCAAACACATTTAGTGAAATTATGACCAAAAAGTTATATTTATTTATACCCATGACTCCTCTGGATCATCCAAATGGTCATTGGCAAACTTAGGACGGCCTGGACATGTGCTGGTTTAAGCAGGGGAACCTTCCGTGCCATGCATGATTTCAAACCATGATGTCTTAGTGCATTACCAACAGTAACCTTGGAAACTGTGGTTCCAGCGCTTTTCAGGTCATTGACCAGCTCCTCAAGTGTAGTTCTGGGCTGATTTCTCACAGATTTCACACAGAAGGCGACCCGGCAATGTTCCGGGAATATTGCGGGTCCGACGTGCAGTGTGAAAGGGGCTATTGACAGTCATGTTTAGCGTCTTCCATTTTCTAATGATTGCTCCAACAGTGAGCTTTTTTAAACCAAGCTGCTTGGCAATTTCCCTGTAGCCCTTTCCAGCCTTGTGGAGGTGTTACAGTTTTGTACAGTACAGTGTATTTAGACAGCTCTTTGTTCTTGGCCATGTTAGTAATTGGATTCTTACTGATTGTATGGGGTGGACAGGTGTCTTTATGCAGCTAACGACCTCAAACAGGTGCATCTAATTTAGGATAATAAATGGAGTGGAGGTGGACATTTTAAAGGCAGACTAACAGGTCTTTGAGGGTCAGAATTCTAGCTGATAGACAGGTGTTCAAATACTTATTTGCAGCTGTATCATACAAATAAATAGTTTAAAAATCATATATTGTGATATCTTTTTCTTTCTTTTTTTAGATTATGTCTCTCACAGTGGACATGCACCTGCGACGACAATTTCAGACCCCTCCATGATTTCCAAGTGGGAGAATTTGCAAAATAGCAGGGTGTTCAAATACTTATTTTCCTCCCTCTCTCTCTCTCTCTCTCTCTCTATACATATATATACATATATATATATATATATACATACATATACATACATATATATATATATACATACATATACATACATATATATATATACATACATATACATACATACATATACATATACATATACATACATACATACATATACATACATACATACATATACATATATATATATATATATATATATATATATATATATATATATATATATATATATATATATATATATAAAATGGATGGATGGATAGATGGATAAGTCAAGGTGGCCTCACCTGTCTCCAGACAAGGTTCAAGCTTTTCAAAGTATTCAGGAGCAATGACCTGCAGTAGCGAATGGAACAGGTTCACAAACGGCAGTCTGGACACCACCACCAGAGACTAAGGATATATTAGAAAAACTGAAATTATTTACAGCATTCACATAACAGTCATTGCATACTGTATACTGACCACAATGCCCTTGACGGCTTGACCAAATACATTCAATTAAAGCATAAAGACTAAACAGGCCACAACAGCTCAGTATGAAAAAATAGAACTAACATGTCGATCTTTCAGTTACACACCTTCTGAAAGTAGCCCCTTTTGACAGACGCATCTTTCACTTGCCTGAAATACACATACCCATGGAAATGTGCATGCTCCTTCTGAAAGACAGGAAAATAATGTACATGCACACTTTATTTCTGGAATGTACTGGTTCAAAGCAGATGTGCCTCTTTTATAGAGTAATATTGTTAAATATTATTACAATTTAAAATAACTATTTCAAAATGTAATTTATTTCAGTGATGGAAAAGCCAAGTTACAGCAGCAGATCAGTGTCACATGATCCAAAACAAAACATCATTCTGATTTAGTGCTCAACATTATTATTATTATTATTATTAAAAATGAAAAGGTCTTGCTGCTTCATATATATAGCCTATTTCTAACCTGCAGGCTCACAGGTGCATCCTTGTTGTACGCATCCTCCTGTCCAAACCAAGAGCTACTGCGGCCCACCGACTGCCGGAGTCTGAAGCTGAACTGAGTGTCCCCGAGGCATCCTGGGATAGACATGAACTCATGTGACTGAACTGTAAAGCTCATGTTTCAGCTGTTAATCATGATAGCACTCACTGAGTAGCATCAGTCTTTGCCAGCACATTACCTGAGTATGAGTCAGGAAAGGATAAGTAGCAGATGCTTGTTTTCTAAAAGAAAGAGGAAAAGTAATGATTGTAGTAGTTGGGGGTCATTTTAGAATGAAAATAGAGTTTTGAAAAATGTTGTAACACATTAAATACATTTATATTACTGTAGCTGGAAAATTAATTAATTAATGATTTGATTTAAATTGATCTTACCTCCTTTTCCGTCAGTTTGACGTCATATGGGTAAACGAGCTGATGGCAACATAAAGAAGCGAGGTTACAGATACACAGTGATGATGCTGCTGCTGCGCGTACAGTGTAATATTACAATCAGGACGTTTCAGCATCTTATCAGTTAGGCTTTGCCCTGTAGAGTGGTTATGCTAGTAGCTAATAAACAATAATAAGCAAACAAACAGATGTTAGGGGTGCATGCACATCATTCGTGTACCTCTATGGCTTGTCCGAGCTCGAGGTCAAAGGTAACGACGCACACACACTCGAGCCAAGCAGAGAAGCGCGACCAAGGCTCCGATACCTCTGTATCTGTCGCCGCAGCCTTTGATGGTCCTTCCAGAGAATCTGAGCTGTCAAACGGGTCCATTTTGACTTAAGGATCCATTTGAGATCCGCTTGCTTATGTGTATGGTCGCGTCCTCGGTCATCGTTCAGTAATCACTGAGACTGAACAGCGCCCTCGCGCGGGGAGGCATGACATAAACTCCCATAATAAGTGACTGGTTCTCAAAAACGAGGCCGCATAATAAATAAAATTATTTTAAATTAACTTTTAATTATGTATTAAAATGGCAAATCCGCAAAAAAAACAAACTTTTTTTTTAAATTTCCTTTTACACGCACAGCTGATATCTCACTCAATCGACACTCATGTCTACTTAAAAGGATTGTTCACCCCAAATAATTACATTCTGTCATAATTTAGTCATGCTCTCAAGTCGCTCCAAACCTATGTAGTGTGTACATTTCTGGTGTCTGGTATAACAAAGTCTGGTTTATTTTATTTAAACAAAAATATAAGAGGAAACAATAACATATTTTTCGTTAGGCATATGTACGTTATATTCTATGTTGATCTTATCTAGGCTAGTGCAATGTACGCGGGGAGCGCGCACTCGATGCGCAGGCAATAATCTGACAGCACGCGCACGCGCGCGTCTATGACAGAGTTTCGCCATTTTGAATACAAACATATGAACGATTTTTATTTTCCGATCCCTCTTCCCTCGCCGTGCGTGTGAGTGGCCGAGATAACTCTACGTAGTGATTCACCTCAGAATAATTTCCTAAACGTTAACTTATACATAAAGGAGAACAGAAAAACAACTTTAATGTGGACGATGGCTCGCGCTTTGGGCAGATAGTTGAGAGGAAAACGGTCTCGTGGCAGCAGTAGGGTTTCACAGAGCGCGCGGGGCAGCAGCAGCGCCACCGCTGCACGGGCCAGACCAGCACTAACCGACAACCAGTAGCCCGTTCGTATACAGACACTCACAGCGGGGGTAAGCTTACCTGCACTGTTTTACTTGCGCATATGGCACTGCTGGAACCGACTGTCTTTACTTCACACCAAACGGTGCTTGTTAATGCCTTTTTTGCTAAGAAAATGTGTCGTTTTAATCCCCCTTAGAGGAGAAGAAACTTCTGTAACAGAGATTCAGCTGGAGTTAGCCAGACGAGCTAGCAAACAAACAAACCGAAAACATCCAATTATTTCGCGTTAAATAAAGCCAAGCGCACTTTTCACATCTCTTAACTCATTTTGAGATATACACAAGTGTGTATTTAAGTTGTTTGAGTCGAGTTTGGGGTTGTTATGAAAATACGGAAACCAGTTTTGTCGTGAATATTAGCATCTGATGCTAACGCATGCTAGCGGGGCCCTGCTGTAAACATGCAACTGTCGAGATTTTCTGCTAAAACAGTTATTCTGCAACTATAATCATCATCACGTCATGTGTGAGTTTGAGAGTAGAACGTCTTCTTTACCCGTCCCGGCTTTATAAGGTGTGAATAATGCTCTGGTATGTTATTGACGTCTATTGTAAACACTGGATTAAAATCAAGTTGTCATTAGCAGCCGCATGAGTAATTCAGAAGTCAGTTCATCCTCTCCTGCTATATAACTATTGAGTTGTACAGCACGATCGTTCAAGTATCACGACTGCAATCTCATTTTAAGTTTTGTAATGCAGTGAACACCCCTTCTAGGGTCCAGGGGTCAGCACAAGTTGCTGGATCAACTTCCTAAGTAGGCAGCTCCTGGACAGTTGTGCAATCAATGGCAGCTTATTTGACCTCAGCTGCTGCTGTCAGAGATCCCATGCAACATCCCCGCTCGTGTCTGCTTTGTGTGGCAGCTTTGCTGCGTGCAAATGCTGCTGCCTGTTACTATTTTTGATGAATTGTAGAGCAGAGACATTTGCTTTCCTGTGTAGAGTTCAATGGGGAGTACTCTGGTTGTTATTGTCGCACTAAGCTCTGCACGTGCACACAATAATATCCACATAAAAAAAGGAAACATGTCCCCTTGTCTTTTTTGGCCACTTTTCCCAAATGAAAGAAGTGCTTCAGCTCGTGCAGCTGCAGATCAATGATAGAGATTCTTTCTGGTATGTATTCTTTGTGCTGTTTGTCATCAGATGAGTGTAATGCTCAAGGAAGCTGTTACAGCTGCTGCTTTGAGTTCCATATGCATACAAGATGTGGCGTATGTCCGCATTTCATTTAAGACAGTACATTAAGTGGAACCTGCTATTTTAACTTCCTAGTTATTAGTCTAAAGGTGAGATCACATTAGCGGAATTTTGGAAGCGAAACATCTTTTTCTGTAGTCAATCAATAATGTAGGAAATGTATGAAATTCTTTAAATCCAAGCATCATTCTGTCTGTCTGCACTGAAAATCGTGAACTTGAACCTGTTGGGAACCACAAGGGAGATTCACAATCTCGTTATAGAAATGGCTAGATTTTTCCTGCAAGCATTTGCCAAACTATGGCATGCTTAAAATCCGAAGGCTTGAAATGCTTAAAAATGCTTTACAATATGTTTGTGTATCTGATAGAGAGTCTGTATGAGGTGAATTTGAGGAAGAGCATGTGTATGTGCATTTGTTCAATGTTGGCAAGGAAATGATGGTTGTACAAACCCTATATTCTCAGTTCACAAGACCTTTCATAGTTCTGATTTTAGTCTTGCAGTGTGTTTTAAGTTTCTCAGACTTTATGATGCAGTGTGTTTTCATACATTGCTACATTATCATACTGACTTTGTGCATTGTTACATTGCTTTAAAGTATTATTTACACCGTGCCTGCATTGATTTTTGAAGGGTTTGCACTTTCTCATACTCGATTCTTTTTCCTCCCAGTGTCAGTCCGTCTGAGGCGTGCATTCGAGGAAGGCCTGGTGGGAAGTGGACCTCATGCAGATTAATGCTAGGTCATTCTGTGCTGTCTGCATTCTGCCACTCAAATGCCTGTCTGCCTGTGGAGGAGGTGTAACTAAGGATTCACACGTTTCATCAGCTGGTAAAAATATATTTATTTATCAAATGCTATTAATGTCCCAGGGCTTGAGTTCCTGAAGAGTCTTTTACACAGGCTCACTAACAGATCACATCTCTTTGAGCAAGCAAAGCCTATCAGACTGTGTGAAATGTATCGCCTGGGGTGTGATGCGTGGGTACCAGTCATCTTGTAGGAAAGGTTTGCTTTGTTCATGACCAGAGTTGTTAGAAAATCTTCACAGTACAGGTGATTTCAATTAGTATTAAAAGGAAAAAGTTGCTCTTTATGTTCCAGTTGCTTCATGTTTTGTTTTGAGGGGGATGTGTTAGTTGGACGCTTTAAAGGTCCATCAATAATTTTTTTATCCTCTTCCTCATTCTTCTGTTTTCCAGATTCTCTTTCATCTGTTAGTTCTGCTTTCCATCTGTATTCTTCCCTCCTCCCACTCACTCTATAACTTTGTTCCAAAACCTATTAGGTTGCCTACTTATGCAGTTGCTTTCTAACCATCATGTAACTTTATTAAGTGTCTGATTTGGAACGGTCTACATCAGTGGTTCTCAACCTAGGGGGCTGAGACCCACTAGGGGGCCTCAAGATGACTAATTATTAAAATTCATAAATGTAACTAAAAATAATAGTTAATTGTTTTTATTAAAAAAAATCTCTAATACTTCTGAAATAACAAAATGAATCGTGGTTAATTAATCTAATGTATAATAGGGATGCACCGATCGGATACTCTGTATCGGTATCGGCTCTGATCCGCCATTATTTGCCGGATCGGGTATTGAACAAACAGGACCAATCCATAAGCCCCAGTGCCCCACAAAAGGCACAACTACATTATAAAGCATCATCAACGATTCGTGCACTATATTATAAGTGTTCTGAAAGCATTCCATAGTTTAACGTGAGGTACAGATGAATATTTAAGTCATTAAACTCATTAAAGTCATGCTTCCCTCCGCTGTGGCTCAGTCACTCTCCGTTCAGCTTTAAACTGTATCGCGTTCGGTTATGACAGTCATCATGATTAACACTCTCTAAGATTATCATTGTTTCTGTTCTTATGCTTGATCTGTTGACAACGGTCTATGGTTTCTCAAAAAATGACTATCTGCTGGCGTTTATTGCTGTAAATCGTGTTACTTTCTCCCGGCTGTCAGTTAGATCTCAACACTGGACTAGAGATTGTATTGTTCTTCACATACAGTAACTGAAATGTTAAACCGTCTCAAGAAACGTCTCAATAAAATATCTTCCCTTTGTGTTTTGAACTTCTCAATGCAGACAGAGTGCAGCGCGTTGTGACGCCGTGTTGCTTAAAGGGGCTCATCCTGCACGTGCATATGAGCTTATTATTCTACTCTGTTGCTTTAAGCGCATCATCCCACACACAGGATGTGCATTAGCGCATTGAGCCACTCTATTATAATACTTTTGCGATGAAAGATTATTAATAGCCTTTCTTGTTCTGCCTATAATATAATCTAATATGTTGCTGCCTCATTAAAAAGATGCGCTATACATTTTAAATAAATGTAATTTCTTAGTATATAGGCCCTATTTCTATAAATATATTTACTTGGCTTTCATGAATGTATTTTGTGTAAGGTTTTACCAGATTTAGAGCTAGACTTATTAACTTTTGATGGTTTTCCTTATTTTTTCCCCACTAAATGTTTAGATTTTATACAGTTATTGTGCACTCTTGATTTTTATAACTTTTGCTGCTGAATTATCCACTAATCTAATTTATTCACCATCTAGTGTATAGTAGTATTTTTTCATAGATTGTGATTTATATATATTTTTTATTTATAAAGTTGTCTATATTTAGTAGATTGTGTTTAACCCACAAAAGAGTGATTATCAGTTCAACACACTGAGGTATAGAAATTCTACATATAATCTTTAAACAAAACTTCATTGTATCGGATTGGTATCGGTTTAGTATCGGTATCGACCGATACTCAGAATTTTTAATATCGGATCGGTTCCGAAAAAATGGTATCAGTGCATCCCTAATGTATGTATACAAGGATTGGGTATCGATTGAATTTTAAAGATTCAGATTCTGCTTATCAATTCCTAATTTGATTTCCAATAAGGTAAAAAAAACTAATATTTATTTTATGTCTTATTGCAAAACATTTAATTGTAGCTCAATACCATGAACAAAAAATCAGGCCAAAGAAAACTCACAAAAAGGAACTTTTTCCTGTGGTTGAAAATACAATAGAAAAAACAACTAGCCTAATTAATATACATTTCAAGCATTATTAAAGACAATTAACCACTTAGTAATGAAAAAAACTAAAACAAATTAGCAACTGTACAAAAATTCAATCAAACAAAGGTACAATTGAAATAAACAATGTTTTAAAGCTACACTGTGTGATATTTTCCCCCATCTAGCGGTGTAAAGGTATATGACAATCCTGTGAATATTAGTTTCTGTTCCTCTCAATTCCGATTTAGTTTTAACTCCTACGGTGGCCGATTTAGTCCAAGATTAACATGGCTTCCAGTTCGACCTCGTTCATGACTGCCATCGAGTGTTAAAACGCGAAAGACGAAGCTTGAATTTACGGGTATGTCCCTCTTTGGCTAATGTACTTTCAAGATGGAGGGGCGACATGGTGACTGACATTAAACTCTCACCCGTATGTATTTTCAATGGCATATTATAAACTTGTGAAAATACTTTATTACTTGAAAGAAGTAAATATACATTAATGAGCACATATATTTTTGAAAGAACTAAATGTTTTTAGCTAAGAATAAACTTACACAGTGAAAAAAAAGTTACACAGTGTAGCTTTAAGATTTTTATGTATCCAGGTAAAGAAACTGTAATCAAATGTAAAATAACACTGCATTTTATGAATAAACTATACATTACAAATATAGTTACTTAAGTCTTTTGTTGTTTGATTAATGCTATTATTATAGACGGCAACAGTGCACTTTTCAATATAAGAGGCGGCTTTCTACATGCAAGTTTTGGATATGTGCAGCACAGAAAACAGCTGTGTGGGTCTTCTTGCGCTTGAATGGTTTCAATTTAGTTCAAGACGCATTAAAATGCACACAAAAATAAATGAGAGGAATCAAATTTTTAATTTTATAGGAAGTATTCAATTCCTGACCTAAAGTATTGATTTTTGATTCCCAACCCTAATACTTCTGCTTTCTTGTAATGAAGTATAAAAACAAGCAAATGTGTCATAATTATGCATAATTACCAAAAATGACCTATATCAGACAGCTTTTCAGTATTGTGTTGGACAACAGGTGGCATTTGAATCAAAAAAGGTATGGCAATTCTGCATGCTTACATTTCATTCAATGAATAACCAACCTTTTATCGCAATCTCATTCTGTGTTTGACTTCAATGCAAAAGATATTTGATTTTAAATAGAAACATCCTGTGCACTGTGCTTTATCACTCTCTTGTTTTCATGTTATCCTCACTTTCATGTCTTCTCTTCAGGCCTGTGCTTCCTGCTGCAGCTGCCACCGCCGCCATCATGTTCTGGAAATTTGACCTGAACAACACCTCCCATATCGACCAGCTGCTGGATCGAGAGGGCGTGACTCTGAGAGAGTTGATGGAAGAGGAGGATGTCCTGCAGGAGTGTAAAGCACAGAACCGCAAGCTCCTGCTCTTCCTCTCCAAGGATCAATGTATGCAGGAGCTGGTCACACTCATCACAGAGGAGCCCCCTACTGATCTGGAGGAGAAAACTCGCTTCAAGTAAGAGAAACTCAGCTTCGCACCTTATTTTGATAATTTTGGCCAAATGGACAGCAAAATTGGCTCAATCACATGAGTTTGGGATGAGGCTACCCATTCCATCGTCAATTGCCAGATGGGGAAGTCAGGAAACCTGTTTGAAACAGCCCTGATTTTCAGGTTTGCTAAGTAATGCTAATGGAATGGAAATTGCACACTTTTTTTTTTTAAAGTCTGAAAGCGCGATAACATTTACTGTTGCTTTGCAAAATTTTGTGTAGTGACAGTCTGGAGTTTTGCATGAGGGTGAAAAAGTTACCTTTGCAAAATTTGCTTGTGAAGTGACCAACATAAAGCTGCTTGGTTTGAAAGTGGCTTCTGTATGAGTGTTCATATATTGCTACAATATTGTCAATAGACAGTGGACCTTTTTCAACTGCAGAATTTTGCAAAAGTGTCACTGATGTGGCTGTAACGTAAGTGTTTATTTACTGTAAATATAGCTAGCAGTAAAAAGTATTCCGGCTGCTACTGAGAATTGCTCAATTATGATGGTGGGACATTTGTGTTGTTCACTGGCGGCGCTGCATGCTCGGAGCTCCTGGTTACAGGAGAGCTATAAAACTGACTGTCTGAAAGTGGAGAGATGCATTTTGAGTTGACAAAGGAAGGAAGAGGAAAGAGAAATGAGAAGTGATTTAGTTAAAAGGTGATGTGTATGCTCATGCATAACATTTTGCTACTTTTACATTTTCAAATGGAGTTGCTCTTTGTGGTTTGCTGTTCAGGGTAAAATATATGAAATACTCTCAGTTGAAATCTATCAGTTTTAGCGATCTTTTTTGGCACCATATGGTAAGAGGGAGAGAGAAAAAAGATTACAGTTCATTTAAAACTAATCATTTGGTTCTCTGTGTGGAGGAGGCAGAATCATTTGTTTTAAAATGAGCGAGTGGATTAACTCAAAACGTCTTTTCTCTCCAAGTATTGTGAAATGTTATTACGTTTAGTGAAAAATGTCCTCAGTAGCACTGATCCAGATTTTTTGCTTACTGATATTTTTGTGAAATGCAGAATCCTACAATATGATATAAGGCACTGACGCAGAGTTTATTCCCCTCTCTTGTGGCACTGACAACACTGCACCACTGAGCTGACCAGTGTTTACTTTATCGCTGTCTGAGTGACGGAAAATAAGTAGAGCTACAGAACAATTTGGTTACTTTTGAAATGCCTTTGTTGGAACCACAGAAATTGGCTTGCTTTGTCATGTTTAAGGCCAAGTCACCATGGACCTTTTTGGTCTGTTGCATTTGCTGTTTGATAGTGTTGTTGTCACATGTAAGTTGTAGGTTATAAAGACTTTTTGTCCTTTTTTTTTTTTTTGCTGTTTACCCAGGTTTCCAAACATTGCCTGTGAGCTCCTGACCTCTGATGTGGCTCTTATCAATGATAAACTGGGTGGGGATGAATCCCTTTTAGAGAAGCTCTACCATTTTCTGGAGCAGGAGCCGCCCCTTAATCCCCTACTGGCCTCCTTCTTCAGCAAAACCATCGGCAACTTGATTGCACGTAAAACAGACCAGGTAAGCACACCAGATCTCACATGGCTCGGAATATGAATGCACAAAGAAAATACCTTTTTTATTTGTTTGATTTGTATTCTAAGATGTGTGTTATTCCACATGCAGGTAATTTCTTTCCTAAGGAAAAAACACAACTTTATCAGTCTGGTGCTGAATCACATTGATGCCTCGGCCATGATGGACCTATTGCTGCGCCTCATCAGCTGTGTAGAGCCTGCCCCTTTGAGGATGGAGGTCCTCAATGTAAGCACACTAATATTTACATGTATATATAAATGAGATTTAACAGATTTCTACTTCAAGGGACTGCTTATAAGCTGTGTTCTGTTTCTTTTCTTGCATCCAACTATATTTGAATGCAGTAGCACATGAATTTAACGGTTCATGTGATGGTTAATCTTGTTCAAAATGTTGTTCTGCCTCTAGGAGCATGAACCTTTTGTATATCTTTAAGAAATGCTAATGAGTGATTCAGTTGATTAAATGAGACATTGACCCACGTTTAGCCTCTTATGCTTCAAGCCCTGGCTGAATCCTTACTCATTACAGAGCTGTAATTCTGATCTGTGAATGAATGTGTGTTTGCAGTGGCTGAATGAGGAGAGACTCATCCAGAGACTCACAGAGCTAATGCACACAGGGAGAGATGAAGAGGTAGAAATGTCATTCACTCTACTGAACTTTTCACTGAACATCTAGCCCATATGATTTCAGTTATGAAAAACATCCAAAGACATTCTTTTTCACTTAATTCTTCTGCAGAGACAATCTAATGCATCCCAGACTCTTTGTGACATCATCCGACTCAGTCGAGACCAGGCCAATCAGCTGTCAGAGGTCACAGAACCAGACCCCTTACTCGCTGTCCTGGAGTCGTAAGTGCCCAATCTGATTAGCTAAGATCACAGTCATGTAATATAGTGAGCCATGTGTAAGAATCTACTCACTCAATAAAGACTGATGACCAGACAGTATCACATCCACTCATGTTGATGTGTTTGTAGACGAGAGAATGTGGGAGAGCTTTTGAAGAACATGTTTGAAGGGGAAAGGACTGAAGCGTCTGTCGTCAATGGAACGCAAGTGCTTCTTACGTTACTGGAGTCACGAAGGTCAGGGTGAGTTCATCAATTACACGGCCTAATTAAACCTAAAATAAACAGCACTGCTCGGATGCCTGCTGTTCTCCCTCTTTTTTTATCTTTCCATGACCTTCTGTTATCTCTGTGTCTGGTGTTGTTAGGCTGGAGGGTCTGATGGACCTGTATTCTCAGGGATGTGAAAGGTCTTACACTGTCAACAGCAGTATTTTACGTGCTATTGAGCCTCATTTAAAGGACTTCCAGCAGCTCCTACTGAACCCTCCTATGGTACAAGCGCACACACACACATACACATACAAAACTAAACTCTGCCTGGTTATAAATGTCATCTCAAGGCTTTTGCACCATTTGTTCTGATTTTGTTTGTATAAAAGATATAAGCTAAGTTTTTTTTTTGCACAAATTACTCTTGCTCCATTTCAAAACTTAAGATGCTTTCCTGCCTACATAACTGAAGTGAAACCTAGGTGACATAGGTGCTTCTTCCTTTCACTTAAATAGCACTCTTCACAATAAGCTCATTGAGAGACTTGATTGCTTCCAATGTTAGTATGTTTCTTAGCTAACAGCATACATTTCTCTAAGCTTAAAAATATACGGCACATGGAAACAATATTGGGATTTCTTTCCATTAAATTAAATGACAATTTTTTTCATTAATTTTTCTAATTATTTTTGGCAATTAATTAGATTCATGTTATTGATTTTATGAACTTATTTTTCAATCTTTTTATTTATCCATGCTTGTTTAATTTTTTATTTTAAAAAATTATAGTGTAATTTTAAATCAAAATGTCAATGTTACAATTAACAGCAAAATGCACATCCAATCCAATCTCAAAATCCATTTAACAACCAATGGGTAGAACTAAGTCTACCCTTTATCTATAATTCTGTTACATCTCGATGCTTCCATTTTGTTGTGGCTTTAGGATATCTTAGAAGGTAGCATAATATTGCGGCTGTTTTAGAACAGTCTTCAGGAGCATGATTTTAATGATGCCTTAACGTGTGTCAGTCTAGGTTGGCTTGTTAAGTTTTGAAACAGAGCTACTGTCTCAACAATCACTGTGCAGTGGTGAAGGTGATGGCCCTCTAACAATGCATTACTCTCCCTTTGCTGGCTATGAAACAGAGAAGTGCAATACTCACTACAGTGGGCGTTCTGGAGCAGCCCCTGGGGAGCGCCCGCCTTCATGTGGCCAGACTGGTGGCTTCTCTGCTGCAGACTTGCGACCTCAGCATCTGCCAAGAGATCTGCAGACTCAACACCATGGACCTGCTGTTGGTAAATCACTTATACACACACACACATGGAATATTGCAGACTCAACACTATGAGCTGGCTGTGGGTGGACGATCTTGTTTTATTATTTTTTTATTTTTCTTCCCTCTCACTTTTCACTTCCTCTCTCCCTCACTCTCTGGTTGCAGGATTTATTCTTTAAATACACCTGGAATAATTTCTTGCACTTGCAAGTGGAGCTGTGTGTGGCATCCATCCTGAACCACTCTTCCCACGCAGACCTCCAGAACCCAGGTCAACAGAACCATGAGGAGAGACCAGCTACTGGCACAGGCAGCCAGGCGGAGGAGGGAACACCTGGCCAGAACAGCAGCTCAGATCAAGCAAACACACCAATTAAAGATGCTCTTGTTGCCAATGTAGGCCATCTGCTATAGTTCATATCTGTTTTCGATCATGACCGCGTTCTTACAGCGATTGTCAGATTAGCTTAGAGGAAACAGGGTAATGCAGCTATTAGTGGCGCTTATGAATGCCAACATCAAAGGTTTTAAAAGTTTTTTATTTATTTAAGAAATTAATACTTTTTAGCAAGAATGTATTAAAGGTGCACTATGTAGTATTTTTGCAGTAAAATATTCTAAAACCACTAGGCCAGTGTTTTTTTTCAGTTCAGTTCTTACAATATCCCAAATGTTTCCAACTATTTGTAAATTGTGAGAAAATTGCTATTTTAACCAAGGAGCCAGGACGTCTGAGGGAGTCGCCTGTCAATGGCGTCATATCTGCGTTACCCTCGGTTTCCATTTTTATTTGGCAGAAAAGCTTTACTCTTAGCAGCGTGACAAATTGTCACAGCAGCCGCTGAACGAACGGACAGAACGTCATAACATCATTTTAAACACATTTAAATGTGTCTAATATGATAAACAAAGCAGCATGAGCAGAAATGGCGCCCTCAACAGTGTCCGATCCCGTCATAATAAAAGTCCAGTTGCTCGCAAGCCGTGTGTTGCTCAACATTCGCACCGGCGACCTTGCTCAGCTCGCCCAAAGTCGCCCACTCAAAGTTGGCGTCATCAAACCACGCCTTTGTTTTAAATAGGCGCCTTCTAGCGGACAGAAAAATTACATAGTGCAGGTTTAAATTGATAAAAATGTACATCAACAGTATAATTTTACAGTAGTAAATGCTGTTGTTTTTTTTTTGTTTTTTTACTAAAATATTAAGCAGCATAACTCTGATAATAAAATGTCTTTTGAGCACCAAACTATCATACTAGAGAGCTTTCTAAAAGATCACATGACATTGAAGACGGGAGTAAGGGCTGCTGAAAATTCATCTTTGTCATCACAAATATTTTTAAAATTGCATTATAAAATATATTAAAATAGAAAACAAAATAATAACATTTTATAAATATTATTATAAAATGTAATTATAATAATATTTTACAATATTGTGCATAAAATACTTTTCACAAACATGTTCACTAACTTGAATAGTAGTGCATTGCACAAACCACAAAACCTAAGTACTGAAATTTGACCTTTATTTCATCTGGAACCGTTTTTGCTACAGACTTGAATGATAGCTCAAATCCTGTAGTTTGTTGAGTGAAGGTGTGTCACTTTTGTTTGCTGCTTTGTTTTTTTATATTTTCTCTCTTTTTTGTTGGCTTTCCTTTTATCTACACTCTCTTTGTGTTTTATGTTGTACATTATTTACAATGTTTGGCTATCTGCTTTCCTCAGCTCTTCCAGCATTGTCGGCTGGTGCAAAGGATTCTGGATGCTTGGGAGGAAAATGACAAAATCCAGTAAGAGCTTTTCCTCTGTTTCATGTCATTGATTAATATGCAGTGTGTGATAGTCCCATGAAGCTCATCTTTATACCCATCACTGTGTCAGTATGTGTTTGATGTCTGTCTGTTAGCTGATTATGGTTTCTCTACTTTCATCCCTAGGGGTGAAGGGGGCAGGCGGAGGGGAAACATGGGTCACCTGACAAGAATTGCAAACACTGTGGTTCAAAACCTGGAGAAAGGGCTGGCTCACTCCCAAATTAATGACCTAATTAAAGGTTTGTAGTGTAGGAATATGTCAAAAGAACCACAGAGTTTATTTATTGATGGTGGTTGATATAACAATGTGGTTACTCAGATCCCAATAACATTTATATCCACAGAGCTGCCAGAGGACTGCAGAGGCCGCTGGGAGAGTTTTGTGGGTGAGACTCTAAGAGAGACCAACAGGAGAAACACAGTGGATTTAGTGAGTAATTCTTTCACACAAGCATTTCATAGCTTTAGTCAATGTAATGGCAATTTACATCAATTTTTAATTAGGAGAGTTCAGTTTTAACCCTTTTGCTGCATGAACTATTAAATCACAAATTATAAATACTAATAAAATATTATTAATAAATAATATAATTATATTATATTTTGTTTCTTTTAATTTCAGAGCAAGAATAGAATCATTCCCGGTCTTCTTTTTCTCTTCCAAAATGTGTTTTGAGAGTGTTAACAAATCTGTCCACTGAAACAGATGATAATAGTAAATATTCCTGAGATACTGAATATATAAATATGCAACATCACACCTTGAATCGTCAAAATGGCTTTTAATGCTCTGTTCACTATAGTAGTAGTAGTAGTAGTAGTAGTAGACACCAATCATCAGGGTTACACTGTGAGGTTTATTTTTTTATAAATGTCATATTAAGAGACTGCTACATGATTTAATGCTGATTTCATCCTTTGTTTCAGGTGAGCACCCATAACTTGCACTCATCTAGTGAAGATGATGACATGGAGAGCCCGTTCCCCAATGATTTGTCTATCCAACAGGTAGGAAGCAACAAATAAAGAGCCAGGATGAGTCTATTTTAAGCTCCTTACAGCCGACTGGATAAGTGTGAATTGTTTTTTTTTTTTTTTTTTTTCTTCAGGCGTTCTCTGATTACCAGATTCAGCAGATGACCGCCAACTTTGTGGAACAGTTTGGTTTTAATGATGAAGAGTTCAGTGAACATGATGAAAATATCAAGTGAGTGCTAAAAATGCTGTGTGTCTGCATGTGTCTAAAAGGTTTAAACGTCTCTCAGATCTAGTGATAAGTGTTGAAATGATGTCAAATGCTGCAGAGACATTGATGTAGAGCTTTGATATGTTTTGCGGTGAAGTTTGTCAGTAAATGATCTTTATAAAACCTCTTTAAATCTTACAGTGCTGCATTCGATCGGATTGCTGAAATTAACTTTAATATAGACGCAGATGATCATAGTGTAAGTGCCTGTCACTGAAAAAAAAACATTCATTATTCAAACAATCACTAAACCCAGCTGTAAGTGTTTGTTTTGATCTTTTATTCGCGTTGTTGTGCTCCTCTAGGCCAATGCTGCAGCTTTTGAGGCGTGTTGTAAAGAAAGAATCCAGCAGTTCGATGACTGTGAGGAAGAGGAGGATATTTGGGATGAAAAAGAAATTAACTATGCAACACAAATCAAATCCAGATCGAGGTGGAGTATACAGTTTATATGTTTGAGGAAATTGATTTAAAAAAAAAATTGTTTTATTACATTCACATTCTCTGTTTATTCTTTCCAGGTTCGGGGTGTCTCTTTCTTCAGATAATTCACCCAAGAGTGCCGTGAGGAATGGGGGTGGAGGCCGCGGGTCGGCCTCTGAGGAAGAGGATGCTGAGGAAGAGGGCAGTCCTCAGCAGTCTATAGCAGCTCAGTCTCAGAGTGAGTGCTTAATCATCCCCCACAATTTTGAATCTTTCAGCTGAATTCCTTCAATAAACATATGTGTTGTGCACAGACACTGGCTGGGCAGCGAGCTTTGGTGATACGGAGGTGAGCTCCTCTGGTTCCTGGGGTGGCTCCCCTCAGCAGGGCAGTGGGGGTTCTCAGGACACAGGCTGGGCCACCTTCACTGAATTCCAGCCTTTCAGCAGGTAAAGAACACTTATGCTACACATGACACCTGTTTTCGAATGTTTGTTAAAGTGAAAATGTTGGTTTGTTTTAGGGCTGCACGATTAATCGAAATCGAACCGCAATCGCGATTTGGATGATGTGCGATTATGAAAGCTTAAAGGCTGCGATTTTAATTACATAAATAAATGCCCAGTGTGTTAGCGAAGAGCGGCATCAGGAGTAAACGTTACTCCGTCTAAAAGACTGCGAGTTTGAGTCGCTGATAACGTGCGTTTGAAAAAACAACACGAGTCAAACATCTTCACAAACTAGTGAAGCGTTCATAAACCTGTTCAACAAATGACAATGTTTAATAACATGTTTGACCTCACTTCATATCGTCAGTCGAGTGTTTGTGAGCTGATGTGGCTTCTCATCAGAGTGAGGCAGACGATGCATTATTTTATAGAATTCTACGTCAATCAGCACTGCATTATACTTTATTATTATGAAAATACCCTAGACGGCTTGAAGAACTCAAATAAACCATATTTTGCTGCAGTCGTGTTTATTGTCGTCATGTTTATCAAAGCGTTTCTATCTTCTGTTTACAGCGTTAGCTTTACATAAGGGGTTTCCTGAAAATGAACGTCATCATATGAGGCAAATGTGGCTTTTCCGCTCGAGGGCGCCCTCTGGCTTTCAGTATGAATTAAACGTTTGGGTAATAAATTATAAATAAGAAAAATAATACATAAGAAATGAAAAAACTTAAACTTAAAAAATAATAAATTTAAAGGACAATCCATATTCAGTCCATGTACAGGAGTTTTTCCCCTCACAGTGGATGCGTATTAAAGGATTAAAGTGGATTTCATATTAAAGACATAGACATTGAAATTAATATCGCAGATAAACAACATGTTTAATGTATTTAATTTTATTGTATGTATATATATATATATATATATATATATATATATATATATATATATATATATATATATATATATATATATATATATATATAAAATTATGAAAATGTTATTGTAATGGTACTTTCTTTTTTTTATATTTTCATAATAATCATAATTATTATTATTAGTCATATTAATAGGCCTATATAAATACAATGTTATATACACACACTTAATTTGTGTAATAAATAAATAATAATAATAATCGCATTTTCAATCGCAATTTTAACCAGAATATTCGCAATTATATATTTTCCCCAAATCGTGCAGCCCTAATTTGTTTGGATATTTAATTTATGGGAATGTCTTTATCACTTCTAATCTTTGGCTTTTACATTACAGCAACACTGAGGGACAACCTCAACAAGGCCAAGGGAAGGACCGTGAGTAGCTCTGTTTGCATCAGATTTTTTTTGTCTAAAATTTACCTGATCGAATTTAAAGCAGTAATATTTTGGGGAATCACATATTCCTTGATATTTTGAGTACCCATAATATGTGCTGTAACTCAGAACTTCCTCTCCAGTCCAAAAAACTCACCTATGGAAAGTGAGCTGTAAAAATGCATCATCTGAAGTTCTTGACATCAGAAACCCCAAAACATGAACATGATTGCCTACATTTACATGTTAGTGACATGGTGCAATAATGCTGGTGAAGCAGAAACGCTAGAAAATCATAACCCTATGGTGCTCTTCGTTCATTTCTGACCGAAAAATGTTCTGTTTTAAAAAATGTAAAATCCCAGCTTCATCGGAATGATATGAAACTTGTTGACTTTTTTAACATTAGGTATGTAAACACACAGAAAAATTGGGGTCATGATTCAAACATGCTAATTGGTCGTTAAAAAAAAAAGCAACGTTCATTGTCTTCGGTCATAAATGACCGACCATAGGAAATGAATGGGAAATTGGCGAAAACACAAAAATTATCTGAATATTTGTGTGTACAATCTACAAATCGGCCACAATGCTGAAAAAAAGTACACAGCAGTATAGGAATGACACTCTAAAACATCAAGAGTATGATACTGACACATCCACTCACACACACGCACACTTATACACACACCTATGAAAAATTTTCTAGCATAAGGTATGTAAACACACATGAAAAAATGAGGGCTAAGTGGTCATAAAAAAATTACTTCCACTTGTGCTTTTCGGTCAAAAATGACCCCCATAGGAAATGAATAGGAAATCTGCAAAAACACAAAAATTGGCAGAATATTTGTGTGTACAATATACAAATCGGCCACAATGCTGAAAAAGTACACAGCAGTACAGGAATGACACTCTAAAACATCAGGAGTGTGATATTGACACATCCTCTTATACACACACACACACCTATGAAAAACTGAACCACATTTTGAATTATTAAAAATCACATCTTCGTCAGAATGATATGAAACTTGGTGACTTTTCTAACATTAGGTATGTAAACACACAAAAAGATTGAGGGTATGATTCAAGCATGCTAAGTGGTTGTAAAAAAAATACTCCCACTTGCCTCTTCGGTCAAAAATGACCACCATAGGAAATTAATGGGAAATCTGCAAAAACACAAATTCACAGAAAAAAATCACCATTTCTAACATTTTTTTAAATATAAAAATAGTTTTTGATATTTTTTAAATATATATTCAATTCCAGCTAAAAAAATATATATTAAATGTGTTGAAAAGTAAATTTGGGAATTCACAAGCCCCTCCATAGAGACCTCTAGTGGATTACACCCATGGTTGCATAATTTCTTAAATAATTCCAAAAGAGGGCGACAAACTGTCTTCAAATTTTTTTTTTGAAGGCCTAGTCTCTGTTTTAACCTAAAATACTGCAATAAATAAAAAATATATATTTTATGGTATTTTTTAATATTTTTGCAATAATTATTGTCAAATTTTGCCATTTAAAATTTGACAATAATTATTGCAAAAATATTTAAAAATACCATCAAATCATCTCAAAATACAAAATTAAAAAGAAAAAATATTATTGAAGAAAAATAAATTGCAATGGTTTTACTGGGGTGGAGGAAGTTTAATTTTTAGGTGTCCGGTCACTTATGACCGGGAAAACAACCAATGCAACCCCTAAACGAAGAGCACCAGAGGGGTTAAAGTTTTTGCTGTTTGGAAACTGAAAGTGTCTGGATTTTTTATAAATTTTTTCAGCAGCCGGCAGTGATTCAGCTACAGGAGGATGGGAAGAAAGTCCTGGGCAAAAAGCCCCTCTGGTGGCCTCGGACAGCAGCTCGTCTGGAGGCTCAGACAGTGAAGAGGACCCTGGAGAAAATAAGGCTGAGGGTTCCCCTAAAACACCTGCAAACCAAGACAACAGCACCAAGACACCCTCAAGGTAAGAATACTTTGCAAAAGTAATAGCAGCAGAAGTGTTTTTATGTAGTTTCAGAAATTGAGAAAGGATTTTTATGACTTCAGAAAGGGAATAATATTCCCATTTTTAAATAGCACAGAAAAGACCTGCAATGTGGTGATCATTAAATGATGCTCTCCAAAAAAAAAGCCACTCTTAAGGCTGTGTGTCCACCAAAGCGTTTTTTTCCTACGGCTAGTGTATTTTTCCCATTGTTTTTAATGGGAGTGTTGCATTTTTTTTAAACGGCAGGAGTGGCTATTTCGCGCTGAAGCGTTAAACTCTACATTTGTTTTATCAGTCACCGTGAGTTTGAAGAATGTTCAACTTGTGGTAAAATGCAATGCATCACTGTCACTTTTTACCCAACCATCCAATCACAGTGGAGAAGGGCTAAGACAAATACCACCAAAACACTGCCTGCCAATAGAAAACAATTTAAAGTCGTCATGAAATCAAAATTGACCCCATTTATTTTGTTGCCGTATATTACTAGGGTGAACAATTAATCCATGCAAGTTAATACACAGAAAAATGTTTTTGTCATGGTAATCTTTAATCTTTAATGGTGTTTCTTCTCTGATGACATTAAGTTTGAAGGCTTGGGTCGAAAAACACTAACACTAACACCACCCTCCAACCATCTGCTATGAGCAAGAGATGGAAGGGAAGAGCGCTGAAGTACAACCCTGCCCCCTATTCAATATTCTGTTTCACTTGGAAATATGTCAGCACTGGAGAAAAGTTGGTTGCAACTTCCGTTTCACGGGGATTTTAAAAAAGGCGCCTCTCACTAGGGCTGGAATGGTATGGATTTTTTTCTTACCGTGGTTGAAAAGCAAGAAATTCCCGCGGTTCAGCGGTAAACCGCTTTAACCAACGAAAAACGAAATTCACTTTGAATAAAGACTTTTGTTCAAAACTACTCAATGCCTGACCCCACTCCATGTCTCCAGACATATGCCATTTAGTTCATTTAATTTTAATTCGTGCGTGGATAACACGGCTATCCTTCCATTGAAAATAATGGCTATTGCGGGGCTGGGATATACACAAACTTTCCAACATACGTTGCATACTTTTTGGAATGACTTATCATGAGAGGGGAAAAAAAAACTTTTTAGACTTATAACAGCGGTTAATGGAAACGGCGTTTTTTTGTCATGAGCATTCACTTTTTTGCCAATTCTCTATTGTTAGCCTGCATAGCCCATGTCATTATTCTTCATCATATCGCCTTCTACTGGATGTAAAATGCTCTCTGCCTACATTTTAGAATGTTAAGAGCTACTTCTGTAGTTATTTGGTGAAAGTAACTCAAAAGTAATACAGGAGTAATGTAACGCATTACAATTCTGAGACAGTAATATTGTAATGTAAATAATAACTTTTTAATAGCAGTAATAAGTAATCTATAATATATTACAGTTTGGAAGTAACTTGCACAACACTGATCATCACCACGTGAAATTAAGGAGGCTTTACTTTATACCATCAATGATCAATACACACTGATAACTAGCTTAAAAAAAAGATAAGCCAGCGTCATTTATGCCTATATTAACCCTTTCATGCTTAATTTTAATATTCTGACTCCCCAGTGAGTTTTTTCAAGGCGATTCCTATTTTAGATTATTCCCCCTTAATGTTTCTATGGCGATGCGTCATATTTGTCAAGTGACACCACACCCGTATTACAGATGCATCGCTTTTATTTCCAGAGAATCCGGCTCATCAGTTTCTCCTGAAATACGTGCAAGAAAGTGGCCGGTGAACTGTGACAAGAATAGAGTAAACTTAATAGTTACTTCCACTATGTTTGTCTGATGATATCGCTTTAGAAAAATTATATTTGCATAGATTGGTATTGCTGCTTCCACAGCCATCAGTGTGTATTTTACAAACTCCAAATGTATTGTTTTACTCATGCTTATGTGTATTGAAATGTCTGAAACCTAAAATAACATTGAGTTTGAAAAAAACTGCATAGTTGTGATATATGACAGCACTGAGGCTGAGCTTGTCCGTCTCTTGCTCAGCGCCAACCAACGCACAAAAGCAGTTTAAGGCCCCGTCCACACGGAGACGCATAATTCAATTTATAAACGTAAATTAAACGTATACATTTTGTACCGTATCAGCGTTTCGTCCACACGGATCCGGCGTTTTAGAAGCATGAAACCCGATATTTTTCGAAACCGGGTCCCAAAGTGGGTAAATCTGAAAACGATCATCTTCCGTCTTCGTGTGTACAGTGAATCCGTATATTTTCTGAAACGGTGATGTCATCACACTACGTCCTGCACAGTGAAAGAGTTTAGGGATACAACTACGGGCACTGGGCATGCGCACATCAATATCGCGTCATTTAATTAACGTATCTGCATTATTGTAAGGGTATGTTTTGGGTTGGGGTAGGTGTAGGCATTAATAAAACACATCTGTTAAGTAGCAAATGTATTTATTGTTATTTTATTGTGAGATTTTGCCTCACCTCTGACCACTGCTATACCCCTTCTAGCCACAACTCTTCTTCTCCGTTTTTAGTGTATTTCTGTGGCAGAATTACAGCGCCACACACTGGCCTGGCATGCAAACTACATCGTTTTTAGTCCGTTTTCTTAATCTCGTGTGGACGCAGATATTTCTTGAAACGAGGAAAAAAAAAGATCGGATTAGGAAAGCGCTGGCTTCGTGTGGACGGGGCCTAAATCCGGCAGTCATGTGATGTCACTGAACATTCTAAATAAGTTACCATGTGGGACCGTACTCTCAGGGGCACAGAAGTAAAAATCCCAAATATGCGACCAGAGCGATCAAAAGCTTAAACATTTCATTTGTAATCCTGAATACAAAAATTAAACTTTCATCCAAATTGCCCAGCACTGAGCGCATCGCGGGGGCCGGATTAAAGCACTATGCGGGCCGGATCCGTTTTCTTTTGCGTTTGTTTTGTATGGTTGTTATCAATGACAAATGGACAATAAATGGATTGGCATACCCGACTTTATCCCAAAGTATGGACTAATAAAACCATCAACCCTTCAAATGCTTTTTCCCACAAATGTATGTGACAGCACCTCTCACTCCACTTGTCCAAGTGATTTAAACAAGTTAAAACATTTGAATACTGATTTTCAAAGAGTGAAAAGAATTTGGTGGCTGTATTTGTTCTCTGCAGTGAGGTGCCTACTGACGCTCTGGAGAAGCTCAGCATCACTGACGGTAGCGAGTCTTCAGTGCCTACAGAAGAGTCAGACGCCACCACTGTGACGGAGACGAGGTAACAGTGAATGTGTATCAAGCTGATGTTATATGGTGGATAACAAACTGCCTCCATCCTTTCTTACTCACTCTTATGCCTCTACAGAGTCAAGGCACCCACTTCCGCTGAGGTTATGCCTAACGGACCGGTCTGAAGGCTCTGGATTGGAGTTCGACCCACTCTCCGCCTCTTCCATTTTGAACCCCCAAACCTCAATACCACTTTTGGTGTTTAAATAAAGAATGCTGCCATGTTATTGGTCCTGGATACTGCCAATCAGCCCATCATTGGAGGAGGAAGCCAGGGGCATGTAACACAAACCAGTAACCAGTACAGTGCTCAGAGGTGTTAGTCTTTTAATCTTTTCAACTTTGTATGGGATATGCACAGTTTTAAATGTAGCAGTGACTGCGTGTGATTACAGGATCTGTCAGGACTTCTTTTTTTTTTTGTTCCTTGGTTTGTGTCCCTCCCTTAATTTCTCTGGATTCTTTTTCGCTCGCAGCCTTGGATGGTAGAAAACAGGGATGTGAAGGTCCTGATTGGAAAGCACAGGCTCATCCTTCATGGCATAGCGTCTCGAACATCCTCATGCAAAATCGAAAGCCTCGTTGCCTGACAACAGCCTCTGCGACAATTTACTGTATGTTGAAGCACAATTGAAGTGTTCTGTAATGCTTGGCACTTTTCTGCACAGGTCACCGCCCCGCCAAGTTCACTTTTAGGATTTTTTAAAAACGTATTATTATGGCCTAATCTCATTAAATCATGTATTTGAATGTTCTGAAGTGCTTTGGGGCAGAAATGTTTGAAATTAGAGTTGATACTCTGACATGGTGTCCACGTTGGCACTTGTGCAATAACGTTTAGACATTTAATTTAAATTCGACTCATTCGTAAACTATACATTCATGATGGGGGGTGGGCCTATTTGAATTTTTTTCTTTTCATTGCATGCGAAATGTTATTTATCAAGCATATACAAGAAACTGTTTTTCCAACAACGTTCTATTTAATTAGTCAAGACCTTCTGATTGTATTGAATTACACTTCGTCCATTTTTCTTTTCTCCCAATAGATCAACTTAACAGTTTCGACCTAATTTTCTAGTGCATTTTTCTGCTTAAACTTTCTGAAAATCGAATCATGAGTTTAAAGCTAAAAGTAATCATAATGACCTTTGCCTTAAGTTACAAATCCTTCAAAATCCCTGTAACAGGACAGAAGGGTTTGCCTCAAAGCAAACAGGCTTTTTTTTGTCTGTTTTGAAGTGTTGCCCGTTCACAAAAGAGCCGCTACCACAAATTTATTTGCATCCTTATCAGTGCCAATGCAGCACATTTTGTTTTGTTTTCCCCCAGAGGCCAAGACATTTTGCCCCAATTTCTAGTATACTAGACCCTATACTCACAGGACAGTGTTATGCATCATCAGATTCTTTTTCTTTTCTTTTTATCAGAACTCATTATATGCTGTCAGAAAGACTTTTTGAACTTGTCTCAAAACCTTCCAGTAGCTCTCATTGGAAATGCCAAGCTCCACCTCTTGTAATATTTCATCCTGAACATCATGTGATTTATTTTTCCTCCAGGAATTTTTTTGGCTATCACAATTCACGCATCATATCTCTGCAAGCTTACAATGGTACCAAATCTGTTGGATTACAGGATTGGGATGTTGCATTATTTATTTTGCACTTATTGAGGTATTCATGTGGGGACCTGGTTTCCCATCATGCATTGGAACGCCATGTTCATTTCCTTCTTCGTGGTCTTTGCCTCTGGAGTGTAAAGTCTCCATTGACTCTGCTTCTTATATCTATGACATGTTCAAATAGGTTTGTTTCCAAAGCCAAAAGTATGTATTTGCCTTTTTTCTTTAACTGTTTAAAAAATCTTATTTTTAACTTTAACCAATATTATTTTACATATTGTAGAGATTCTAATTTATGTGATCTTCAGCAACCAAAATATTTCTCTGTTCAATTCTGTTCATGTGTCTGGAGTCTGGACTGTTTCTGTACATCACAGCTATGGGTTGAGTGTTAAGAGCCTTGTATTCGTTCATCGTCATAAGAGTCTCAGTTACACAGATGGATATTTAACAGATGTATTATTTCCGAGAGCTGCCAAAACATTTTTTAATTTTAATGACTGTTTCAGGTTCGATTGTATTACAACAAAATAATTTTGACTCGTTTAGATTGTATAAACAAGCAAAAGTCGTGTTTCTAGTCATCCCCTTATAGTGTAAATTTAAGCCATTGCTCTGGAATAATAATAATTTCTCGCCGTTTTTTAGTTTTATCATAAGACATTATTAGCAATGTTAGGACGGGACAAGTCAAGTGATAAAGTCACTTTGAGTACTCGATTCTCCGTTGCAAGTACGCTCACACTTCCGTTTCATACTTCAGATTCAACTGTCGCCTTGTAGTGTCTCCTTTATATTTTCTGAGGGGAGAAATCAGGTAATTTCAACCCTAATCGAAATTCAATTTCCCCGTATTTATTTTCGTTAGTTCTTTATTCTACAGTGTTCTAGTACATGTGCTTACTATTGTAATAACAGTAAATTATGCATAACAACAGGTAACTAACGTTAACCCTCAACCAAACCCTAACCATGTTCTGAGTACATGTAGTTAATTACTTAATTTATTCAGTACTTAAATAATTACACTGTAACGATGACACCTTAATATAAACTGTAACCTTATTTTTTTTTACTAATTAACTGTGTCACGTCAAACGGCCATTATTACTTGGCCAAGCAACAAACAATTTGGACTAGAACAGTATCCCCACTCATAAATTACGAATTTGACAACAACTACAGCTTAAATATACGTTATTTTGTTTATTAGAAACGAAACCGGTCGAAATTATTCTGTGGTAACTGACAGCATTGAACCTGGAACATTTGAATGAGTTCTACAGCTGTACAAGCTCCCTACCTACAATTTTCAAATTCTCTCGCCCTGGAATTCATGGATGTGTTTTATGCACTTGTAAATAGTGGTTATATATCGACATGCCATAATAATGATGCTGGATTTGAGCAGGTGGAGGGAAGGATCAGATGCTGCAGGGTAAATTAATTAACTTCACGTTTAGCAGTTCCCACTCGTCATTTGTTTTAAAGTATTCAAAATGGAGACAAGGAGATATAGTTTTTAAATGTGACTTGTCAGAATATAAGGTATTCATTGATGGCATAAAAATAGTTCTCAGCCAATAACAAATTGACATTTGTATAGACTGGGTCTGTACATTATATTGTTGCCTACATCAGTACTATATATATTTTGATATTTTCAGAATGGAATAAATCTGTTATTGAGAGAAATGATTTTCATCAGTTAAGCTGACGGAGTGAAATTCGCTATCTCTTTCTTGTGCAGCTGTGTACTTTGAAATATTTCTGGTCTTTTCTTAGGCCAGTGAGAACCGAATGGATGCTTTCCAGGAATCTACAATTTCCTTTATAAACATGCACCAATTTGGATGTGTGCATCATGCTTTGATGAGGCAGAACAGATGCTAGGGCTATTCTCGGGGGTTCTCAGCCTTAATCTAAACAGAGGTAAGACAAAACCCAGGAATGAAACCAACAACAATTTGTTCATCTTTATTGAAACATCTTTTTACAAAAGAATATTTGAGCCATTAGGAAAGACTGCAATCACAATACACAATTTCATTTAAATTGTACTAAAAAAAAAAATCTCAAAACAGCATTACATACATATTAAGGCAATGGGCGTGCATCAAAACAATCTTCCACAAAATCACTTGGCATAACTAATTATTGTGGTAAAATAAAAAGGCACACAACTTCACAGTACATAGTAAAAATTGTGCCAGGAATGATCTAATTATTCTAATACCTCAGTAATTGTGGGACATTTTACTACCTGGATTAGGAAAGCAAATACTACTGATACTGTAGAAGGCACAAAAATTAGGAATGAAAGCCATTATATTGTATGATATTATTGCTTGATATGAACACTAACTGCATCTAACAGCTGTTAGACGTACTACTCATATCTCATATGCAGGTAACAGATGGGGCTATCAACAGGCCTGATGAAATCTTTGAATGTGACAACACCCCAAATGTAACGACATTCCCAAACACTATTAAAAATAACAAACAGCATACAACCAGAGACAGTAGTTTTACAGTAGAAAGTCAAAATTATAAAAATTAAAATAAACACCATACATATGGGTGGTTTTAAAATTCAAGGATTAAAAGAAAAAAAGATTCTTCAATATCTACCATCAGAAATAAATCCCAAAATCCTATTGCCAGTAGAAACATAAATAGAACTACAAACAAACCAAAAAAGTGAAATAAATAAAACATTTTGTGTGACAGAAACCCTTTTCCATTTAGCTAAAATCCAGTCTGTTCAACATTTAGTGTCACAGTGCAGTGATAAATAATAATAATAAAAGAGTAAACCCTCTACCTTCATTTTCGGGGGGGAAAAAATGAACAAAAGTACATGAGACAATGATTCAATATATCTCTTTTCCTTATGATATTGGATCTTCACAAACAGCAGAAAAATTGCTTTTTATGGACCAGTTGGAATGATAAAACCTACAAATTAGGCTTCCCACAAGCATAGAAGTTTAAAATGTTGATTTTCAGGGCTGGAAAATTCACAACAATTAGTGACCTTGTGGAGCTCTGGTAAAATATTTCACTGGCAACATATTGCTCTTTGTGAGTTAAGGATTTGAAAACTCATTTTAAATGGATTCATCTAATGATCATGTAATGGAAGTAGTGAAAGTTCAAAAAGAGTGGGAACCCTGTTAAATAAATACCAATATAGAGCAGCAAATACTCAGGACCTCTAATGGCGAGATTCAAGACTTCATATTTAAAGTCTATTCTACTCATACAAACAATGCAACATTGCATATGTTCAATTGGGAGTTCTTCAATCTTTTCCAGGCTGTATATGAAAATGCTCAATTATTTTAAATACAGTGAGACGATTTCACTCGTGTTTTATAGGTATGCATCCTTCCATCTCCAAAACTTCTGGCCAGCCTTCATATTTGTTGGTCTCTGCGTTGTTCTTGATGTGCTGGAGACACACGAGATGGTTTATTTGACTATTGCTATAGTAATATTACTCCAAAATTTTAACAGGACACGGTCCCTCATTATTGGGGGCTACAGTCTGAAAAAAGACATAAGGCAAGTTTACCTGCTCAAAGGGGCTCTTTGTCTTGATTCCTTTGCCTCCAACAAACACCCAGTTATCTCTGAAGCCCAGTATGCTGATGCTTGAGCTGCCCAAATCTGCTATCAGATTTCTGGCCTCTTCATTCAGCCTGTATACAATGAAACAAAAAATGCAATAAATGAACAAACCGAGAGATCTGTAAAGGTTTGACCAAAGATGTAGTGAAAGTGGCTCACTTTGTTGCAGGATCATCAAAAGTGGCCATCATGACAATGCTTCCATCTTCTATTTCCTTCAAGAATTTGATTAGCAAGGCCACATCTAGACAAGAATAAAAAAATAAAATGAATATTTTAAAAGATTACATTTTGTAATCATGAAACAGTTTACAATTGGTATTAAAAGCAGTCTCTTGTTAGCCAATTAAAACAGGGAGCCAGAACCCTTTCGCAACCAGAGAGCCTTAGCACACTTGTGCTGCAAAATGATTTCAAATAAAACATTAAAACTTTTACAAATATTTTTTTGCATTCCTTAGTTACATTGGTTCCCTCAACAACTGTCATTTGTATTTAAGAATAAGGGTTCTCACAGTCTTTGAAATCCCCATCATAAAAAGTTAGATTTCTAGGCCTGGTCATTTAAATTACTATAATGAATAAATTGCCATTTCTGAATAAAAATAATTAAAAGAAAAAACATCCCAAAATAAAAAAGTCATTGGTCATAAAGAGTGTGAATGGTGAAGAACATTCATTTCATGAAATTCACAGAATTTAAATGTTTTCATTTTATATGTAAGAATTTTCATGTATTAATCACTTTTTTCACTGCCAATGTGTGAATTGTGTGGAAAATTCAAAAGCATGTGACATTCACACGCACTACTGTAAGCCTCTCTTCCGTTCTATGAAAAATTAAACAAGTGTAACAAATGCTTAATCAATGTTTATGATAATACAGAAGAGCTATTCTGAACTGATCTGAGTAATCTCCATGCTTCATGCAAAGAAAAGGGACTAATTCAAGCTATAGTCCCTAATCTATTTTATAATCAAATGGTCCACATGGTGCCAATAAATTGTAACGCTTGAGCAAACATATCCACATTGCGACAATTAGATGTTTTCTTTACTGCCGCTTTATCACCGGTCATTTTTGCATTTATTTGGTTATTGAGAGGAAAGCATGCAGCGCAGCGCTACGTTTACATATTCATTTAAAAGTTTCTCTCAGCAGTGTGGATGGCACTAGGATGTTCTTTAACAGTATAAATGTTGATCAGTAATTGCTGCAAAGGCGATTTGATCTTTTTGATCCAACTTCTCTTTTAATGCGAAGCAAAAGATCTTAAAGAACTTTGCCTTGAGTATATCCCATGGGCTTTGAATAAAGTTCAGTCTCTTGTACATTACATGTGCACGAGTAACAAGTTAAAGGCATAGTTCACCCAAAAGTGAAAATTGACCCATGATATACTCAACCTCAAGTCATCCTAGGAGTATTTGACATTTTTCTTTCAGACGAATAAAATTGGAGTTCTATTTTAAAAGTCCTGGCTTTTCCAAGCTTTATAAAGGCAGGGATTGTTGCTCTGATTTTTAAGGCCATAAAAATAAAAATAAAATCCATCAAATATTGTGCTCCACACAGCTCCGGGGGTGGGGGGGGGGTGGGGGTTAATAAAGTCCTTCTAAAGCAAAGTGATGCATTTGTGTAAGAAAAATATCCATGTTTAAAACTTTATAAAGTAAAGTTCCAGCTGATCGCCTTCCGTATTCAATTTATGGAAAAAGAGTTGCAAACGCATCTGCAGTTCAAAAGGCTTCGCTACCAAGTGTACGCTTGTCAGAGACGTAGCTGCATTCAAACCTTTTCCACAGAAGGCGATCGACTGGAACTTTACTTTATAAAGTTTAAAGGGGTCATGAACTGGCTTTTTTAATTTTTTTTTTTACATTTGTTTAAGGTCAACTCATTACGTTCGTGTGGTTTTTACATTCAAATACATCATAACTAATAGGCTATTTTCTACACTGGTTTTTGAGGCTCTCTCCAAAACACTGGGTTTTGATGGGCATACCGCACTGGAGACTTGGAATTAAACGCCCACGGCTAGCATTGGATAAAATGTTCATATTTAATAATGCGTTCATTTATAATATATTTAAGCTCCCGTCAGTTCACGAGGGAGAGGAGAGATTGAGGGATAAGCGACAACCAGAATGATTCTCTTGATCACAGGGCTCGTAAATGTCTTTATCAAACATACACAATTATTTATTTCTCATTGACCTGCGATTGATTGGACTATTATTTTTATATTACACATAGCCCACAAGATTGGACAATATAAACGCGAACACACACAATCCGTTCGGCATGCGCGCCACCCTTCAGATAGCAGAACAGAATATAAAGAGATTCATCGGCCTGCCGGGCTTTGCGAGCCCTGGCCCATACGTGTCTGAGTCCAGCGTGCTAAAGGTATGCTCTGTTAGACACGTACACATAAGCAAAACGATCTATAACAATGCAGTACTATTACATATAAAAACACGCTTTGCTCACATACGTGTGTTGCACCATTCCTGTCGGATCCAAATCCAGCATCGACCGGAGATTTGTTTACAAACGATCCCGCAGTGAACTGAAGTGAACACCACTGTCTTCCCCAAAAGCTGGAACGTCATTAAAAATAAATGAAGTATCACACATTCCTAATATTATGATCCGAAGGAAGCTTATGCAGCGACTGTGTTCTTCCACAATATATGCTTGCTATCTTCCACATTGTTATTGCTGCTGGCTTGTGATCGACCGAACAGCTCCATGAGTCGGTGGGCGAGGCTACTGGATTAGACGCGCTGTAGAGGCAGTGTTTCGTTGTGCAGTGACGCAGGTATGAGGCACAAGACCGTTTGCTGAGCCTGGTGTCTATAAAAGCTTTTCTTTGACTAACAAGGAAGTTTTCAGCTCTGAAACTTAGAGGATATTCTTATATTACCATGACCTTTTATATATCAAAAGCTCAAGGGAAAGTTGATTTCTCAATTAATCACCCTTTAAATATGGATAATGTTCTTACACAAACTCACTTTGCTTCAGAAGGCTTTTATTTTATGGACTTCAAAAAACAGAGCAACAATTACTGCTATTATAAAGCTTGGATTAGCCAGGACTTTTTTTTATTATAACTCAGATTTTATTAGTCTGAAAGAAGAATGTCATATACACCGAGGAGGGTGAGTAAATCATGGGCCAAGTTGCCAGCTGCAGTTCACTTAATGGCCACCTGTGTCGCTAATAAGAAGGGTTTCTGAATTATTATATATAGCTCTTTAATTATAAAACTATTTTTATTTAATTAATTTATATTATCCCTAAATTATATTTCCTAAGATGGAAATGATCAGCTTTCATTACAACAAAAGTTTTCAAAAATATAATAGTCTATATGTGAGCCTTCAAATAACTTTGTGAGTACTGTTGTCCAAAACATTTGAGAATGGACAATGTGACTGGATCTCCCGCACATGCCAAATCTGCATCTGGAAACCAGATATGGACTGTAGAAGCAGATTTACCTCCAGACCACATGTCAAAGGAATCAGTCTTGGTCAGCTCGCCGGTCTTCCCTGTAAACAGATTGTGGATTAATGCAGTTCATCTTCTCTCAGTATCTACTGGATATGATCCACAATACATACTCTATTAATCATAAAACACAAATATGCCTACATACTGCCCCCGTGATCACTTAAAAAGGTTTTAGCATCAACAAGACAAAACACAGGCGTACCGTTGATCACTGCGATGTTTATTCCACGCCCAATGTTGTTCTTCACTCCGCTTATTAATCTGATAAAAGAAAGAGTTAAAATATCCAGCTGATATTCATTCAGAAGACAGGATTTTTATTTTTCGATAGTGTTTACACAACAGTGTTGTATAATAAGATGTGTGTAAAACCTACACATTGTCCTGAAAACAGATTTTCGGTCCAACGACACTGGCTGCTCCGCTGGTGATCTTAAAGGCAAAATGTTCTTCGGGACATGATTTGGAAAGGCCGCATTTGTGGCGCGGTGGCCTGGTTGCTGAAAAAATATTTATGAGAAAAATTATTTTTAAGCATGTTCTTGCCCACTGTCTGGGCTAGTTGTTTATCTATGCACACATTTAGCAGTCAGGCATCTTCATGCTGAATCAAATGTCTCAATTTATTTTGTATTGTGAGACATTTCTCAAGTAGAGTCAATTGTAAAAAGAAGGCCACACATTTATCAAATGATTAAGTAAATGGCAGCTGAACAACACATCCAGTGTGATAACTATGGAACACACCCTGATATCAGGAATCTAACACCTATGTACTATTCATCTCACACACACACACACACACACACACACACACACACACACACACAGCTCAATGTTAATATGCAAGGCTATGACTGAGCTGTGCACATCTCTGTTTGCCATTCCATTATTATATCTGCTTTTCCTAGTTCAATTTTATAAATGAGTTCTAAACAAATGTTCAAGAATAGCTAGGGAGGATCAAGGAATAGAAAAAAAAAAAAAAGTAAATATGTACTCACGGACATTCTCTGGAGGGGCATTTCGTGCTGTAGTAAAGAAACATGTCGATTAGTCCATAGCAACGTGCCATGTCAAACACTGAAAGATAGTAAATCTAAGATATTCCTTAAATAAACAAGAACATTAAGTTACTTTACAAACAGAAAACGTATGCAATTTCAACTACAAGTCCTGTGTGTTTGTTGACTGGCTATCACCAGACCAAGCTCATTTTAAAGGGGTGATGACTTGAGGATTTGCTATATAAAAGGTCATGGTAATATAAGAATATCCTGTAAGTTTCAGAGCTGAAAACTTCCTTGTTAGTCAAAGAAAAGCTTTTATAGACACCAGGCTCAGCAAACGGTCCTATGCTTTATACCAACATCAGTGTGCGACGAAACACCGCCTCTACAGAATCTACAGCGCGTCTAATCCAGTAGCCTCGCCCACCGGCTCATGGAGGGCTTGTGCTAGCTGGTCAACAACAATTTCATGCTGAGGAATATGCGCTATTCCTCGTTGTAGAAGAACACAGTCGCTGCATAAGCTTCCTTCTGATCCTTATATTAGTGTGGTTAAACTTTATGGTTAATGAAGTTCCAGCTCACGTGGGAAGACATGTTCACTTCAGTTCACTGCGGGATGGTTTTTAAACAAATCTCCGGTCGATGCTGGATTTGGATCCAACAGGAATAGTGCAACATGCATGCGAGTAAAACGTGTTTTTATATGTAATAGTACTGCAGTTATAGATCGTTTTGCTTATGTGTACGTGTCTAACAGAGCATACCTTTTGCACGCTGGACGTATGGGCCAGGGCTCGCAAAGCCCGGCAGGCCAATGAATCTCATTATATTCTGTTCTTGTTCTGCTATTCTCGCTCTCTCGTTGACATCAAGTGCGGCGCACGCGCCAAATGTGTACGCGTGTGCGCGCGGTTCGCGCTTATATCATCCGATCTTGCGGGCTATGTGTAATATAAAAATAATAGTCCAATCAATCGCGTGTCAATGAAAAATTAAACATTGTGTTTGTTTGATAAAGACGTTCATGAGCCCTATGATCGAGATAATCTTTCTGGTTGCTGCTTCTCCCTCATTCTCTCCTCTCCGTCATGTGGACTGACAGTGGAGCTGAAGCTCATTAAATATGCAAATCTTATCCAATCCTAGCCTTGGGCGTTTACTTCCAAGTCTCCAGTGAGGCACACCCATCAGAACCCAGCGTTTTGGAGAGAGCCTCAAAACCAGTGTAGAAAATAGCCTATTCATTATTATTATGTTTTTGAATGTAAAAACCACACAGACGTCATTAGTTGACCTCAGACAGCAGTATAATTTTTTTTTTTAAAAAGCCAGTTCATGACACCTTTAAGATTGAACATTCGTCTGGGGAGTCTGCTCTATTTTCTACAGCACAAGAGGCGTGATCAAAGAGCATTATTCAAATGACTCTGTAATTGGATAGTCCTTCAACCAATCAGACCAGAAGAGGTGTGATCAACGGGCAACGGCCCATCGCTTCTCTATCCGTCAACCTGTTAAACCCCCTAATAGCGCACCAGGTGGATAAGCTAGTCTGTGATTGGTTCCCGCAAAAGTGTAAAGCTTGGGACACACTCTGTAAGAACAAAGAAATAAGTTTGTTTCATCGAGGTGGCAAGAACAAAGTTCGTTCAGGCCAGTACATTTCATACTTGTGATGTGTCGAAAAAAAGCTGCGAGAACTCCCAAACCAGGTCTGCGAGAAAAAGAATTATGTCATTTTGGTCTCGCAGCCCCAGTAGCGAGAACATTTTTCTCTATTATTGTGGGGTATGTAGCAGCCTTAAGAGAAGCAATAGAAATTAATGTATAGATTGGTTTCCAGATTGAGTTGCAGGACGAAATCAAATCACTGGTAGATCAGGCTGATCAGTCTAGTTAGTGTGTGTGTCTGTGTGTGTGTGTGTGATGAATGCTGCATGCATGAACTCACCAAAGACTTTCCCCATATTAAAATTCATATGATTCTCGAATAGCTCAAAGGCCAGGAACACAGCCAGGAATAAAATAGAAACCAGCACAGCAAGCTTCAAAAGTCCTGTAAAAAATTAAAAAAAATAAACTTAAACCTATAAAGGCCATAGTTATATTAAATTGAAATGTATAATATAATTCTACACTTCATTTTACCTTTATTTTTTTGTATGCATTTGTACAGTAAACAAACACAGGATTAGGGTTAGTGCAATGTTCTGAGGCCTGTTGCACAAAAGTAGAATTAAGAGATCCAGGATAAATGACTGAGCTGAGCCCAATGAAGCCAAAACAGGTGTATCCAGGCTTAATTGGTGCACAAAGACCCAGTCAGGATGAGCAGACACTGATTCATCAAGCCAGGTGAAACCAATCCTGGACAGGTGCGCGCTCACGGCTCACTCAAACACACCCGCCACTGATCACAGATTCACCATGGCAACGAGATCACAATTACACACTCACCGCTCTGCTGAAACATCACAATTACAATCCAACTAGTTCACACCTCAGTCACACCTCCAAAAACGCAGTTTTACTCCGATTATGAAACGGTGACATTTTTTATTGAAATGGACAGCAGATATGAGTGAAATTGTGTAAAGTAACTCCATCATACTGTATAAGGCTTTGATAAATATTATCAAAGCCTTACATTGTTACGACGCTCAGTAGTACGGTTTAATCTTAGCCGTTGTACTCTGCTTATGTTGTCCACCCATTTTTCAGTGTTCTTCTGCTTTTATTAATGTAAAGCTGCTTTGAAACAATGAAACAATTGTGAAAAGCGCTATATATTAAATAAAATTGATTATCATTAGCTCATCCATTTATTCACTTTCATTTATATAGCGTCTTTCAAAGGACCCAAGGTCGCTTGCTCACGGACTCCATTTAATATTTTTGTGTGATAAAGAAAGTGTCTCTTTTCGTGTGAGATGTAGATTAACCATGACCGGGCCAAAACAGACATGGCAGCAAGTCAAAATCAAATAAGAACATTCTGCAGAATGGTAAGGGCCCTGACTAATACTTAAGCACAAGCCACAGTCGTTTTCACTGCTAAAACAGTACAGACAATGTGTGAGCAGGCACCATCTGGGTACAATATATATGCTTGTGCATTGCAAAAAAATGCTCTTCTAGTAATTTTATCTTGTTTCTAGCCTAAATATCTAACAATTTTTAAATCAAGATGCATTTAAAAACACAAGATATATTTCCTTGTTATCTTAAAAATACAATCAAAATGAAGTGAGTTTTTGCTTAAAACAGGCAAAATTATCATTTTTCTCACCCCACTGGCAGATAATTTCGCTTGTTTTAAGCAAGAACTCACTTCATTTTGATTTTATTTTTAAGATAAGGAAATATATCTTGTGTTTTTAAATGCATCTTGATATTCTTCATTGGGTGGCGCTGTTTTGAAACTTCTGAAGCTACTTCAGGGCATTGTGGTGATGACCCATACCAAGTTTCGTAACAATTCGCTCATGCATTCGTAAAATACAGCATTTTAGCACACAATTCAAACTGGCCAACAGCCAAAATGGTAACATTTTATGTCGCTCGACTTGGCATGATGCCCTGAATCTAATGAGACCAATTTTATGATTTTTGGATAAACAGTTCAGAAGTTATAAGCCAAAATAGCCCTTTTTCATATCTCCGGACCAGTAGGTGGCGCACCGAAACACTGCTGTTGCCTTAGGTCATGCTTGTGATGACATGCATAGATATCTATAAATAAGTCCTTATTATGGATATCTATGATGACATGTACCAAGTTTTGTTCGAATACGATGAAGCTTTGCGGAGATATTGCTTTTAGTGTGTTTTTGCAACCGCTACGTAAAATTTGTTAGCGCGTTTATCAAAAACGATTTGACGAATCAACTTGAATTCCATAACTTTTTGTCAGCATGGTCTGAAGATGATCTGGTTCAATTTTCGTGTAAATCGGACCAACGGCCTAGGAGGAGTTTGAAAAAGTTGGTTTTCGGTTCATTAAAAATGGCGGGAAATCTTACATAATGGAAAATGACGTCATAAGGGTGCAATCGAATTGGCTTGAGCCAAGGAATCAGAGGAAAGAAGAATTGTTCCCTTACACTTCAAAGTTATTAGCATAAACATGAGTGAAACTTTGGACAGCTGGTGGCACTAGAGGGAATGGTTTAGAGACTCCAAATTTGCTGTGGTTACTATTGGTAGTGACCTCTAGCAGGGTACCAAATTTCATAACTTTCCCACAAACGGTTCTATGGGATACCATAGACGCAGGAGCAGGAGAAGACTAGCGATTTCAAGGGGGGCTCCGCACCGGTGCTTGCCCCCTAAAAACTAAATAAGAGCATTTTTTGCAGTGTAGCCTCCCTGCAAGCTTGTATTACACACAGTATACAGCACAAACATCATAAGATGATGACACCAAATCAATAAAAAAAAAAGTTTTTTTTTTTTTTTTTTTAAAGAACACATACATACATACATACATACATACATACATACATACATACATACATACATACATACATACATACATACATCCATCCATCCATCCATCCATCCATCCATCCATCCATCCATCTCTGGGCCCAACAAGACATACAAGATAAAGAAAGGAAAAAAAATAGATGTGATCAGTCACTAGAAAAGTTTCAATTGGAGACCTGAATATTTTTTTTACATTGTATGACAATGTGATGTTCCAAAAGATTAAGTATGTCCTTGTTTGTGAAACCATACTGAAGACCAAAAAAATGCCCCACAGCTGTCATTTTAACAACTGTCCTCCTCTAAAACAACTACAATATTATAATTTAATTCTCAAAGTTTATGGATTATCTTTTTGTTCCTCTGTGGCCCTAATATTCTATTATTTTATATATAGCCTTATAGTCTATGGGAAGTTGCGATCTAATAATAGCAACATATAAAAAAAATGATCATTTATCCATAATGATAAAATTTTTGGATCACAAACTTTTTAATAATGACAGTGGGTCTAGTTCTATGCGATAATGTATATTGGGCAATGGTATAAATATTGTTTTCTGTTTGTGGTGACTTCTGACTGACATTAGGGATGAGATTAAATAGATCCTGGAATTTAGCCTGGTCTGGAGCAGGCTAGCGCCACAGAATAAATCGCCAAGGTAATTTGTACTATAACATCCTACTGCCCCGCTATCCAGCTTTAGTGCAACCGGATCACAGATAGATTGAGCCAGGATCACCAAGATATCCCGGCTTGATCCCTTATCCTAGTTTTGTGCAATAGGCCCCTGATGTCTTCAAGTAATTTTTTTTTGTTTGTTTTTTTTTTTTTACAAGCACACACACTCATATTCCCACAACATATTCTCAATGACAACTGACCAAGTATTCGCCTTTGGTTGCATGTAATATATATTTTGAGTTTGAATGAAGCAGAACAAACCTCCTGCTCGCATCATCCTGACGGCTCAGCAAGCACCTGTAACCACAATGAGACCCACACACCTGACGTGAGATATAATCCTATAACAAATGCCTGAATTACTCAATATTTCACCTTCACCACTAGCAGGAAATGAACCCAAATTCTTAAGATGTTTGTATAAACGAAACTAGTTGTTTTTACTATTTAGGGTAAATTCAACGTAAATATTGCATAAAACAAGTGTTCAGGATTATGCATATACTTAATACGATATTAGTATCAGCCATTAAAAAAAAAACACATAATACTCCTATTAGTATGACGATATAATGATTGTCGTGATGTCTAAAAACGATTCTGGTCCACACCAGCCAATTAACTTAAACATCCAACAAAAACAATGCTACCAAATGTTAGCTTTAACTTCAGCTCATGAGTTAACTTGAAAAACAAACACATACATTCTAAAAACCTCCGGACAAAGATGGCAGAAGCGAATTCAACGATTTTTGGGTGATGTTTAGGTAGATAAGTTAAAGTAGCAGTTAGCATGAGACACATAAAAACAAAACACAAGAACAAACCTTCAAACACAGAAAGCATGATTTGAAGAGCATGTATGTAACCCAACTGATCTACAGTTAGACTGACATTGAATATAGAAGAGGAGAATGGTAAGCAGTACCTGGTTCCCTGGGTGCCACGGCGACACAGTACTGAATATCCTGACACATCCGGGTCCGCTTTTAAGGAGGAGTGTGCGTGTGTGTGTGTGTACGTGTGCTTGAGACCGAGACGTCAGGCGGGGGGCGTGTCTTACAGGAGGCCCGCCCACCTGCGTAAATAGTAGGCCTAATCAGATTCATCCTTTGTTTTTTAAAAGAAAGATGTTGCGTTAAACTAAAGTAAGCTATGCCTTAATAGGAAATCATAGATAGTATGTACAGCATATGTGGATCAATAATATATAGGCCTACACAGACAATGAATGGCCTGAAAAACACTCATTATATATGAATTGATATTATATACAATGCAATTCAATAGACAATAGTGTACGTTATTTCTTTATGCAATTAATTTATTTTATTATTATTTTATTTATTTTGTCATTTACCTGCTGCTATAAAATATTCTTGAATCTTGAGTCAGATGGTTGTTTTACGTAGGTGTGAAGATGCATGTCTGTTGTGTGTAGTAGGCCATGTAGTGTATGTGTGAGAAAATGTGTTAAAGGTGTGAGGTGAATGTTTATGTTCATGTGAGGTGTGTGTGGTTTATTTAATTTTTTTCAAGACGGACAACTGTTTGGTCTCATTTGCCATTGTATTATTGTATTAGTATTATATTGTATTAGCTAAGCGGTAGAGGAATTTCTTGCACTATAACTTTGAGTCTATATGAGTTTTCTCAAATTATTTGATTGTTATAAACAGAGGTGGACAAAGTGCACAACTCTATTACTTGAGTAAAAGTAAAAGTACTACTGGTCAAATATTACTCCGTTACAAGTGAAAGTGGTAAAAACAGATTTTTACTCAAGTAAAAGTACAGAAGTATTTGTTTTAAAAAGTACTTAAGTATAAAAGTAAATTTCCTTTTTTATGCAAATGCATTATTTTATTATTGTTGTATAAATGCACACTGGTTCACATGGTTTAAGCCAGTCAGTGATGCTCCATCTGACATACTAGCATATGACTAACTAAAAACTAATTTAAATACTTGTATATAAGTTACAAAGCTCTTTACAAAGCTGCTGTCACTTTAAGGCTGAATGCACGGATCCAATACACTGATACACATCTGATATTCTCCCAACTTTACTCTTCTCTTTCTCCCAGACGTTTATATTTTTTATATTTTATAAGACATGCACCAAGTGTATGCCAACTAAACTAATCATGAATTATTATTTTTTTAACTGAAACATACTTTCAAAGTATGGCTATGGGTGCACACGCTTGTGCCTAAGAACAGTCTTCTTCCATTTTGCTATGAACTGATCAGTGTTCAAAAAAAGATTCCTGACAGAGTGTCTGCAACAACAAAACACCTTTTAAAGAAGGAAAAAATCATCCACGACTTTCAGAGCTGCAACAGAAACGACTATCGACCTTGATAGAAATGTAGTGGAGTAAAAAGTACGATATTTGTCTTTCAAATGTAGTGAAGTAAACATCACAAGTTTCCAGAAAAAATAATACTCCAGTAAAGTACAGATACTCAAAAAGTGTACTTAAGTACAGATACTCAAAAAGTGTACTTAAGTACAGTACTTAAGTAAATGTACTTAGTTGCTGTCCACCTCTGGTTATAAACTCTGTAATATAAAGCTACTTAACATGGTGTAATATAACAATAATTTAAATGTGGATGATAGGAAGAGTATAAATAATGCAGGCTGTTTAAATACATTTTAATTTATTTACAATTCAAAAACTGTAGGTTGGTCTATTTGAAAATACATAGTCCCAAAGCTCAAGGTGGATTGCCAGCAGCAGCCTGAGGGAATATGAATGATCCAGTGCAAAAGACAGAGTGCGAAGGTAAATTCACGCGTAATGATACATTATTCTCTGGTCCCAAGACACTTCATGGAACAAAACAGGAACCTGACTGCAGCAAGATATAATTTGCAGTTCACCATTATTTCTAGGTGTTTATTGTCATGTTACAGTGCCTGGGGTTGAGAAGAGATTAATTTCAAACAGTTCACACCTGTCTGCAAATCTTGAGTAGTTCCAATTGATATGTTGTTCATTCAATGAGATCCTAAAGAAAACGTAAAAAGGTTAGCAAGTGAATGCAAATTAATAGTAATAATAATATTATATGTTCAACTTGAAATACATATAAACAGCCAAACTGAATGGATGCAGGAGAGCATAATATAGTTTGATTCATCAAGCTCACATCATCTGAATCCTCCTGGACCTGGAAACCATTTATTTTGCCATGGGGGCTGTTCTCATTGCTATTCTCATTGCTAACACATTGGTCATCTTCTTGGAGTTGCAGAGCAGAAAAGCGATATGCTGGTGACCTGCAGGGGACAGAATTTGACCACAAAAGAATGTAACTTCTGCAAGGCAATTTTGTATGACAGATACTTATTACGACTTTAAATGGATGTAATATCGAATGCAGTACAATGAAGGTTTTATCATGCTACTTTACCTTTGCCTACAGTTTACTCTCCTTGAAGTGATTATTAAAGCTGCAGTAATAACCAAACCAATGACTCCCACACAAGTACACGCCACAATAAGAACCAGCATGCCTGCCTGCAAATAATAAATAAATTAAAAACTGTTAATGTATTAATCAACATTAATGAAGGATATTTAGTCTGTGCAGTTTGGAGGGAGGGAATTTTATCTGATTTGATTTGATCTTTATCTGATTTGATCTTGAATTTTGGGAACACAGTGCAAGTTTCAAGTATATATATATATATATATATATATATATATATATATATATATATATATATATATATATATATATATATATATATATATATATATATACATACATACACTCATCTAAAGGATTATAAGGAACACCATACTAATACTGTGTTTGACCCCCTTTTCGCCTTCAGAACTGCCTTAATTCTACGTGACATTGATTCAACAAGGTGCTGAAAGCATTCTTTAGAAATGTTGGCCCATATTGATAGGATAGCATCTTGCAAGGAACCTCCAATACTGGACCTTGGGATAGGAACTAAGGGTCCTTCCACATCACCAAGGAACGGAGGCATCGCCGCGTGACCTTGATCAAGCGAAAAGGATTCCCCTTCGGGGAGAAGCCCTTGGTCCTGAGCCACCACTGCAAAGGCCTCATGTACAGCAGGCCAAAGGTATCACATTGGAGGCTGCTGCCATTAGACCCAGAAGTCTTTGAAACTGTTTTACAGGGAGTAACTGACCTAGCTTTATCCTGCTTACGGCTTCCAGGATTGATTTTATCCTGGCGGGAGATAGTTGAGCTTTCATTAGTTTCGTGTCCCAAACTACCCCCAGAAAAGTAGTGACCAACGCACTTTTCTTTAAATTTAGCCTTAGCACCAATACTTTCATATGGGCGAGGTCTCAGTAGAATTCGAGACTCATCAGACTAGGCAATATTTTTCCAGTCTTGGAACTGTCCAATTTTGGTGAGCTTGTGCAAATTGTAGCCTCTTTTTCTTATTTGTAGTGGAGATGAGTGGTACCCGGTGGGGTCTTCTGCTGTTGTAGCCCATCCGCCTCAAGGTTGTGCGTGTTGTGGCTTCACAAATGCTTTGCTGCATATCTTGGTTGTAACGAGTGGTTATTTCAAAGTTGCTGTTCTAAGTCGGCCCATTCTCCTCTGACCTCTAGCATCAACAAGGCATTTTCGCCCACAGGACTGCCACATACTGGATGTTTTTCCCTTTTCACACCATTCTTTGTAAACCCTAGAAATGACTGTGCGTGAAAATCCCAGTAACTAAGAAGATTGTGAAATAGTCAGACTGGCTTGTCTGGCACCAACAACCATGCCACGCTCAAAATTGCTTAAATCACCTTTCTTTCCCATTCTGACATTCAGTTTGGAGTTCAGGAGATTGGCTTGACCAGGACCACACCCCTAAATGCATTGAAGCAACTTCCATGTGATTGGTTGATTAGATAATTGCATTATTGAGAAATTAGACAGGTGTTCCTAATACTCCTTTAGGTGAGTGTATATATATTTGTTTTCTTCAACAACATCTTGTATATTGAACAATAAAAAATATTACATATGCTGCTGAATGACAGCCATGTTGATATTCCAAAATACAGCTCTTGTTGATTTTCAAATTTTACTTATACTTAAAAATATTTATGCTCTTCATATGCTCTCCATCCTCAAAGAATGGCCCCAACATGTTTTTTTTACTGAGATGCATAGTAATTCTCAGAAAAGGACCACTTACTGATCTTGCAGTATGCAAATCTTTCTCACAATTGTTTTTGAAAGCATTGTTTCTTCTCGGAGGGCTGAAACCACCCTCACATTTATCGCCCGGAATTTTACGATACCTGTTTGACACAAGTGTATAATTATAAACCCACAAAGTGTGTGTTTGTGTTTAGGAATTTGTTAGAAAAAGAAAGCACAATATATTTAATCACCCTGAAGTCTGAAGGTCCTCTAACTCCCCTTCTAAGCAAATACCCTGGGTCTGATTCAGGAAATCAGGCTGTGGGAGACACTCGGAGGTGTTTTCATGCCGATAGAAGCCATAGTCACTGTTGACAGGACAGATGTTCAGAAAACACTTTCTTTGGGTCACAAGCAGAAGTCCAAACATCAGTTTGGTGCATTTTTTCCTACCACATGAAGTCTTGTCTAGTGCAAAGACACGGGCGCTGCTGCCTGCTGACCACATATCCTCTCCCGTTTCTACATGCTGAAAGCTTTTTCAGTCTTCTAAATGTTTCCTTGTAGCCCAAGAGACATCCGTCTGTTTCTGGGTCAGTGTCGTAGTCAGAGTGCGCCAACCACGTCACATAGTCCTGTTCACCACCTACGAAATATGATGAAAATGCGCACCATGTTATCATTTTCTGTGACAGAAAAACTGATGAATACATTTGTTTTCTTTCATGTTCATTATTGCAATGCTTTGCTTACAGGGGTCTCAAAAACTACCCTAAATAAATTGCAATATGTCCAAAATTCAGCTGATAGAATCCTGACAGGGACCAAATCTATAGAGCACATCACTCCTTTTTTGGAATCTCTACACTGAATCCCTGTCAGGTTTCATATAAAATTAAACATTTTAAAGCTTACGTATAAGGCCTTGCATGGTAACGCTCTAACTCTGGCCTTCTGACTGTTCCTTCAACTTGCCTACGCTCTATGGGTGACCAGGCTTTTTCTTCCTTTGCTCCAAAAATTTCGAACTCTCTTCCGTATGAGATTAAACATGCTGAATCCTTTAGTGTTTTTAAATCCCTTCTTAAAACTCTCTTTTTTAGACCATGCTTTTAGATGATTCCGTATGGGTTTATTTTGTATATTGTATATGTTGTATATCTAGTATATCCTGTTTTTATTTCTCAGTTTTTTGTGTATCTCTTTAATTTTTACCTGTACATGTTGTCCTTTTTGTAAAGTGCTTAGAGAAGAAGCATATAAAAGTACTATATAAAATAACGTTTATTATTATTATGATTTATTTTTAACCCCTAAACCTATTATTTAAATTGGCACATTTGTGGTACAGATATGAATGAATGTTTCTTAAGCCAAAGAAAAGAGTTGAGCCCTATTAAAGGACTAGAATGTCATAGAGAATTGAGCCAGTAAGCAACCACCTAGTGTATCGGACGTAGGCCAGTAAGAGCTGTGTGTGTAAACCTCAGTCACCTGGCCTCAAAAGGCGCACTAGCAAATGCCTAACACGCCTTGAATCCCGCTCATAATGGGTCGAATAGGACCGGTTACATTTGGTGCCGTTGACCTGGATGGGAGTGAGGTTTAGGGGGCTGTATGCAATGGACATAGGCCAGTAAGAGCTGTCCGTGTAAACCTCACTGCCCTGGCCTCAAGAGGCACACTAGTGGCTGCGTCCTTGTTAGCGCGCATGCCTCCCATGCGGGAGACCCCGGTTCAAATCCCGCTCAGAGTAGGTCGAGTAGGACTGTTTACACTAGTAAGAACTCAGAACAGGGAGATTGTAATTATTGAGCGTCACTGGGCGTCTTGAGCATGTTGGATCTGCAACACAGTACGTTGGTGAGAGAGATCACTAAAATTGGCTATTCAGCTTAGCAAACCTGTACACAAGATGAAAAATGGAAGGGATAAAAGGTCAAAATGGTAAGCAAATACTGCTTTGTTTACAGTTAATATATCTACAGTCCTATAGCCACCTGCTGTTGTTTAGAGGTATTTCCACTCATGCAGGTTTAAATTGTATGTGTTCGTAGCACATTAGCTGTTGTCTTTGCAGTTTTAACATATTATTTTTAAAAAGTAACTTTCCTCAACACTGGTCTGAACCTTGATGATATTTATATACCGTAATACGTATTAAAGTATTTGAATTCTGCCATTCATTCTTAAAAAGTTTCTTACATTCTTTGGTGATCAAGTGCTCAAAGTCTATGGTGACGGCCACCCACATGGGCTGATCATCATCATCTGGGCGGTAGCCGAAAATGCTGATATTCATTGTCTTAGTGCCTGGCTCTGATGCCAGTCCTGCCAAAAAGATTGGGTGGTTGGTGAAATTATATGTCTTCCAGCATTGTCCTTCATCTGTGGAAAACCTGAAAACATCCAGACATACAAATAACATTTCAAATGACTCCATTTATCATAAAAGATATGTTTTTAACAGGGCATGTGATAGAGCGTTACTTTATGGAGCTGATCTGTCTGTCTCTATGCGCCTCAACAGCCACTAGCAGGCCTCCAGAGTCCAGGATGCTATAGTGGTGAGGTCCTCTCAGAGTCCCCCACCAGGAGTAACCTCCATCCCCAGACACGTACACATCTGGCCGGACAGCAGAAATGGAGTCCCCGACACTGCCTGAAGTTACATTTAACATATAGACTAGTTTGTTGGGCAAGGTGGAAGTTGTGAGGATAAAGGGGAGGAACTATTACCATGGGCGATGACTAGACCAATGGCGGTGGGTTCAGAGAGAGGCAGCATAGGAGTGATTCCGCTGAAGTGACTGTGCTCTCCATGGATGTGCAGGTTACACTGGAACGCACATTTACAGTAACCTTTAAAGTCTGCATGAAATGAAAATTCACATCTATTTTCTAAATGCATGTTATTGATCTTACAGACTACAAGCTTACAATTAGATCTGTGTTCATCCAATCAACAACTAATAGATAGAACCAAGACCCTGCCCTACATTTTTTTCTATTTTGATAATCCATTTCACATTTACAATCACAATACAGAAGAAAACATCTGTCACTACTTCCATTACATCACGACTTCTGTCATCAAAAGCTGACAATGTATTCATAAATGTTTTTAACACATGTAAATGTAATATTTTCATCCAATTTAGGCTAATTTTAAAATATTTCAGTATGTTCTTGCCCAACTTGAACAGGACCAGGAAACAGAGCAAAGAAAACTGTGCTCATCAAAACTTAAACAGTTAAAATTTCTCATTGCTCAGCTGTTACCTTTTTCAAGTTTTCTGGACAATCCACATTCTCTGGTTTCTTCAGAAATCTCCATTGGCCACCTTTGTCAAATGAAATGACTGAACGAATGAGTCCATCTGCGGCCCAAGAGTAGTATGACATCTTTTAGTGATGACTTACAAGTGTGATTTTTTTATTTTTTTTATTTTGGCACTCAAAGGAATAGTTAAGCCAAAAAAATGTAATTGTCATCATTTCATGTATTTCTTCAGCTGAACACAAAAGAAAGAAGATATTTTGAAGAATATGGAGAACTTAAGAGTTAATGGAACCTGTTAACTTCCATAGTAGGGAAAACAATTCTGTGGAAGTCAACGAGGTCCACTAACTGTTTGTTACAGACATTCTTCAAAATATCTTCTTTTGTGTTCAGCAGAAGAAAGAAACTCATACAGGTCAACTTGATCAAATTAAGGGTGAGTAAATGATGACAGAATTAAACATTTTGGGTGAACTATTCTTTTCAAGAAAAAGTTGAATTAATCTTCGAAACATAAATGAAGATTTTTTTAATGAAACCTGTGCGATTTCTGTCCCTTCATTCAGCTAAAGCTTTGATACTTTAAATAATACATACAGATATCGGAAAAGTAATCCACTTTGCAAATGTAATTATGGCTTTTATTAACCTATAAACGTTGCTTAAAGGGATACTCCACCGTTTTTTCATATTAAACTGTTATTCCCTTAACTAAGACAAGTTAATACATACATCTTTAGCACTTTTGAAAGTACTTCGACTCAGAGCAGTAAAAAGTCACGCCTGCAAAATCCTCTCCTCCCTACTAACGGAAATGAGAGAGTGAGGGGGAGATTTGAGGGAGGATTTACAGGTGTTTTTTTTCCCACTGTGCCGAGTCAAAGAACTCTCATAAGTGCTATTCCGCCATACATTATAGTTATTCTTTTTAACCCGCACAGAAAAGCACCACGTTTTATTTTGTGTCACCATACTTGGTTGTTCAACTATTCATGTAACTGTATTTAAATAAGGAAAACGTGGAGGTGTTTGGTCGCTTCTAACTTGATCTCTGTTTGGTACCATAATGAATGAACTGGGCTTAGTGGGCTAAGCTAAATGCTATCAAAATGTCACCGCGCGTCAGAGAGATTAAGTGCACGCAGTGAGACGAGTGAGGTATGTATCAACTCGTTTTAGTTAAGTGAATAACATAGTTTAATATGAAAAAGTGATGGAGCATCCCTTTAACACACGTCTATGTAGCACATCAAATATGGTAGAGAGCGGTAAAATGTGCATCCATTATGCCAATTTTCATTTTGTGGTGAACTAAACCTTTTAGGACAATTGAAATAACGTGTAACAAATGTCCATACCCTCTTCCAGTACGTTGGTGAGATAGACCCCTCTCAAAGATGTAACATTAGTGAAATCGCTCTTCCCCTCTCCGCCAAACAGGTGGCGCTCCAGAGACTTAGAATACAGTATTCCACGATCATCAGAGGTGTAGATTGTCCCAAAATAAGTGTCTTCTGTAAGCATGCGAGATCACATCACACACAAACACTCCGCTGACACAGCCTTCTCTCAGATGAGATAAGAGATCAGCCATCATTATTCAAACACACAGCAAACCCATCTAACCGGCTTCATGTGACAAAATGTGAATCGAACGTCCATTAAACAGATCGCATGATGCACGATTGGAAATAAGATAACTCTTCACATGAGCCATGTACTGTATGTCATACATACATGTAAATACAATGAGGGGTGTATTTATGTGCAATTTAATGGCGTGACAGCGAAGACCTGGCTGAAAGACTACACCATCCTCACTCTTATCTGTTTGCAATTATCGTCGCTGCACAAAGACGTCCAGATTTGAAGATGAATAGCGTACACACTGACCCAGAAGAGTCTAGAAACTTCTACAGAGACATTCTATATGTCAGCACAAAGTCGAACTTGCTTGACAAGTCCTGCCTTCACACTATTAAACTGACAGCAACAGTGGTTGAGCTGTCAAATAATAAAGTTACTTCTCTTTTACAGCTCTGGTAGTATGGAGAAGGAGGAACAGAGGAAGTTTAAAAAAAGTGGGCAAAAGCACCTCCAGGGTTGTCCACATGCATGAAGATCATGTCCTCGTCGCCGTCCAGAACAGAGTAAAACTGCAAAAGGACATCAACAGTGAGTTAAAGAGTTGCACACAGTGTTATCAGTGTGTGGTGTGTAGCTCTTGAAATATATCTGTGAGCGGTTGTGACAGCTTTTTTTTTCTGCCAAACCAGCAGGACCAACTTAGATGGTGAAGGGAAAGTAATGGCACAACTTGCATACATTTCCCCAAACATATTTATTAATTATATAAATACACTTAATTATATTAATAATAATAAATATAATAATAAACATTATTTTTATTGTATTTAAGTAATTATAATAAAATATCAGTCATATATTATTTATAACAAATAATTATACATACATTTAATTATATTATCAGTAATAATTAAATATTTATGTATAATTCAAATGAATTAATTATGCATTCAAACTCACAGTTTATTCCCTATAGTTTAGAAAATGGTATTAAAATACGAATAGTTAAACTGCGTCAGAACAAATTCATCTTGAAATGTCAGATAACTGATATGGTATGTAATGGATTACAATCGACCAATCAGCTGTCAGCTGTTAAATTTAATACCAGTTTAGGTCAGCCAATTAATCAAGCAATGCTTACTTTTGTTCAGTCTTTATTGTAAAAGATTAGCATTTAAAAAAAAAACACTTAAGCAAAACATGGTCAGGTCAAAGTGAATATATCAGTTTTACTGGCAGTCCACTGTATGAGGAATTTGTGGGTATGTCACTGTTAATTTTTATGTAGCTATCCTCACTTACATAAATGAACTGTAGTGTCCTGCACCCACTAGTAAAAATATATATCTGGTGTCTGAATATTTTTGGTTTGACTGTAAATACATTTATTTATAAGTTGCATCATACGCGTGTTCAAGCTTGTGTGTGTTCGTCACACCTGCTCTGTAGTGGCTGATGGTAGCTGCGCTTTTTTGAAATGGTCACCCTCGTCTGAGGACACATAGATGATACGGGGAGAGCCCTGTGAACACAACATCTCATAAATCAAGCATGCCATGATGATTTTTACAGAAGGGAAAGTGAAAAAGTTTGGTGAACACATGCTTGAGTGTGCATGTTATCTGTAACGATTCACACCAGTTTTTCCATGACTGAGGTAAACAGAAAGCCACCAATGTATCCGAAAGAGAAGATGTTCTTGGCGATGGTGGCAAAGGTTTTGCCATAATCCTGTGTCCGTCTCAGAACAAGCTCGCCTCGTCTTGCTGCCTCCACTGTTTCAGACACAATGAATAGAGTTAATTCATGTATAAAGTCAAATTTTAGCATTTAATTGAATGACCAATATTTTTCTGCTATACAAAAAAATGTATCTCAAAGAATATTTATTCTTGTCTAATGATCATTTAATGGGAAAGAAAAAACTAGATGCACCTGTTCCCTTTGGGCTGGAACTGAAGAAAAGAGTAATTCCAGATCCCCTTTGAAAGGAATTCAAAAAGCCATATTTACTTATAGAAATGAAAGATTTATATATATGTTTTTGTAACCCCTCCTGTTCAAACCACCCGCTCCATGCAGGACTCGAACCCGGGTCCACCGGCATAAGAGTTGGACTCTCTAATAAGGAGGCTAAAGGCTGCAACCTCAAGCGTCAGTCACTAGAGCTTCTCTTGAGGTCAGAGTGAGGTTTTCATATTCAGCGGATACTAGTTGGCCTCAGTTACACTCACACCCCTAAACCTCACTGCCATCCAGTTCACTGCACCAATTTAACCCAAGTGTTCAAACTGCCCGCTCCAAGCAGGACTCGAACCCTAGTCCACCAGCATAAGTGTCAGGCGCTCTAACAAGAAGGTTAAATGCTGCAACCTCTAATGCCAGTTGCTAGAGCTTCTCTTGAGAATAGAGGAGTGAGGTTTAAACGCTCAGCAACTACTAGCTGGCCTCCGTTACACTCACCGTCACCCCCATAAACCTCACTCCCATCCGGGTCATGGCACCAATATAACCCTGCTGTTCAAACCGCCCGCTCAAAGCAGGACTCGAACTCAGGTCCGCCCAGCATAAGAGTCAGGCACTCAAACAAGGAGGCTAAAGGCTGCAACCTCTAATGACAGTCGCTAGAGCTTCTCTTGAGAAACGGACAATCTCAAACACACTCTTTAGTGTGTTTTTAAAACTCATTCAGATCCCTGTTATTGTTCTCACCATGTGAATGCGTGAACTCCTTCGTGAACTTCAGACCAACTGTTGCCAAAGTCTTGTGAGAGCCATAGTTCATCCTAAAGAGAGAGATTAAAAAAGACAAAAGACTAATAAGTTAAAAATACAATAAGGAGGTGGAAAAAGCCTGAGTCACCAGAAAAACTGTTAAGGGGGCTTCATGAACCAGGTGGGGAAAGGCTTACTCACATCAGTACTGATGACAGCAAGGTACTTTGGTTCCTGGTAGTGGAACTGAATGGCTTGTGAGGGGTGAAATGGAAGATGCACTGATCTGAACGTCACACCAGCATCCATCGATGTAAGAATAACTCCTCCTGTAGTCTCGGTGAAAGGCAGGTTGGCTGTTAGAATGACCTGTAATGGCAACAAAAACTATCATTCTGGTGAAATAATCACAACCCAATGAAATAGGCCTATACTGTATAAGGGCCCCAATGAATAATGGTACAACAACCGGAAATCAGCTTTCACACAAACCCCACTTCATAGGAAGCTAAAAAGGTGTGACTTGAGGTTTGTTGTGGGTTTTGACACTACTGCCACAGAAGGAGGTGTAGCTGCTGTCAATAGAAATGTCTGTTAAAACCATGAGCTGTTTTGAGACAGTTGTAGACCTCGTGGCCTTTTCTGATTGGACAAAATCTCTCTGGCGTCAAAAGGTCATATTAGTAATCTGCTATATCTATTCATCATAATTAATTAATTAATTCAAATTATTTGAGACAAATTTGACAAGCGACTTTATCAGAGATAAAGCCATGGCTACAGACTTTATGTTTGCACATTTATTTACCTGTTGAGGGTTCCCAGGTCCAGCACTTATCCCAAAGTCTTTCTTTATAAATGTGTTGTTGATGGCATGGGAGATATCATGAAAAGACTTTCCATAGTCCTCACTGTAAAAAAAGATTTAACTCATCAGTATGGAAGTCCCAAGTGGTTGCATCTAAATGTATCTTGTAAACTGCTTAACCAAGTGATATTTGGCTTTTTTTTCAGACTGGCATCAGCCTGTTATCATATTCGCATAGCTGATTAACAAAGGCACAAGTAAAAGCTGCCTATTTGATGCATGTTAAAAATGCACCACTGACCTCCTGTAAAGGCGTGTCGAACCGCCTTCATAAAATGAATCTAAGGGAGCGCTGAGTGTGGAAAGGACCAGGATTACCTGAGATGGACAGAAAAGTGTTCACACTACTTCTGCATAATTTCACAACACACACACACATGCACACACACTAAACAAACAGCATTTTATCATGTACAGTTTGAGGTAACAACTGAATATGACAAATGCTACAATGCTCATCCATATTTCCAATACATTAATCTTAAAATTGAGAAATATGATGATATATATTAATTACAGTTATCCTTTTTTATGATTTGACAAGAATGACTAACCCCAGTTCCATCTCCAACCCATGTGAGGGTAAAACTGGAACCATCATCACCATGAAACCCAGTCTAGAAAAAAAACAGGACAGACTTGCACATATACTTTCATGGAAGTTGACTTTCAATTCCTGTTTAATTTGTTACAGTTCATACAAAACATTTTATTTTCATAATGTACTCTCCCCCATTGAACCTTATATAATGAATATAATAAAACATATTTAAAACGGTTCTTTTATATATATATATGTGTGTGTGTGGGGGGGGGGTGTAAAAATATAAAATGTATTATATAATTTATAGTAGTAACAAATTATAATAATTATCAAATTAACTTTATTTTTAAATTACTAATACATTATTGAACTATCTAATATAACTATTAGTAAATATTTACATAAATTCGTTTAACACGACGATAAACTTTTTCACCATAAATGTACATTAGGCCACTTTTTGACATTCATCTCAATGTCAAAACTAAAAACCAGCATAACATTTTTTAAAACGCTGCAGATCGTGTGAACTTCAGTATGTCGTTCTCACCTCGTGTGTGTGGCTGAGCAGAAGCTCTCGGTCTTTGGGAGACAGTGGAGACTTGCATGCTGTGAAAAGCGCTTGTCCAGTCCAGGTGTCCCGTCTGCGTCTTGAGTGACCGCGTTCAGTCCGAGAGAAAGTTACTGTTCGTGCGTCGCGCTTCCCTTGTACGAACGCGTATTCACCCAGTACCAACAAGCACACACCGCCGAACACGAGCAGTGTCCAGTTCATGACTGTATGACAGATAGAAAGCTGCAGGTTTTCTGGTGCCTCAGAAGATGCGCGCTGGAGGAGGAGTGAGCGCCACTGTCCGGGTATCGACTCACGTGTCTCATAGCGAAGTGAGCTGCCTACCTCAACAGCATATCATTCCGAGTCAGCAGGATTGATACATACGCTGCACGAGCGCACCAAAGCAATAATTGCATGGTGTACAGCGCTTTGGGGCATCAACTGCAGGATTTATAAGCATCAAAAGGTGGTCGCATTTAAGGACACACGTTTTTTTTTTGTTTTTTTTTTACTATTTAACGTTTTGTCGAATTGGTGGTGAATTTAATCATTCGTATGTTTTCCAATTATATACTTACGACCCACACATGTCCATATGCTTACTTTAAGTAGAATATGAAGTCACCAAAATGTGGCGTTATGTTTTCTCACGAGATCGGGTTTTGGGCATGTGCTACCTATGTAGGAAGCTCAATAGGTTTTGAGACGCAGACAAAGACTCGATTTAAATTTTTTAATTAAGTAATTTATATTTCCCTTGGTTTTACAGACAAAGCATAAAGTCCCAAGATAAAATGTTCATTTTTTTAACTGTTTTAATTGAAAGCAACTTGCACTGACATATCTTAAAATATATTTAAAAAAATATATCAAGATGCACACGTTATTTTTCTAAAGCAGGTTTATAAAAAATATTTAAAGGTCCTAATTGAACTAAGGTCTAACCCTGGCTAAATATTAACCCTGTCTGTGAAACTGGGCCTGTGTGTTGTGGCCCACTGCTTAAATTAAGTTTACATTTTTATACTTTCTGCCAGAGATTCAAGTTCTTTGATTAGGCTTAATTTACATAAGTTCTGTATTTTACTCATAGTTATTCGGTCAAAAGTTCAAGGTAATCAAAAACTGAAAATAATATAAGACACAATGTCCTTTATTAAAAACACGTTTCACGGGTGAGCGCATTTAGAGACAAGCTTGTCAGAATCAAATCATTTTAAAAACCATCAGACAAATAATTAATAAATAATGCAACAGGTTTTTATTAAAACATGACCTTTCTGTTGCAAAGCACTATGAGTCATTTAAAAGGAAACGGCTCACAAATGTCACAGTATGTCCGGTTTTTGGCACTGGATGAATGTAATTACACAGGTAGTAGTGGTTAAGAAAGTTCTGGAAGGACGTCCCGTGGGCTTGAGAGTCTCTCTCTGTCCAAAGGAGCAGCCAGCTCTTCCAGCTGCTGTTGCTGACTGTTTTCCAACTCTTCCAAGCGTCTCCGCAGCACACATAACTCCCTCTGGTGCTGCTCCTCCTGAGACAGGAAATGCAGGAACAGATGAGTAGGAAGAAGAGGGGATAAGAGAAAGCGAGAAGGATGGGAAAGCAGTAGATTTATATCCTGGGTTTGGTTATGGCTGACAAGAGAATATTCTACTTTGTAGATGGGATGTTTGCAGGCACCTGTATGTTTGAGAAGATGGACTCTGTTGGGATGAAGAGAGATTGGGCCAAAGGGGTGGAGGAGGTTATCTGGTTGCCCAGCAACAGACGGCGAAACTCATTGTGTCTCCTTTGGAGCTCTTTTAGACGCTTGCTGAGCTGAGTGTGTTCTTCAGAGTATGAGGATTTCCTGAGCACGCAAACATAAAAATAAATAAGAAATAGTATATAAAATGGCAATAATAAAAAAAAAATTGGCGAAATTATAGTGGCATGGCACTTGCATGTCATATTTGTGAGCAAGGGGTTTCCTTAAATGTACATAAGCAACATGTACATACTCTCCTACTTAGTTTGTTTTTGTTTTAAACTTTTTCAAGTTGCAGCCGATCACACAGAGCTTAGTGCACATAGTATTTACAGTATTCCTAGCAGAATTTAAAAATATTCTGTGCGCCGGGCTCAAACATCACAAACACAGCTCGTACTACGGGGGTTTGAGAAGTAGAAGTAGAAGTCAATTAAAAATCAATAAACAATAAAATTTCCAACATATGAGGAATAGCCTACTTTTTGCTATGTTTCAATAGGATTGTAGGATTATTTTTGTTGGGAAAGTCGGAGGAAGGACGCAGTTTTTGGCTGGATAAACACATGCAGAATATTAATTGTTAAGAAAAAGAAACAAAATGAATAAACTGACGTTATGATGAGCATTTACTACTTAAGAAATGCGGGTCAAGAAGCGGGTTGGGTAGACCTACAATTCTTTTTTGCGGTCTGAGTTGAGGACGGGTTAGTTGAAAACGTCGGTCAGGTGCTGCTTGTTTATACATTGACCCATGCATTAATGATTAAAACCCAAAATTCCTATCTAAAAAAAATTAGCATATTTCATAAGACCAATAAAAGAAAAGTGTTTTTAATCCAAAAAAAGTCAACCTTCAAATAATAATGTTCAGTTATGCACTTAATACTTGGTCGGGAATCCTTTTGCAGAAATGACTGCTTCAGTGTGGCGTGGCATGGAGGCAATCAGCCTGTGGCACTGCTGAGGTGTTATGGAGGCCCAGGATGCTTCGATAGCGGCCTTAAGCTCATCCAGAGTGTTGGGTCTTGCGTCTCTTAACTTTCTCTTCACAATATCCCACAGATTCTCTATGGGGTTCAGGTCAGGAGAGTTGGCAGGCCAATTGAGCACAGTAATACCATGGTCAGTAAACCATTTACCAGTGGTTTTGCCACTGTGAGCAGCTTTTCAGCTTTTCAGCAGATGGAAGCATGAAGTGCTCCAAAATCTCCTGATAGTTAGCTGCGTTGACCCTGCCCTTGATAAAACACAGTAGACCAACACCATACTTTGGACCACTGAGCAACAGTCCAGTGCTGCTTCTCTGTAGCACAAAAGTGGCTTGACCTGGGGAATGCGGCACCTATAGCCCATTTCCTGCACACGCCTGTGCACGGTGGCTCTGGATGTTTCTGCTTCCATAGGTCCCCCAAGGTCTGGAATCGGTTCTTCTCCACAATCTTCCTCAGGGTCCGGTCACCTCTTCTCGTTGTGCACCGTTTTTTGCCACACATTTTCCTTCCCCCTGAGGTGCGAACAGCCTATTCGCTCAGAAACTTACCCTCTCGCTTGAGGGTGTCACTGATGGCCTTCTGGACAGCAGTCAGGTTGGCAGTCTTACCCATGATTGCGGTTTTGAGTAATGAACCAGGCTGGGAGTTTTTAAAAGCCTCAGGAATCTTTTGCAGGTGTTTAGAGTTAATTAGTTGATTCAGATGATTAGGTTAATAGCTTGTTTAGAGAACCTTTTCATGATATGCTAATTTTTTAAGACCTGAAATATTTCAGTTGGAGTGCAATGAATCTAAAATATATGAAAGTTTAATTGTTATCATTGTTGTTATCAAGGAAAATCCCAACTCAATATTGTGAAAAGGTTCCATATTGAAGACACCTGGTGCCACACACTCTAATCAGCTAATTAACTCAAAAAAACTGCAAAAGCCTAAAATAGTCTTAAATGGTCTCTCAGTCTAGTTATGTAGGCTTCACAATCATGGTGAAGACTGCTGACTTGACATTTGTCCAAAAGACGACCACAAAGAGGGCAAGACACAAAGGTCATTACAAAAGAGCTGTTCACAGAGTGTGTCCAAGCACATTAATAGAGAGGCGAAGGGAAGGAAAATATATGGTAAAAGTGTACAAGCAATAGGGATAACCACACCCTGGAGAGGATCATGAAACAAAACCCATTCAAAAATGTGGGGGAGATTCACAAAGAGTGGACTGCAGCTGGAGTCAGTGATTCAAGAACCACTTCACACAGACGCATGCAAGACATGGGTTTCAGCTGGCCCATTCCTTGTGTCAAGCTACTCTTGAACAACAGACAGAGTCAGAAGCATGGCGTCTGGGTTAAAGACACAAAGGACTACTGAGTGGTACAAAGTTGTTCTCTGATGAAAGTAAATTTTGCATTTCCTTTGGAAATCAGGGTCAAAGAGTCTGGAGGAAGAGAGGAGAGGCACACAATCCACGTTGCTTGAGGTCCAGTGCAAAGTTTCCACAGTCAGTGATGGTTTGGAGTGTCATGTCATCTGCTGGTGTTGGTCCACTGTTTTTTTTTAGGTCCAAGGTCAATGCAGCCATATACTAGGAAGTTTTAGAGCACTTGATGCTTCCTGCTGCTTACCAACTTTATGGAAACAAGACTTGGCACCTGCACAAAGTGCCAAAGCAACCAGTACATGGCTTAAGGACCATGGTATCCCTAGTCTTAATTGGCCAGCAAACTCGCCTGACCATAGAAAATCTATGGTGTGTTGTGAAGAGGAAGATGCAATATGCCAGACCCAACAATGCAGAAGAGCTGAAGGCCACTATCAGAGCAACCTGGGCTCTCATAACACCGGAGCAGTGCCACAGACTGATCGACTCCATGCCACATTGCTGCAGTAATTCAGGCAAAAGGAGCCCCAACTATGTATTGAGTGCTGTACATGCTCATACATTTCATGTTCTTTTCAGTTGGCCAAGATTACTTTAAATTCTTTCTTTGTATTGGTCTTTTGAGATACTGAATTTGGTATTTTCTTTAGTTGTCAGTTATAATCATCAAAATTAAAAGAAATAAACAGTTGAAATATATTGAATGAATATAATATACAAGTTTCACTTTCTGAATGGAATTAGTGAAATAAAACAACTTTTGATGATATTCCAATTATATGACCAGCACCTGTATGTATGTATGTATGTATGTACACTCCTGAACAAAATCTTAAGACCAGGGGATTCTTTGCAATTTTTACACATTTCGCACTTGTGGATCATAACCGCGTTGTAAGTGCTGATTCAAAATGCCAAAAGAAGAAACAGGAGCAAGAGACAAAAAATAGGGAGTAGGCAATTTATTGAAAACTGCATTTAAACTGAAACAGGATGTTCATCAGCTGATCAAAAGTTTAAGACCATAGCCATAAAAAGGTCAAATCTGCACAAAAATATGGCTTTCATGTCATTGTCCTTCAAGCAGTCATACTGTCAAAAACTCCTGATGGCAAAGGCAAAAAGGCTTTCTCTCTTTGAACGTGGCAGGACTGTTGAGCTGCACAAGCAAGGCCTTTCGCAACGCGCCATCGCTGCTGAGGTTGGACGCAGTAAGACAGTCATTTTACATTTCTTCAAAAATCCTGAGTTATGGGACAAAAAAGTCAAGTGGTAGACCCAAAAAGATTTCACCTGCACTGAGCCGCAGGATCCGACGCTCTATTTTTTGTCTCTTGTTCCTGTTTCTTCTTTTGGTATTTTGAATCAGCACCTACAAACCGGTTATGATCCACAAGTGCGAAATGTGTAAAACTTGCAATGAATCCCCTGGTCTTAAGATTTTGTTCAGGAGTGTATGTGTATATCTTCTTTATGTCACATTGAATCCTAAAAGAACTAAAATAATATCACTAGCTTGTTCTCTCTATAGCAACAGGCCCTTGATAAGTGTTATAAACAGAAAAAACAGTACTTTTTTGCAGTGCTTGCTTCAATTTCAAGCTCTTCTATTTTGGCTTCCAGGAGCTGAATCTTGTCTTGAAGTTTATTTTCTTTTAGTTCAGTCATGGTTTTCCTCTGGATAAAAAAGCGGACCAATAACACACCTTTAATAATAATCATGATAACAATAAATACAATAAAAACATAAAATTACACACACTAAAAAATAAACATCTCATGTTGCAAAAAAGTTTCTGGACATTATGCACTACCTTTTTCTGAGCAAACGCTGCCCTCTGCAGGCGCTCTTTAGCCTGACTGTATTTCTCCCGTAGTTCCGCTTCTCTGTCCTGCAGTTTGTGTTTCTCCTCCAACCATTCCACCCGCCTCTCCTCCACCAACCTGTGATGATAAAACATTGCCTTGACAATTCACTTTTAACAATTCAATGTCCACTACATTGTAATAATGTTTATTCTAACTAAGTGTAGTTGAATTAATTAATTTGATTGTTTTATAACATCTAAGGCTATTTTTACTTAAGTAAAATTGTATCAAAAACAGACAATTAAGAAAAACAGGATAAGTAATTTACACACAGAAAGATTAAATCTATATAATTTTCGGTATTCTTGTTAGTTAGGCCTAAAGTTAGTTAGTTAAAAAAGTTAAAAAATTATATATCATGGTAAACTGATAAACCGGTATTTACATTTGTTGATGTTTTAATTTTTAAACATGATTTCAAGACAAAAAAATAGATCTTTTGAACCATTATTAACAAATCATCCATATTTGTCATTGAAGATTATATGCACTTTTATACAAGCTGAATCTTGTTTTGAAACCAACATTTCATTTTAGCAATCTAAAGCCTTTAATCTGAAGAAATGCTAAACAGCACATTTTGATGCTCATTCAGCAAACTGTCAGCATTCTCTGAAATATTTTTAGTTCTCCTTTGACAGCATTGCTAGTATCCAGGTTGCCATAAGGTGTACCTCTCGGCTTCCTGTTGGGTCCGTTCCATTTGTGTGCGAGCGCTCCGTAGGTCCTCTCTCACTCGCTCCAGACTTTCTCTCAGTCTGTTGTTGGTGTCCAGTATCTCACTCTCCGAGTGAGAAAGAGCTCCTATCTGTAGGTTCAACTCAGCGTTTTGCTGAGAAACACAATTTACAAAAGTTATTTGACTTATGTGATACAGCATGACTTCCACTTCAATATTATGTGCATTTACAGTAATTTCACTCATTTTACAGGACTTACTTGTCTCAGGTCTGCATTTTCTGCTCTCGAGGTCTCCAGCTCTTCCAGCTGCTGACCCTGCTGCTGAACTTTGGCTCTGTATCACATGTAATCAGATAGGAAATCAATCATATTGATGGAAATCATATTATTTACAGCTACTGAGCATTTAAAGAGATAGTTCACCCAAAAATGAAAAATTACTCTCTCATTTCGTTCTAAATCTGTACGATTTTTGTACATCCTTGGAACACAAAATGAAGATATTTTATGAATAAAAAAGCTTAAATTACATCTATTCATTATATGAAGCTATCAAGTCTCTTTGGACTAAACCGGTCAATTCATATGGATTATATTCATATATTCTTTATGAACTTTTTGAAGTGTCAAAGTGGTAGTTGCGTTGTTGCCAACGGAGGGACAAAAATCTCTCAGATGTCATCCAAAAGATCATTATTTGTGTTTTGAAGAGAATATTAAAGTTTTATGGGCTTGGAATGACATTAGGGTGAGAAATTAAATGACAGAAATGTCCTTTTTTGGTAAACTATACCTTTAAGTAAATTCTTAATTTTTTAACTCAAAGTGCACGAAAATAATTGACCCTCAAGAAGCTTGCCTCAGGTTTTGCAATTCCTTACGAACAGACTCCTCCCCCAGCTGGGCGGCACGAAGACGCTCCTCCCACTCCTCTTTCTGAGAGTTCCCCGTTGCCTCCTGAAGAGCTCTCTGCTGTTCGAGCTCAGATAAACGATTCTCCAGCTCCAGCCTGGTGACAATGAAATAAATGCATTAAGATGCAAAAGGCTTTCAATAATTTCCTTGTCTGATAATATTCCTGCTTACTTCTCTTCCTGAAGGGTGGCCATCTTGTGTATCTCCTCCTCTCTCGCTGCCTGAACCCTGCGCACCATCTCTCGCTCTCTTTCTGATATCAAGTCTTTATTTCTCTCCAACGCTGACTTCATGACTTCAATATCTGACTGCAGACCTAAGAGAGAAAAACACTATTATTGTAAAACAGGTTAAAAGAAAAGAAGGTAAAAGAGAAGGAAGAAGATGCTTACCTTCTACTTGGCACTGCAGTGTGTCTCTGTCTCTTTCTATTTCTCCTTTGGCTCTGACACCCTCTAGTTTTACGTTGCTCAACTCCAGCTTATGCGTGTGCTTCATCTCTTCAACCTGGCAAATAAAACATACACAATAAACAGGATATATCACTACAGATACAAATTATTTGGACATGAGATCATAGAATCTGACTGGTCAAGTCACTCAGGCTGTATTCGTGTACCTGACTGCTGAGTGAGTTTATCTCCCGCTCGGCTTTGTGCAGTTTGCCTGTGAGGAGTGTGTTTTGTTCCTGAGATAGACGAAGTTCACTTTCCGTCCGGTCCAACTGCATACGAATAGACTGCTTCTCTGCCTGCACATTAACAGATGGATATTAAACAAATATCTTTATTGTTAAAATCTGTATAACATATTTATATGTCAAATGTTGTGACACTGACATATACGTCACATCTGAATAATAAATAAAAAAATACAGAAATGCAGAACATAATATATTTAAAATAAAATATTCATATTAAAAATATAAAGTATGTTTTTAAAAATTCTAAACTGTACAAATTTGAATTAGAATAGTTAGATCTGAATTAGAATTAAAGACGTTTAATGTGATCTCAGACTTGTTGGTCATGGGTGGTTAAGGCTCATTGATGCACGTGAGAAGCAAAGGCTGGCCCGTGTGGTCTGCTCAAACAGACATGGATGGCTGGGTGCATGTGCATCTATAAAAAACAAAGTTTTGGACCCACTTTATATTAGATGGTCTTAATTACTATGTACTAACATTTAAATTAATTGTTTGATACAATGCACTTATTGTGGAAATACATGTTTTACGTTGTACTTACATTTAAAAAAATACCTGAATGTAATTACTTCTGTAATACATTTTTGTAGTTACATTTATAATTACTGTTGACCCTTCCCCTACCCTTACACTTACCCAAACCGCCACACCTGTCCCTAACTTTACCCGTATCCCACCTCAATATCAGCAAAAGTGTTTTGCAATATAATATGGGCACAAAAATACATTGTACTTATTTTTTGATGGAAGCACATAGTAGTTAAGGCCACCAAAGTGGGTCCAAAGTTTTTTATGACAGCATAGAAAAAAGGGATTGATAGAAAATGGGATTGAGATACTGAGTGAATAGTTCTTCATGTATAATGAGCATGTGTATTGTCCACTGCTCTGACAAATTTGTTATAGCTTTTATATATATATATATATATATATGACTTTTTACACTAAACTTAATTGTTTTTACTAAACAGTAAGGTATGAACTTATTTGCATGCGTCAACAAAAACCCACAAACCCTTACTTAAATACGCTCACCTCCAGGGCTTTTACTGCAGCCTGGGATTCGGCCAGCTGCCGGATCTGAATCCGCTGCACGTTTTCAGCCTGAGCACCTGAGTTATTTCTCTCTGCTCTGAGTTCAGTGACCTCTGCTTCCAGGCTTTTGAGCCGCTGGTGGAGTTGAGCTTTCTCCCTCAGCAGGGCTTCAACACGCTTCCCGTTCCGTGCCGGATCTCCGCTCTGCAGCTGAGTGGCCAGATCCTCCTTATCATGCTCGAGTCGGGCCACCTGCAGAATCACATATATAACACTCCTTCATAAAGAGACACTGCTGCAAAATACAGATTCAAATTGGTAAAACATACATCAGCTTCATGTCGTATCCGTCTCTCCTCCAGGACACGAGCATGCTCCTCTTTCTGGTGATCAAACTCTGACTTGAGGAAAGTGAGGTCGTAACGAAGCTTATTGTACTCTGACCTGTAGTTCTCAGCTTCCTGTCACAGAGAGAAATAAAGAAGAACAATTTAAGATTAAGCCTACTTTAGTTACTAAATGTCTCGTATAATGTGCAGTAAAGACAAACAATCCAATTGTTTTCCATCTGTGATGGACAGGATTCTGACTGTAGCATGTACTCATGTGGTTGTCATGGCAAAGGGAGTTAATAGTTGTGGCGCAGGAGTCAGATGTTGCGGGAAGGCGTCTGTTACCTCCTGGAGTTTGTTGAAGCGTTCTCTGATGGGAGCCTCCAACTCCTGCTGCACCTGAGCTCTCAAGAGCTCCAGCCGCTGAGGGGTCAGCACCTTAAACACATAACGCAAACACATGATCAACACAACACAGAAAAAGTACTACTTTGTCAGCAAAATGTCTAAAGGGCTGTTCCACACCAAGAATGATAACTATATTAGTGTCCACGCCAATGCACAATATGAAAAGTTTGTGCTGCAGTTACAGTATGTCACCTAGTGCTTTATATTCTCAAGCACTTTAAAGCAGAATGGATTCTGATTGGCTGTCAATGTTTTTATCGTTCATCAGATGGTGAAAATTATTCGAACCATATTGTTTCTCTGTATCATTATCATTATAGTTGTGGTGTGGACTCAATATCTATTCTTTAATATTTAAAAGGATTTTTAGAATTACATCTTTATCATAATCATTATAGTTATGGTCCGGGCCATAATTCAAGTGTTATTGTACATTACAACTATTAAAAATTAAATGCATAAGCTGAAGTACTAAAATGACTAAAAATTTAATAAAAATAAATTAAAGCTAAATATAAAACACCCCAAAAAATAAAGCTGAAAAAACATATTAATTTTTCCAAAACTTCACATTTGAAAAATATAAAATATAATATAAAAATAAAAAATATAAAAATAAAAGTTAATTTAAAATGCTATAATAGTATTTAAATACTAAAATAAAACTGGTTTATTTTTAATAATGTTCTATAGTCCTGATTTCTTTTATTTTCATAATTTCAACACTTTTTTTGTCTCTAAAAAAATCTTGACAAAGCATTGTGGTGCGGCAACGAGATTGTATGCATTTAATGTTTTGAAAATTCCACATATTTACACATTTTTTATGAATTCAATAGTATTCTAAAATGTGAAAATATTCATAGTAACATAGAATAAGTAGGTGTATCCTAAATGTTTAACTTGTATTGTAATAATTAGAATTTTCATGAAACTTTGATTATTGTCATATACATTAATATCTGAATGTATGAGTGACTAGTATTCGTATTAATACGTTTAAATTAATAGCAACTAGTATGTCAAACTAGTTTTACACAATATTTTTGAGTGACTTAATATGAAATTACCAACCATATATACTGAAAGTTGCATAAATGAAGACTTAAGTGGACAGTAAGTGGACAGACATGTGTACCTGCAGTTTAAGCTCTTCCAGCTCCCTTGTTTTATCTAGCAGTTCTCCTCTGAGCTCAGCCAGCAGCAGCTGCTGTTTCTCTTGAGCAACCTGCCGATCACTGAGCAGCCGTTTCAGTTCACTCTGAGCCCGGGTGTATTCATCCTGCAGTCTGCGCGCATTAACACATAATTTAACCCTGCATCCCACAACTGTAGAAATGATCAACCACAATATTCTGCATAAAAATACACAGTAAAATCGAGCACAGCCACTCACCTCGTGTGCTCCGCTTTCAATGTCTGATAGTTGGTCTTGTGGTTCTCACAGCGCATTCGCTCATCAATGAGCATTTTCTGGAGTTCCATATCAGAGCTGGTGAGTCCTGTCAAGCCACCCAGGAGGACTGCAGCTTTCCCACCTCCTCCTGCATGCTGCAGGTTTGGGAACAGGGCAGATGACTGCCCTAATGCTGGAGGGTTCATCTGGTCCATTGCAGAGACAGAGGAAAAAAAGATTGAGGGAATAAAAGCAAAATACTTTTTATACTTCCCTCTGAGACCACTAACACTCTTGAAAAGGACCTCAATCAACGCAAATGACTTCAGCTCACCAAAGTCAAGAGATGCAGACACATCTCATCAGGACTGACTATTTTAAAATCACGTTTAAGAGCCTAGTTAGCTCCAACAAAGCATCTAATCAGTACATGTGCAGCAGAAGAGTCCTTGTTGGCTCCTCTGCTCTCAAGTGATTAGATGTGAAGCTCAGGCTGTGGTCTCCAGTGATTCACTCTGTGTTGTAGAAACAGAGCTACCCCAGCATAAACGCATAACGGCTTATCATGTTGTCAAAGCAACCGATCCACTAGGGAAACTAACCTCGTGCATTTAAACCAGCGCAAGATGAAGCATTTCGTGTTGTCCTTGAGTGTAAGTTCGAACTGTTGCTTGAAATGTCATGAGAACAGGGCTTGAGCAACACTGTATACTGCACTTATTTCATAAATAAACACCTCTGCTGGGTGCAACCTACTGCATCCGCTCAAAACTGCATACACCATAACAATACATATGTGATTTAAGGGGGAAAAGTTTATAATTTAGCTGCTGTAAAGTTACCTGATACAACACTGACAGCGACGCACAGTTACGTGTTGATGATGGCGGCCAGAGTCGCCTGCCTTTCAAAATAAAAGACTTAGTTTGATACTTTCCGTTTGTTTACGGCTAAAAGTCATGTCCGGCCTATAAACATGTCGACATCTTCACCTTTATTAAAATATTAATAAATTTAAAAAAAATAAAGCATGTTGCGTTGTTGTGATTTTGGTTTTATTTATATTTTATCTGTGATCATGTTTGACCAGGCTGCCATACAAAGAAATTATAAAGCCATTCAAAATAAGAGAAAACCAACTAAATATTATATGTTGTAGTCAACAATTTTTTTTTCCTGTGAGCTTTTCGTTTTTCCATGTTTTAATAACAAAATAAATTAGAATAAAATACGTTTAACGTTCATTCATTGTTAAATTATTGCTGAAATACGTTACTTATTAATATTGAAAAATAAAAAAAATAATATATATATATATATATGGCGATTTTGCATTTATTTGGCACATCTTTGCTCACCTTTCATTGTCATTGCATCGATCTTTGTACTGTTTTTTATATAAAGGCATGTCGTGTTTAAAACATGAGATTGTGTAAATTATGATGACAGTGTCCAGGTCGCAATGCTATTTGCAATGACGCTTTTTTGCCAGCAGAGGGTGGGAATTACTGGCTGTTCTAGATATGCAGACATATAGCAAGCCCTTTTATCTTAAATATGAATGCCAGAGAGGGGTATTGTATTGCACAAAAGGGATTTTCTAGTTATCCTGGCTGAATTTAGCCCAGACTCAGTTGCATGAAAGTAAGCTAAATTAAGTTACTATGGAGAGATTTATTCTGCAGAGCACGCTAACAACTACACTGTAAAAAATTATTTAGAAAAAAAGTTACCTGGTTGCCTTAAAATTTTGAGTTAATTGAAATTAAAATTTTGAGTTAATACAATGAACATTTTTTGAGATTCGACAGCCTTTATTAAAATATTATTAAAAGATTTTGTAAGCATATTGGGTAATTATGTGTGTGTTATTTCTGATGATGCAGTGAAACATGCCAAATTGTGCTATTTTCATGATTTATCACATATTTTATGTGGTTCAGATACAAAAATATTTTGAGTTTTTTTATTTATTAAACTAATTTCCTTCATTGTATCAACTCAAATTTTTAATTTCTATAAACTCAAAATTTTAAGGCAACCAGGTTACTTACTTTTTTAAGTTAAACCAACAAAAACCACCACAAATTTTTTACAGTGTATAGGCTAAGATTATTTCCTCGTGATTTATCTGTTACTTCCGCTGTCAATCCTAGAAATTAACGTGTTTTACAGTCACTACATGGTCTTCTGTAAATGTGTTACATCATTTTGACTATCCTGCATTAAAATACTAGATATGCTATCATTCATCTAAGTAGCCTATACTGTTATTTTAGTGTTATTATTGCTGTCAAAGGTTTGATGAATAGCCTACATATATTACAGTTGTTGGTATTATAATAAATGGCTGATGTAGTTGCAAAAGTCTGTGACGGGGTTAATATGTATTATAGGCTAAAGTCAGATCCAGGTGGATCCTCTTCACGATGGTTTGCCTTTTATTGGTTGATATAGGCTACTAAACCAGGTTAATACTCAGACAAGCATTCAGGCAAATGGTATATTGACTGGGACACCTTCCCACATAACAGAAATGGTAGACTGGTTAGAGAACAATGCATAGCACACCATTTTAGTTTATTTTGTTTCAATTTAGTCTATCCTTTAATAAAGGATAATAGTATGTCAACTTTTCCCTTTCTGGATCCCTTCCATCACCGGCTTCCCTTTATTAAACTCCATGCAGGGCCAGCTCCTCTGCTGTGGTCAAGTCTTGGGTTTGAGCAAGGGCCACCCTCCTTGCCAGATATACAAGTCTTTTTTTATGCTAAAATCAGTACAGACAATAAACAGTCCTTTTTTTGGCCACACTTGTTTGTTAGAATGATAAATAGATAATATAGATAAAACAGATATACAAATAGATATATAGATTAAATATAATTATAAATATAATCTGATGATCAAATAATCAGATTATAGATTAGATTAAATCAATTACATAGAAAAAAATCTTAATAAAATATAAGGGTAAGTTTTATATTATATAGTTTTTACACTGGCAATTTAATTCAAAACAGGGCACATTTTGTATGAAATATTGGTAATGTGAAAGCTGTCATGCGGACCTGGGAGCGCTGCGCATCAGTACGCCAACTCTCACATATTTGGCGTGAGACACCCGCTTTCAGGCTCTGTCTAACGCTCTCACTCTGCCCAACTTAATCTCACGCCAAATTGCCAAACCTGCTTTTGATATTAACCTAATATATTATCATTATTATCATAATGTTAAAGCCATGAGGCATTGAAAAACAAAAAGTCTCACTCCAGCCTGAACTTAAAAATTGGCAACCCAGCTCACTATACCTGGTGGACGTCCATATTCCACGCGTAGGAATATAGTGTGGCCCCTTTAAAGCCGCACTTGGCTACTTTTGCTCTCGGGGTCCCCCTACAGTTTGAAAAAAATAATGTCCTCAACTACTGTCGTAAGATCTGTCATCCTACAACAGGGGATGCCATCGCGCGTGCATTTGTTGACATGACAACCCTGATAGCCCTGAACTAGTGATGCGTGGGTCGTCTCATAACCCACGGACCCCGTATGTCTATTTAATGGTCGCGGGTGCGCGGCGGGTTGTAAAAATATATACAGTGGTGCGGTGCGGTCCAAATAACTTCATAAAAGCGTCCCGCGGGTTGGTGCAGCACTAACAGTTCCCCTGAACACTGCAAGAGGAGTTCAGAGTTCTTCTGGCGGTGCGTGTGAAATGTCTTCATCCCAGGTAACGTTACAGTCAGTGGTATACGTTTCAGCATGTCATATGAATATAATTTCATGGGTTTTATTTTTTTTAAACGCCAAATAATTACGATGCTCACATTTACAAGCCAGCGTCATTATAGTAGTCTATTGGTTACCGTTTTACAGAATCTATATGATACTTCAGTTCAATGTTTGAGTGGTAGCTCACCGTAACAAGCATGACAGCATCGGTCGGGCACGCCTCCTTCAGCTCACGCCGACGAGCAAACGCTGGTCACATGTTGATCCTCGTCCTGCCTTTAATCCCATCACTTTTTCGTTTCCTCTTATTGCTTTCCTCCAACAAAACCTTTTCTTTCTTATTTGTCTCTGCTGCTTCAGACATGACTATATTATCCGACGAACAAAGTTGGGCTCGCACGTCCGAATTTAAGGAAGTGTGGGTGTTGGTGGAAGTGACGTATATGCCGTAAAGCAGTCGAATTTTGTAGTTCTTTTTGTTCTCGGGTTACTACCCGAAACCCGAAGTTTAAAAGTACGATTAAAAATGATACAGACCCCATCAGGCTATGGCAGACGTGTCATTCAACCTATTGTAAGTCGATTTATCATCACAAGAGTCTTAAAAAATATGTTGGTTGAAAAATTACCTAGTGCTGCTTTAAGAGATGTGCGTTCCCTATTGAAATGCAGGTATTTTGTGTGCCTAACTGTGCCACAATTCATGCGAACAGTGTGAGAAACACAGACTTGGGAGTACTCTTGTTCAGAAAAGTAACCGGCGTATTTGTTTTAGCTGATTGTATTTGGTTCAATAAAACGTATGTACTGGTGATGGTGTTATTGATTTACCTCGGACATGAGCGAGAGTGAGCGTACAGTGAGTGCATCACACTCTGGACTGCAGAGAATGTGTTCAGTGTAAAAACTCACTTTTCTTTCGACCTGGAGTCGTAACAGTTAAACAGAAAATATCGTAGCTTATGTAGGCTGTAATTGCACTTTTGGTTTATTAATGTTAACCCTTTTCTTTCCCCATTAATGTTTTGCTGCATCCTTTATGTCTTGGCTTATCTCGATTCCTCCAACGGGCTACACCACGGATCAAACCGTTAACATTAATTAGCATTAACGTGTTAATTTCGACAGCCCTAATTTCTACATTTATTTATTTCTACATTTTTTATTTTTACATTTATGTATTTTTACATTTCTTTGTCCGTATGGGAAATGAGGAAGGGCAATCGAGCTCAGAAAACGATCAATTACGATGAGTAAAAATGGGGACATTTTATGCTAAAACAACTTGCCATATAGACAGATGCTTTCATTCATACAGACAACGGTGAGGTAACCTATTTCGTAGGTAAGTTTTGTATTTATAAAGGATGATACTACCTGCAGGACACCACAGTTTATGTAGCCTAACTATGTCTATGTAAAATTTTCATTGTGGTATTCTATCGCATTCCTCAGCATAGTCTCAGCTATGTTTCTAATTTGTATTTTGGCATTGCAGTCCCTGAAATGCTTGGTATCTTCGGGCTTGAGCCAGTCCTCATGCTGTTATGAAAGTTATTTATAGTTTTCGGTAAGTACTTTATCTTTAAAGGGAAAAATGATTAAACAGCTCCTGAAATAGCCACTGTTTTCCCCACACTTTATAGACAGTGTTTTATTTTTCAGGTGCTCAGATTGAGCGCTTGTAATATTGATTGTTCAGACGTTGTATTTAAGATCTTTATTTTGTTAAAAATAAAACAGAAAATCTAAAGCTGCAGAATACCATCAAGTGGCAATCTCTCTTGAAACCAACACGGAAGTGACTGCTAATTGTTTTATTATTCATCCGTTTTAATTATATTAAGCCTTAAAGTTCTGAGTGCCCACTTGAGTGACAGGTGGTTTGGCTCTATGATTGGTGCGCAATGTTTTGCTAAGGTTTCCAGGTTGAACAACATGTTTCCTGGAAACAGTGTGCAACGGGGTTTAAGATATGTTTTCTCTTGTTTGGTGGGTATGTCAAGAATGTCAGCCCAATCAGCAGAAACAAGTATATAAAACATGCGGTATTAATGAGACAGCTCGCACAATGGGTACAAGTAAGGTAATTTACAAACGTGTCCACTGCAGCTCAGTATACGCAACAATTGTAGATATTATAAGACATGTTTTTTGTAAAAGTTTTATAGTTTTATACTATATTATACCAATTTAATCAGGCTCTGAAAATTCTTCAAAAAGAACAAAAAGAATGGCCTTTTCAGCTGCCATAGTTGCAACTTGTGAATCGTGCATCATCAGAAAAGGATGTTCAATACACCACCGTTTCCATTTAAAAAAAAAGTTTTGCAACGTTTTGTTGTGGCTGAACGCAGCCCTAGTTTCTATTTTACGATTTTGTTTACTCTTTTCTTACACTGACACACTATGACATTATTGTGCCACAAGTGACATAGTGAACTATACACTATGCACTTGTACTATCTAGTGTGGTGTATTTTATAAAGTTAGTTTGACATCCAGCATCTTCAGCATGTATAGGATTATTTTTTTGGTGAATTTAGTGCATCATCTGGGTTTTTGAAGTGCACTTTTCAGTGTGAACATACAACTCACACTATCCATACTATAAAATAAAATGGCACATGATAGTGCACAAGTACGTGAATTGGGGTGCAAAGTAGTCTGGGTTAATCTAGCCTGATCTGCCAGTGATCTGATTTCGCCCAGTAACTTAGGCTGGAAACCTGTACATTAATTTCTACTGCTTCTGTTACACGTTTGTGGGAACCTGGCACGCTATTGGAGGGTTTAACATGATGACGAATAGAGAAGCGATGGGTCATTGCTTGTTGATCACAACCTCTTGTGTTCTGATTGGTATCCAGTTGCATAAAGAGTCATTTGAATTATGCTCGTTGATCATGTGGTCTGAATGGTTGAAGGACTAATCGATTGCGTACAGAGTCATTTGATTTGTGCTCACACCTCCTGTGCAGTACAAAATACAGAGTAGGCTCCCCAGACCATTTTTCAATCTTAAAGTCTTAAATTGAGCTTAGTCTGTAGATAGCCAGACAAGGTGCAACGTGTCTAGGCATTATGCTCATGCTTACATCATATCTATAGCATGAGATATTGTCTACATTGTCTGAATAAATGGAATTTGATTTCATCACTTGCAAAAATTACGGCACAGTCATTCCTAAATATCAGATTTGAAAACCAAAACGGAGTTGTGTGTTGTGTGAAAAAATTCTAAGCATGACACAGTTAGAGAAAATACAAATAACATCTTTAATGTGAATATATTAATCTTTGACTATGATTTTTTAAATAATTTATTCTATCAGCTGGTTTCCCGTCATCATGTGAATCATCTCTGCATTTCCCAGCAAGCCTCTGTGGAAAATCTAACAGCACTCACTGCTCTCATTTTCTGCTCTGTTAGGTTGTACGTTGGTAGGTTTACTCCCACTGAGAGCTAAATCAGCGCCTCATTTTTCACTCACTCAGGGCATTTATCACTCAAACTCCTCAACTCTTTTCACCAGGAAGAGGAAATCATTTGATGTCACACTGGTCCAGTTCTAATTATTTCACTTTGTCAACCAAATATTTGAGTCTGTTGTCTTTTTATGACTGTCTTTAAAGATTAAATTGAATAAACTTGGACAAACATGGACAGTAGCGGAAGAACAGTTCTTTATGTTTGTGGACAGAAATTGAAGTTAAGCAGAATCACACTACTCAGATTCAATGCTGAAAACATCTGTGCTGCAGAGAACAATTATTTATTAAAAGGATGAGCTTTTCGTCCATGCTTTTACTTTGATTCTCTGCCCCATGTTTTCCCTCAAATGCATATTGTCCCCATATGGCCCTCTACCTGAACTGCAGAAAACTTTTCTTGGATTTTTCACTCATTGCATTCTCTCAAATCAGTGACAGAAACTGCAGATTGCATCTGTTTCTTTTCAGACAGGATGAAGATAAAAAATGGAAAAAAAACCAAGGCTCTGGTATTATGCTTGCCCTTCCCCCTCAGAAAAATGTGTTTCTAATGTTTCAGTCACTTATGGCCAGTGTTCTCTAGAAGTGAAAACTTCTCCATTTTATAGACTGTAAAGTTTCTCTTTACGTTACATCTTGTTGGAGAATTAGCTTATGGAGTACAAATGTGGTCTCCGACTTGTTTGTTGATATGTGTGCCTTGCAGGGAAAAATATATGCTTACATGGGCCTGAAACATTCCGCGCAAGTATGTGAAGTGTGAAGTGCGCAAGTATGCGTTGTTGCCTTCTAAAATGTGTCCGAATTAAATTCACAGCACGTCTGTATGCACTGCATAATCAATGCACTAGAACTTTCGCCATTGCAGACTCTGAAGAGAATCTTTTTGAGCAAGTTGATTTTAAAGGGTTACTTCAGCGATTAGCATATGGCTTTGTATCAGTAGAAACCCTGGAGAATATTCAAATTATTGTGCTTTCCCCTCTCATATCACCCTGAGACGAGAGATTTATGCATTTTATTTCTGTAACTGTATGCAGAATCCACAGAATCACACTTGACTTTTAGCACACAACTTTATTACAGACACTGTAACGGTAAAAAATATGCTTTTAATTCAGCCTCAAGGTTATGGCGTTGTTTTTGCAGGTCAAAACTTGAACGTTTTTTTTTTTTGCATACATGAGTTTCCATTTCCGGTGTGACGTATTTGCATGAATAAAGGAAGTCAATGGATGAAACAGAAACATACTCAATAATCGTGTAATGGTGATGGAATATTTATGTTTATCCCTTTACGCATTTGTGGCTGTGTGCGTACTTAGTTACTGGACAAACATCAGACCCATCGATGAATTTAAAAAATCTGTAGTTTTATTTATCAAGATTCAATTTACAAAATTACTCACAAAAAATACTAGACACAATACGTAAACATCAACTGCATGAAAGCCCAATGGACTGAATGAATCAGCAATGAAACAATGTTTCAGTCTACATTTTGCTGGAAAAACGATTTGTTTGTAACAAAATAAAATAAAAAGTTCCTAACAGCATCACAGTTTCCACCTTAAGACAGACGGATGATCTCATATTTCTTGTACCCTCTGTAAGGTCTGGGCCCCAATTCTGAAACCAGCTCCTCTTCGTCTATTTCAGCAGTGAGCTCCTGAGCTGTGATGCCTGCCGGGTCAATGCCAGGTGACTGGCCCAGCTGCTTGTCTTTAGGATCACACTCAGCGTTGTAGGTCTTCACGTAGTTTTCCACCGGCCAACCACGAAACTCTTCAGGTTCACTGCACACCAGACCTGTGTGGGACACACCGGGGTGGTGCTTCAGCCAGTAGATCAAGTAATGAATGTTGTAATCACAAATCCAGGGATTTTCCCCTAGAGACAGTTTCTTCAGGAAGTACAGGTCCTCCAAAACGCCATATTGAAAAAATCGCAGGCTGTTGTTGGACAGATCCAATTCTCCCAAGTGCAGCAGACCCGTAAATGCAGCTGCATAAAACATAAAGAAAAGGGATGAAAAAACAGTAAATAGATGCACAGTCTCCTCAGATTTCTTTTGTAACGTTTTAAATACATATAAATAATACATTAAAAAAACACATTATAAACTAATTATGATTATAGATTTATACACTCTAATGCTAGGTTGTTACAACCCATGTTAGCATCAGATATGGACAAACCCAAAAGTAATGTTTTTACATTTTGAAACAGTTGATTTTGTTCATATTTGACATAAACATGGGTTGAAGCAACCCAGCATTTTTTAGAGTATGATATATTTGTGAGTTATACATGGTTTATATATATATATATATATATATATATATATATATATATATATATATATATATATATATATATATATATATATATATATATATATATATATATATATAGTTAAACACAACCTATTACACCCTTTTCCTTTTCCAAGTCTGGATTTTGTTTTCCCCCCTCCTTCCAGAAAGCACAATGTGCTCTGATTGGTCGGATCGACCAGTGTAGGAGTGTGTTTGTAAATGTCACATCCCCCACGTGTTTTACCACACTAATAATGCAACTCAACCAGGTCTTACCCCCCTTTTTGTGTATGCCTTGTGCGGAAATTATTTAAATGAGGAATATTGTGACATGTACATTGCCGGAAGCTTGATCTTGAGCTTGATACGCCTTGATTGTATACAATCGAAGCGTTTCAGGGAGTTAAAAAACAGAGTGGGAGTGCTTGCTGATACAGAGAACAACTCCCTTTAGAGTGACAGTGACATTTCTGCTTTTAAACATTCTGGTACAATCTCTCAGTAGATTTCAATCATAAGTATATTAGTGTTTCGTTGTTTTTTACTGCTTACAAAGTATTTTCTGGGTTTAAAATGAAGCAGGATCATTTATTTAATAAAAGGATACGTCTGAATGTTTTACACTTCTTCTTTCACATTAAAGTGAGGGAAATCATCTGTTGTTCAAGTTGTGTTCTCCCTGTGATATCTGAGCTGACTAATGAACTAAACAGAAGGAAGACTGCCGTTCCTGAACCTGTAGTGTGACTGAATCGGTTATCAGCTCTCTCTTGGGAACTATTAGATGACACACCCTGCTGGTCTGTTCATTAGAGCCCAACTGACTGTGAGTAAGTGCATTTTTTGAAGCAGTTTAGAAAGGCTTAAGTGTCTTATAATTATAGCAACATCAGCAAGTACTTAGCTTTTGTTTGTATTTCTTTCTTTGGTGAGAGAAGAAGATTAATGCGAATTTTGTCTGTACCAAAAAACTTTTGGGAAGCAAAAAGGAAGCATTTTTGGGGTAGACTTGATTGTAAAAAATGCAGGCGGGGGAATACATTGGTCAATTAATAAAATATATGCCATTTTTAATTACATAAAAGTGACTTCTGAAATGTGTTTGCTTTAAACCAAACTGTACAGTACCGGACAGACTCTGAAAATACGATTTTTTTTTTTTTAAAGTACTAAAGTTTAGGGATCCAGCTCTCAGCCGACCCAGCTATACCCAGTCTTGGTATCACTTTAGAAGTCATTAAGATCATTGGCAAATGTTCATTCCAATTATACACCATCTCCACAGATCCCTCTTTTTCAAAACACTGGCTATAAAACACAAGTCCTTTTGTATTCCATGGAATAGTAAACGCAGGATTCCTAAAGCTAAATGTGCCTGCCCAGCAAGAAAATTGCCTACAACTTTTAACAAGCAATTCTATTCAGCGAACCGCCTGCTCCGTTTGCTCTATTTGGTAAAGGCTTAGAAAAATTAACATACTGATGTTTATTGCTTTCTCCACAATAACAGCTCTTAATGCTGCATATTTGAGGCAGGCTTTGATTATTCTCATGACTTCTTTTCTTTACTTCCCATAAAACCTCTCAACTTTCTTAGGTCCTTTAACCCACACATTTCTTTTGAGAAATGATCGTGGGACATAGGACGGAACCGATTCCGTCACCAATATCATGCACAAAGAGTCCAACGAAAAGGAAATTGAATGATTTCTATGGATGATATTGTCTTCTCATTCAGTGCTTGACAATATGCTTTATAGCTTTAATAGATTCCTTGTATTACACAAACTTCTGTACCAAACACCTGCTTCCTGTACTTAATCGTTGTTCTTTCATCCCTCGATCATCAAATAAGTATACGTCTTGATGACTGGATTTTGTCTTGTATCGCTGGGCTGGCTCACCTGTGTCGATGCTTTCCAGACTGTTTCCACTCAGGTTCAAGAGCTTTAGCTCTTTAACGCTTACAAACTCCTTCTGTCTCAGCTGCTTGATGTGGTTTCTGGATAAATCCAATCTCACAATATCCAGCGGGATGTCAGCCGGCACAGTTTTAAGTTCTGTGGAAGAGAGAGTATAATTACTGTAATCATGTAAATGATACCTTCATAATTAGCACAATTATATGTTTGATTGACATATGGCAAAAAAAAAACATTGTTTCATTTGTGATATTGTGTAGTACAAAATTGTCTTGCAAAGCACTTTGATGGTCTTTCTGTGTTCCCATATGATTTCCAGCAGGCTAACCGTACATGGAAACATCTGGCACAACTATTGTTGGAAGTTCCGTACAGTTGGTTCCTCGTTGGTGGTCGTTTTCTCAGACACTCACTGATAATGGCTTTCAAACAAATTAGTATCTGTGTATGGATCTTGAATTGTACGCACCACGTGTGTGACAGTAATCGTAGAGGAGCTCTCTATTTATTTTGGAAGAATCTAGGCACTCAAAAGCTCAACACAACACTTTTAGAGGGCTCCAGCAAACCGTGCCTGGTCATATTTATTTATATCACCACGGAGAGAGCTATTAAAATGGTACACATGGCACACGTTTGGTGGTACACACTCGAAACTCTGCGAGACATCACTGTCTCTGTGATATTCGGAAATGTTATCGTGGGACTCGTCAGCTTGACATGTGTGAAAGCTATGCAGCATGCAGAACAGATACAGCTGCATTTCCTGCTAGGAGCCGCCAGAGCACCTGTTTTAAACCCCCAGAGTGCCTTCAATAAGAGATCTTGCTCAGATTTTACATTCTGCTGTCTACATTTTGTTCTGTCATTGGCACCTATATAAGCAGATGTATCCACAGTTGCTACTATAGCAGTTTCTTTGAGATCTGGACACTTTTGAATTGTACCCAAAGAAATTAACATGCTGTTATTCTTGTGACTATTTCAAGGAAAATCCTTCCCAGAAGCTGAGATCACTAATACCAGTACTTGGCTTTTAGTCTCCCGCTCTTGCCACAAGATTCTTGCACAGGATTTCTGCGATTAAAGCTGACAAAAGAAATAGCCATTTATCCCTTAGGTCCCAGATCAGATGATGTAATGCTATAAAAGTGTGACTGTTTTGTTCGAGGGAGTGATACAGGATGCCTCCCTCAGCTCCAGACTGCTGACTCAATATTTCTGACAAGTGGAGAAGTCCAAATCCCACTGACTTCGAAACCCATCTGACTTCATTTATTTCACATCGACTGTTTTGTATCTCGCACGTTTTGCTTGCCTCATCTCACCCTGATGACTCCTTCTTTGGCCTGGCTGCATCTTTTGACTTGTTATGGATGTCAGAGCACATTTAGCTAGTTTTTGTAAATTAATGAACGTTGCTTTACAGGACGGTGAACTCAAGATTTGCGTGCAGTAGATTGAAACTGAGGGTTCCAGAGAATATAAGGGAAAAATGTGTGGTAAATGCTGGGAAATTTTTGAATCGCCAAGTAGAGATTTTCAGATTTATCGTTTTTATAGATTAGCCTAATCAGTAACAGTTACAGCTTTTGTAACATAAATGTGCAATGGGTGCCGTTGAAGGGTTCAAAATATAATCAAATATCTTCTGATTGGTGATGGGTTTGACTTTCTGGGAAACGAACACAATTCTGCTTTAGTTTAATTATATACGAAGAGAAAATGTTGCAGTGACAAAGGACTCTTTCATAGTTAAACACTAAATTATATATGTCTTCCCATTTTCGTTGTCATATTACAGCCATCACTTCATCAGAAAAATCCCCTCTTGTCCCAAGTTCTTCCCCAAAACACTATAAGACATGCATATGACACACAGACAGCTTTGTTCTCGGATTCCCATGGAGATTCGCATGTATAGCCATGGCAATGTGGTATTTCCTAAGGTTTTGGAAGGAGACTTTGAGTCGGGGTTTTTTTTTTTTTTTTAGGCCTGAGTCACAAGGAGATCTTATGTGAGCATTGTTTTGCCTTCTGAAATATAATACTGAGATTTAAGCTTTAGAAAAGTTATGGTGTCTTGATAACAGTCTGAATATGGCATTAATTTGTCCTTAGGGAAGGGTCTCCAGATGTTGAAGCTGGAAAGATACTCATTCCCTTTCCGCTAGTTCTCTGCATCTTATATTTCTTATGTTTCCAGACGTCCCACTCTGCTGTGAATAATTGAGTAACTTACCACATGCTGAGTCAGCAAATGATAAATCCTTTAGAAATGTCTCTTCCGAAATCAATCAATCAATCAATCAATCAATCAATCAATCAATCAATCAATCTTTCCATGAACTTAAAGGAAGTTGATTTTTTCAATTATAATTCGTTTCTGAAATTTACACAAACATCTCAGTATGCTGTGTCTGTGTATCATTTCTTAAACAGTACAGATAAAAAGCTGTTTTAATTAGCACAATTAAAAGGGAGTTTCTAGGGATTTGAGGAAAGCATTACTCATTGTGTGAGTGTTCATTGTGGAATAAATTAGACTTTGCCCTAACGGCTACCGCAGAGTAACCACTGGAGTACATAATGACACTGAAAAAAACTTGTTTCAACATTTTAATTCACTTAAAAGAAAGCACAGGTTTTCAAAATAAGCCTGTTCATCTTTCTGTAAGATTTAATTCTTTAATTGCATTTCATTTGGCAGCCTTCTTCACAAATCTTTCCATATTCATGTTTCATGAAAATGATTGAAAAATAATTACAAATAATGCAATACTAAACTAATTAGTACATTGAAGGTTGAATAGGTTTTATTTAAAAATAGCTTTAGTGGGAATGCTAATCACTAAAAAGAGTATCTATTAAAAGCTATTTCAGCCAATAAAATCACTTCAGTGGACCGAATTGTTCATTGATACCATTTTTGAGGTAACACAACTAACCAAATGTTCCTTTCTCTTAGTAACCCTCTTGTTTTAGACTCTTTCAACATCACAACATAAACAGAAGATAGTGTGTGCACCTTTACACTGGCCATTATGGCCACTATGGTTTGCCAATTGTGAATGATTGGATTTTCCCAAACAAAGCAATGTTTTCTGTTACTTCATAACCACAACTTTATTATACTCCTACTTCTGCTCAAATGTCCCTCTACTAAAGGACACTCACATTGTTGAGCAATAAATAGATCGCTCACCTCTGTTCTTGCAGTCTAGACGGGGCACAGGGTGGACGTAGGTGTGGCAGAGAGAGGTTGCATCAGACTTTTTTTGTGGAGCCGGCAGGGGCTGGTTCTCTGGATCGGGGATCGGTATGTTCTCCTGCTGAGGGGAGCACAGCAGCTCTGCATCCAGCTTCTTCAGTTGCCTCCCCGACAATTCCCTAGGCTCTGAACATCGTGCGTAGTTGCCGATGTTACGGTTACTGGGCACTTGTATGAACCTAACCAGGGTGTCCAGCTGGCAGTCACACCTCCAGGGATTGTCATGGAGTCTCAAGTGCTTGAGTTGCGGCATGGGGATCAACGTGGCTTCGCTCACCACCTGCAGATGGTTGTGCTGCAGCAGTAAAGTGGTGAGTCTGCTTAGGCCGTTGAACGCTCCCTCGTCTATGCGGGAGATTTCATTCTGCTGGAGATCCAGGCTCCGTAGGTTTCGAAAGTGACTGAAGGTGTTGTCTCGCAGCACCTGAATCCTGTTCCGTGCCAACAGCAGGTGGTGAATGTCCTCTGGCCAGCCCAATAGTACAGCTGTCAGTTGGCGCTCTTGGCAGTCCAAGGACTTTTCCCCATTGATTAAACTTTCCTTGCAGTCTACAGCATACCGCTTGACTGTACTTGAACGTTCTCGACTCTGCACTCGACGTCCCTTTCCACCCTTTCGTGCATCAGCTGCCCAGACTACCAGGCTCAGCAGCAGCAGACCGCAGAGCAGCCGCATGGCAAAAAGCAGCAGCTGGGTAAACCAGTCAAGTGAAGTCTCAGCGTAACCTCGATAAAACCAAAAGCCTCCTTTTGTCAGAGTGAGAGGGCACAGCTGAAGTCCCTGAGAAAAACAAAGGAAATGGAATCAACTGCACAACCAAGAGCTATATTCTGAACAGAGAGAGGGCATATGTACAAGTGAAAATAACTTTTGTCTGACAGTAAATTCATGATAAGTAAATCCTTGTAAGACAATAAGTTATAATACAAGTTAAATTCAGTTGACAACAAAAGGAAAAAAAGGAAATGGGGCAAAATTATTATTTCTTTTGCTAGCATTTGAAGGGTTCAAATGCCACAAGGTGAAGCTCATATCATTGCTAAAGTGCTTGTATCAGTGTGTTTCTTTTTTTAATGCAATTAGTCCGATGATGTAGGACTGCCCGTGTCGAATTTACAGTTCCCACTGGATTTTGTCCTATGCAAATAAATTTAATAAAACCTGAACCTCCTTGTCGGCTCTTCGTTCTTATTTTACAATGGAGAACTTCATTGTTGATTCGAATAGCAATCAACTCTTACTGCACGCACCGCAACAGACATTTAAAAATAATGGTTGAAATAAAATGCTGCGTAACTCAACCAATCAGCATGTTCAGCACCCAAGTCTCACCCCCGAAATTTCCTGAACTTTGAAAAAGTACCACCTCGCGAGCAGCGCCATTTTGAGGGGGAAATATTTACCAAGAGCTTCATTTAGACCCTGTTCCCTGCGGTTGAAACACACCGAATACCCCCCTAAAGTCCCTCGTTCCTGGGGAAAGTTCCTGTGGTGGAAACGGCTGAGGTAGTACTTTTTCAAAGTTCAAGAACTTTCGGAGAGCTTATTTCAACCATCATTTTTAAAAGTTTGTCGTAGCGTATGTAGGAATTACATCAGTAAGAATTGTTTCCTATTCGAATTAACAATAGAGTTTACAAAATATGACAGATAGAGCGACAACGTGGGTTCAGGATTTATTAAGGTTATGTACGGAGGATGAAGTCGCACGCAGTCCTCACCGGACTTATTTGCCTAACATTCACGCTATTTTAGACCACAATGTAAATGCAACAGGTCTGGGGGTGGGTGTGTGGAAGTTTCTGTGAAATAAAATATATTGGGACAAATTGTTCTGGGTAATTTCGATGGATGCACAGCTTATGTTATTTAAACTGTTTTTAAATTAGGAAATGTTAATCACCTTTTACAAACATAAATCAATCTATTCATTATCTTTGGATAATATGTTGAATTTTGATTCCAGATGTTCCAAGGTGATCTTTCTATATGGCAGGGCTGTGAAGTAGTTCCAGGTTTGTGGAATGCATCACATTTCAATATCACTTTGCCACATTCTTTCCGAATTAGTAACAGTGGCGGCTTGGGTCATAAAAAAAGTAGATGTAGACACAGAATCAGTATGAAAAAGGATGACAAATATCTTGAAATAAACACATTATAGATAAGTACACATGACAACTGTGATATAATTTAGTATAAAATAAGCATTAAATGATAGAAATGAATGCACACCTGACATCCACTTTGTGCCATTTCCATCTTGGTTATGCATTAATGATCAACAGTTTAACAGCCCGTCATAAATAGTTCCTTACTCAGAGTAGGAAAACCTCTTAAACTTTAATTACTGTATGTCAAGGATCAGTGCAGTTTAATATTTGGATAACTGCTTTCCCAAGTGATTGCATAAAAACAGAATATTTATAGCATAATCCCACACCCTGCTATGTCAATATTTGCCTTGTGGCTACTTGCTACATTTTTACTATTTAATAACAATAAAAAATGGTATCTTCTTTTTCTAAAGGTTTTGTCTCAGTTTGCTCATGCATTAGTATTATAATTACCTCCCATAGACTTGGCCTGAGTAACTGTGCTATGCGCAATGCTCCCATTTTTGCGAAGAGACATAACCATTTGTTCAGTGCTCTTCCTCAAAAATATAGCGACTGTAGCACTTTCTGACCATTGCTTTGTTTGCTTGAGTAGTTTCTGTGAGTCAGTTAAGTTAACAGATAGCTGCTATATAATACAGATAATAGATCAGTTGCTAACAGAAGAACCAGGACCAAGCTTGAAGGGCAGCTCTATAAAAAACACATTAACTTGAACTAGGATGCTGTATTGTACTTATTCTGCCATCAGCCTGATCTTTCTGTTTGTAGCGAGTCACATCTGCCAAAACATCTGTAATAAAAAAACTGTTGTGTAACTTGCTGGTGAACTAGCACCCTGATCCCCCTTACCAGCAGATATCAGTAAAAATCAGTAATTCACAGATTTCTTTTGAGGCTTCAGGGCTGTCCCTGACTTTCAAGACACTGTAAAACTACTAACAGGTCTTGGCAAGCCTTGAAGCTCTGACAGGCTACACTCTTCCAGTCGAGTTACGTTGCTTCGCAGCTATTTTCACAGATGTAACATGCAATTAAATAGTAGAAATTGTATTTGCAGGAACCGTTCCATGTTCTGTCTTTCCAGTGATAAAATGGCGTGACTGACATCATGTGAACATGCTGTGTGATAATCGGCTGGCCCCTTTTTTTGAATGGGGTATTTTTTTTCTTCTTCCTACTTTTTTTGTCACACACTTGTTGCACTTGTTATGCCAAATGACAATGTTCTTATTTTTAAACTATTATGACAAAACGCAATGCGTTGCTGTGCAGATCATTGAATTTACATGCGTTTGTGTCTAGATTTGGTTTTGGGTTTCATCTGCACCATGATTCAGTGCTTACCAACGCAAAATGTCATGTAGAGGCTGCATTCATTATTTTATTTGCAAAATTTATAGATAAGAAAACACTTTTTAAAGTTTCAAATGTTGAGATTTTGTTGATTTTGACATCTATATAAAAATACTTTTGTAATGTTGAGATCTAGAAAAACAATCACAAGTCAAGTTCACAAGAACCATTTACATTTAAGCATTTAGCAGACGCTTTTATCCAAAGCGACTTACAATTTAGGAGTACAGGAAGCGATCCATCATGAAAAGGTGAAAAAACGCAAAAAGATTTGAACATTATTCAGAGTAGCATAAGCTACTTTTGTACTAAAAACAACTTTTGTACTAAAAAGATCTAGAACAATTTGAGATCTCACAACTTGAAGTTTTAGGCAAAACATGATAAAATCCAAGCTACATTTATATATATGAAGCGTGATCCAATCTCCTAAATGCATGTTAATCCCAGGTATAAAGGTAGCCTGTGCGGATTTCTGTCTGGGACATATAAGCTCTGCTAATGAAGCGGACATTTACAGAAAGCAGTCAGCACTTCAGGTGAATGAACCAACATAACGCAGCCCTTGTGTGAGACCCTGGCTGCCACGATGGCCTTCGTTTACTACAATAATAGAAAGAAAGGAGAATCGAGGGATGGAAAACCTCAATGGGAAATGGAGCAGAACACAGACGCTGTTCACTGTCCAACATGTCCTTTTCATCTTTTTCCTTTTTTTAAAACATTTCCATGCCACCCAAATGTTAGGTTACCCGGTGGATCCAAAAGAATGCTCCTGATTATTTCAGGTCCACCCTTGTCTTTTAAAGTTAGAGACCTTGAGAAGAATTTACCCCCCTCCTAAACTGTGATCCCAATTATCAAGAGTGTGTGTGAGAGAGAACAAGCTTACATGGCCAGCAGAGCTTAATTAAAACCATTTGAACTTCCTGCACTGGGAGTAAAAGAATTGAAGGGAAAACAAGTTTTTTCTTCTATCAGAGGGTTTTTCTGAAGTAATTTTAACTCAGCCTTTAAAAAACAAGTGATACAATGATTCAATCTATAATCAAATGAAAAACCCATTCAGCACATATATTTAAACAGAGGAACCTTTGGACTTTGAAAAAAAAAATCAATACTTTCTATGCAGCTTTTTTGGTAATAGAAGCAAAACATGTTTTTTTTCCTCATGTTTTTGCTACTTTTTTGAACCAGCATGTGAATTTAGACAGTCCATTGCTCTGAGACACAACAAACTTTTCACTCAAGCTGATTCCAGCCAATTCCATAATCCCAGCCAAAATTAAGATTGCAGGAAGCATGCAAACCCCCTGTTACAAAACTGCAGTCCAGTGCACTTTTACTGTAGGCTACATCCATCTGCACCGGCATTGCGAGAAAGATTTTCTCATACGTAAACCACACACATACAAACAAGCACATGTATAATGTAAGCTTTCAGGTACCTGTGCACAGGGAAATGCATCCGAAAACTCATCCAATCTGGATATGTCCTGTTATCTGATCTTTTTGTCCTGTCATGAGCTTTGTGCAGTGCTGAATGCCTGAACTCTACGTGCTGTTCGGTCTGACTATGTGTATGTGTATGAGCATATGTGTGTGTGAGGCTCAGTGCAGCCCCCAAGCTTGCGCCTGGTTTTAAATTACACGCTGCGTCTCTGTGCAGGCAAGTAGACCCACATGTCCCTTTTACAACTGTACCACCTCCAGGCTTCCAGCACTTTGGGAGTTTTTTCATCAGTCTGATGTCAAAGGGACTCTTGGATGAGGCAAACTCATTCAAACGATGCGGACAGTATGTTTCTGTATATTTTTTTAAAGCAGTAGTTCACTCAGAAAGGAAAACTGTGTCATGACATGCTCCAACTTTCCTTCATGATGGCATGAAGGAATGGTGCCATGGTGTCCAATTTGTAAATAAATTCATCTAGGTCACAAAACTGAAACAAATTCTAGTTCTCGGGATCACTCGAGTTCGAACTCACAAGCAATGCATTATTCAAAATTCCTTTTTTAATGTTTCAGGGAAGAGAGAAAGCTGAACAGGTTTGGAACAACATAAGAGTGTCAAAATGATGAGAGAATTTCAGCTTTTGAGTAAATTATTGCTTGTGAGGAAGAAATGTTGGCACATTTGTCTATCATCTTGAGCAACTTGACTTTGCATCTTTGAGAACTGTCTAGCAAATTAAAATTTGTTCTCAGAGTTGCGTAAACATGAACTTTTCACTAAATGAAAAGAACTGTGTGTATGAAATGTGTTTGAAGCACTAGGAGACTTACTTGCTTACCCCAACTTGCTTAGTGTTTTTCACTGAACAGTTCCTGACAAGATGTTCATACTTAGGAGCTCATATTTAAGACAAGATCTAGTGACAGAATCCAGTTTATAACATTCACTTTGTATCTGAAAAAGCCCTAAAACAACTAAACCTTAAAATATCTAATAGTTTAAAATGTGGTACCCAGGCTTAGAAAAGTCATGGAAATGAATATAACCCTAAAATCTTGTCGAAATTGTTATAGTCGATTCTGATTCTGATTCTTTTTATTGAGTAATACTTAGTTTCTTGAGCTAGAAATTGAGCTAGAACTAGTCATTGTTTGGCTATTTTTATGGTCTGAGCCATTCCAAATATCCACCCTGGACTGCAATTAACTAGAATTCTCTGACCTGTGGGGGTAGATTAAATCTCTTATTATTAAGTCTCTTATTAAAAATGACTGCCAGACCTTTTACTCTATTTGCCAGTAGATTTAATTATAGATTATCTGGATACAATTCCTGTAGCACAAACAGGGGCGCTGCGGGGGGTATTAGTAGTAACAGTACTAGTAGTATAATCTTCCAAAGACTTACAAATAAAACAAAATGATGGCTTATTTCAGCATTTCTGGCAATGAAAATTGCTCCACTGATGAACCACTTGCGTGTTTATTTGTGTTTATTTAATATAGTTTTTTTATTATTGTATAAATGTATTAATCATTTAACGCCTGAACCGTTAAGTAAAGTTGTGGAGAAACTGAACAGCAGTAGAGTTACGAGAAGTAATACATACCATGATTGTAAAATGCCATACTGCAGGACTAGTTTTGGTAGGACAGCTTTTTCTGTTAGAAGCTCTAAGCTCTGGAATTTATTGCCACCTGATGTAAAAACTATTCCTGACTTTAAAATGTTTTCTTCCAGACTTAAGACATGGTTAAAGATCAATCAGAATTGTACTCACTTATAATATTGTAATTGTATTGTGTATGTTTGGAAGTTATAGAGTATTATTGTTTGAGTTTTATTCATGTATGAATCGGTTTTTAGATACTTCTTTGTATTTATTGTTTTTGATTGATAAAGGCCCTTCTAGGGACAAGTGTTGCAAATTAGCCTTTGGCTATATACACTGCGATACAGACATCAGATTGTTTAGTTTAAATGATCTATGTTGGTATCTGTCCCTATCAAATACATTATTAAATACAATTAAAATAAATAAACCTACTACTCCATTTAGATCTTGCTTCATCATCTGCTGCAACCAATCGTTACAATAGATCAGTATTAAAAGATTTTGGATCTCTAGGTTGGCTTGTATGTTTGATGCGGTATAGGGGGCCCAACCTCATATTCTTTTATAGGGCCCAAAATTGCTAGTGGCGCCCCTGAGTTCAAACATTATAGTATGGCACTAGCGATGCCAAGGTCAAGGGTTTGATTCCCAATGAAAGTAGGATAATGTAATCTTAAAAACACTGTATAGTCACTTTGCATAAAAGCATCAGCACAATGCATAAATAAAAATGCAAATGTGAAATCATAAAACAGATAATGACTTTATTTTCAAAATTGTGTTGCTATAGAAATAAGGATAGCTGTCCCAAAACTTTTTTCAAAAATTTCAGTCTAGCTTTTCTACCATTTTCTATTCTTATGTTTATGCGTTTTTGACAAATAGATGTTTGAGAGATCATAGATCATTGAGATTTGGACTTGTGAGCAGCTGTGTATCATTTGTAGTGTTTAGTTCAGTTGCTAGAGGGCAAAGACATTAACATTTGATAAGATCAAAAATGTTTTACCAAACCAAGTTAGGCTATTTTTTTGTTGATAGCCTGTATGTTTCTCAGAGCATTCCCAGAAGAATAAAAACAAAACAAAAAAACAACTCACATCCTTTGTTGCCATTTGTCCACGAGCTGATCGGAAAGGCATTGTGTTGCTGCTGTTGGCATGGAGACAGTGCTTCCATGGATATGATTAATCTATATCGTCTGTATTAATGGTCATCTGAGGTTATTAAAATATACTGAATTCTGGAAAATTCCATGGTAGACAGTTCAAGAGCATATTTATAGATAAATTACTGTATTGTTATAATTACTAATGTGTTAAAATACCCAGTGGGTTTAAACTATGGCCAGATCCCAGCTGGACTGAAAAATGGATTCTTGGTCTTGTCGCGTTTAGTTGCACAAGACATGATGTAATCAAACAGGCAATCCCAGGAATAGGAACATTTTGGCATGGAGATAAATTCAGACATTCTCCTTAAATCCTGTCCTTGAATAGGCCTGGACATTGCCAGTAAGTTAAAAATGAATGTTATCCAGACTTTTAACTAAGACCAGTTTACTGAATAATGTAATTATGCATGCATCACTTAATTTTTTTTGACCAAAAAATGCATTGTTGGGACACTAATCCTTATACATTTCTCAAGTTAGACATGTTGTGTACTATCTCTTTGAGGCAGAAGTGTCTTGCCTCGAAAAGAACAAATCTTTCAGATCCACTAACATAACAGCTTAACTTTTTTATCTACGACTTTCTAGGAGGGAAAGGAACTTAACTGTAACTGGTCAAGTTTGCATTGAATCAGCTGTAACTCTGAAATTGCACAAAAAAAACACACACACAACAAAAACCCACCTTTAAACATTAGTTTTGAATGAGCAAATTAGGCACAGAAAAATGAGCTTGCTTCTCTTTCAAGTTTCTCCTTTCTTCTTGCACTTAAATAAGTGTTTGTTTTAAAAATGTTATTGTACTTTCAGAGTCATAATTTATGGTTGGATCATGGGAAGTAATAACACATTCTTTTATTCTGTTTGACTGCAAATCCTTCATGACCTTTTATCTTTTAGTTCAGACAAAACAGTTTAACCTGAACTAAAAACTTAAAGTTTATAAAGCCTCATCCTGCTTCTTCCAATGATTGAAATGATGCAGCTGCTGTTGAGAGCATTACGCAGGCAGAGCGGACTTTGGGATAGATTTCAATATGTCTTTTACACGCATTATCCTCAATCTACCATGAACAAAGAGCCCAAAAGCAAGTTTGAGAAAGAAAGAAGTGGGTCTTGCTAATTTTATGCAGAACAACTTTGTGCGAATTGGGTTGCCTACTATAGCAAACTGGCAACAGATCCAGTGGCTCTGTTTCCAAAGCCGTTCCTCAGCAGTATTTGTGCCTAGTTTCCTAATTCAACATTCCTGTTACAAAGCCATTATTGTTATGATGTTGATGCATAAACTGATTCTTTAATAAACTCACCTTTTTTAGTCTGTAAATGCAGATGTCATTCAAATGTAAGGCCAAATCTGGAAGATCAAAGCTTAATTTGAGTTTCCCATCAATTCTTACTTAAATTACTGTGTGCAGCTGGCGGGGATCATATCTCAGCAACTTATGAAGTCTCCATCTATGTCACCAAGCTCCACGTGTCTCGTATTTCATTTCAGTGTGTCGGGAGTGAATGTAGATGTGCTGAAAATGTGTTTTTCCTTTCCTAAAGTAAAGTTTATACTTCATGTGGACACCTTGCTGTTTTGTGGAAATCATATTTTACAGATCGTTTCTGTTTAGGTGCTGGGTTCAAGGTGAGATCTTTAAATGTTGCTTTGGCCATAAATAAGTACTGTAGTTTAACCATAAAATTGAAATTTTGCCATGATTTACAGCATGTCCTTCCAATCTGTATATGGTTTGCTCCTACAAAACACAGAGGAACATTTAATAGTTGTTTTTCAATCATTTAAAAATGGAGCTTTTCATAAATTATTCCAGTTCTACTGAAGCCATTCTACTAAAAAAAACTTTATGTTGCAAACAGATTTAGTCAGACGGGTTTGTTGAAAATGTTGACATTCATCCCTTGAGAATTTATTAAAAAGGTAGTGACGTCTGATTAATGGACAAATAAATTCTATCAAGTTGAATCTTTTCAATGAATAAATCAATCTGGTTCACTAGACTGGTTTGAATTATTGATTCACGACAACTCAACTCAACCGTTCAACTCGACACTCATTATAAATGTGAATGTGTTGTGTTTACTCGCAAAATGATTTTGAGACTTCATTAGTCATATATGGACTAGTTTTATATATTTGTGAAAAGCTTCAGTCATGATTCTTTGTAACTGCATGGAAAACAAATGTCAAATGTTTTCTATTTTTTTCTGGTTATTTAATGTAAAGTATTTTGATGCTTGATAGCTTAAGTCTCGATTTATTGTAATTGTGTGGAAATTGTCTGTTTTGTGTGTGTGTGTGTGTGTGTGTGTGTGTGTGTGTGTGTGTGTGTGTGTGTGTGTGTGTGTGTGTGTGTGTGTGTGTGGCCTGGTAATCCCTACGTTATGGGAATAAAATGTCCCCACAAAGATGGCAATATCCGAAATCCTTGTCCTTGTGGGGACATTTTTAGGTCCCCATGAGGAAAACATCTTATAAATCACACAGAAGGAGTTTTTTTTTTGAGAAAGTAAAAATGCAGAATGTTTCCTGTGATGGGTAGGTTTAGGGGCAGGGGCAGTGTAGGGGGATAGGATGTACAGTTTGTACAGTATGAAATCCATTACGCCTATGGAAAGTCCCCATAAAACATGGAAACACGACATGTGCGTGTGTGTGTGCGTGTGTGTGTGTGTGTGTGTGTGTGTGTGTGTGTGTGTGTGTGTGTGTGTGTGTGTGTGTGTGTGTGTGTGCGTGTGTGTGTGCGTGTGTGTGTGCGTGTGTGTGTTCCATGGGGGAAAAAATCACACTGTTTTGTATGACATGGAGATGAGTAAATGTTGAAGGGTATATTTTCTTAGCAATGGCAAGTCTTCAACCGTTGTCATCATATTCCTTTGAGCTTAGTGTTTAGCCATCCAGAAAAATAAGATCCAAAGCATAAAGAGAAGAGATCAGCTTGTCTATCATCTCTCACTCCAGAGCATGTGTCTGTCTACAGGTCTGGATTAATAAATGCTGCATAGCTCAAAAGAGCAGAGCTAAACCTGCTGTTGCACATCAGTTTCTTAACAACAACAGCATCAACAGCCCTCGATTTTTGTGTCAGAATGCAATAAATAAAAGTTAAATCCGTTCAGGAAAGTCTTGGACCTGAATAGAATTGTGATTTCCATTACCCAGATCCTGAAGAGGATCTCACTTTGTAGTCACAGCACGTTACACAAGTTTGTGACTGTAGGAAGATTGGGACCTGTGTCACAGCAACATGCATGTGCTAATTGTTGGACAAATCTGTTGCTCATTACAGCCTTTTAAAATAAGGCCCAGCAGGCAACTTCCAGACAGCTGTAACACCCAGCATGGAGTTTTTTATTTGTCATAGAACAGAGCTGTGATGAAAGACATCAAGTAGACCATCCAATTTAAAACCAAACCAGGTTAGGCATCTTTCTGGGGAAAAACGCCTCCAGAAACGGGTACTGATTATCTCATGGGGATTTTCACCTAGTGTATTGGATGTTGGCCCACAAGCATAAGGCACTGGTGAGATTAATCAGCAAGTCATCCTTGGTCAACCCATAGACCGTAAAAAAATATGGACGACTCGATGTCATCCGTTTCCGCTCGGCAGATTTGAAGCTTTCAAGCGGCCTGCACGGCGCTGACATCTTGGGACCGAGTCTGCGCAGTAGCGATTTCAGGACCGGAGTTGTGCAGTCGAAAGCAGGAAGTAGAGCAGGAAGTACAGTCACGATTTCAAAAGCCCGCCCCAGGGGCTGCAGGCTTGGGTCAACCATTGTAAAAAAAGAAAAGTTGTCATAGTTTAGTTTAGTTTATTCTGTCATTTATCCAAAGAGGGGGAAAAAAACAACATAAAACAAAAACAAAACAAAAATTTAAAAAGAACAAAGCATTTTAAATTAAATTATATAATCCTTCAACATTTGAAAGACAAGGCCAACTTAACATTGTAAGGCAACTTGCTGCACAGCGTTTTTGAGTTTACTCAACTTTTAAACAAAGTAGTTCACTCCACTCTATTTACTGAGTAAGGTCACATGTCTCCCAATTTAAAATCTTTTGTTCAGCTGATTGAGGCTTTATTTTGTGTTGAATTTCTTTTCACAATTATTCACCATCATAGTGATCAGTTGTTTCTTTAGTTGGGCAGTTTGACAGCTTTTTAATGTTATAGTGTTTCTCTGGCCACCGAATAAGAAATTTTAATTCATTGATTTTATGACAGTTTAATATGAGCAATATACTATTAACTTTCCAGCACAGTTTTAAACAGAAAAGCTGAATAAGCTTTAAAACCAATTGTACATTAAGCACTTTGCACTCCTGTGAGATTTACTCCCACAGAGATCAAGAATCAGCCTTAGAATCTCAACAATGGTGACATGCTTCATGCTGCAATCTATGCCTGGAGCCATGGATGAGTTTTGCATAACACACCCAGAATTGTTAACTTGTTGCCGCTTGTATGCTTGTTAACTTGCAATAACAAATTGAATGTACAATTTATGCTGCCTTCACATGCTATCGGAATTACGAGTCTCCTAGGTAAAAACTGCACATGAATGCCCTCCCATTTCAAAAATTGATTGCGATGAGCTCGTAATCACGTCTTCAAAAGTGGGAATTATCACAATTCCGATAGCACGTGAAGGCGGCATTAATGTGGTTGGTACAACAATTGTTGAACCAACTTCTTTTCACTGGTTAAGCCAGCTGTTTTGTATTTAATTGTCCAGTTAACTAGAACATAATCATTAGCCTACATTTTTTACTGTGCAAAAATCTATTCGAACTGACCATCTTATATTTTGATGAGATACATCTAGACTCTGCTGGTCCACCAGCTAGACAAACACCAAACCAGGACCATTATTCATCCTGGAGCATTATGAAAGGTGTGGGTGCCGAAGTCAGCTCCTGGAATGCCACAGCCCTCCAGAGTTTAGTTCCAACCCTGCTCCGACACATATACTTGTACTGAAAAATGTATAAATTCACAGAATTTAAATTCAGCAAACTGAAAAATTTAGATGTTATCAGTCACTAGAACATTTTCAGTTGGAGCCATTATTATTATTATTATTTTACAGTGTGGGAACCAAGTTTTCAGAACATCACGTCAAGTTACAGGAAGTAAACATTTATAAAAACACGTTCTGTGTGAAGGGCCAGAGGGCCTATTTTGCAAGGAATACAAGTAGGTATCGTTAATGAGGAGTGCCAGAAAGATTTATGCATCTGGGATAAACTCAAAAGCACATTAATCTTCCCTTCATGTTGTCAATGCAAATAAGAGGGTGGGGGGTGGTAGCGGTAGGGGATAAGGAAGTGTGTGCAAGTAAGGATATGGTGGGAGCTGGAAGGATTTTAACAACCAAACACGCTCTTTTCCCTTTTTAAAGTGTCCAATCTAGACACGTTGGCAGACTGCATGATGTTTCTTCAGAATGAACTGAGCGTGATTTGTTGCAAGAGAAACTGGATTCACTTCTTACTGAAAAATGAAACCTCCTGATTCCTTCTGTATGTGTGACGCCATCCCTACTGAAGATAAACAACATAATGTCTGACGAACCATTGCTTGATTTATTTTTAGCGGCTGATTTATGTAACTGCAAAGCCTACAGTATACACACTTTGTTTTCACAGATGTGTAGTATCCACTTTCCTCGCTGCCCTTAAACTTGTGCATGACAGAGGTTTAACAGCAAGTCACTTCTCTTTCTCATTCTAGGCAGAAAAAACAAACTTCATCTGTACCACAAGTCTAGGAAAATCTTTGTATTATGTAGTATTATTTTTGCATTATTTATAATGAACTGTGAAGTATCTGGATGACCACAAAAAGGAATATGGAATATTTAAAGGTGAAGTGTTTTTTTTTCTTCACCATAAAATGTGACCAAACAGAATGGGACATTTCCTAAATAGGTTTTCGTTAAGCACCTCACCTTAAATAAATAGTATAGGTTGCACTTGAATGATTTCAAATAAGAGTTGTTCAATCTGACAATTTCCACTTGCTGTCTGTACCAGCAATTCATGCAAGCAAAGATATACATATACATGTACGGCAATGATCAATAATGAGCATGACTTTCTTAAAGGTGCTGTATGTATGTTTTTGACTGTAATAAAGCATAAAAATACCATCATACAGTTGCGACTCCTGGTCGTAAATTTAGGTAGGGCAGATTCTGGGTCTTAGCACTAGTTTATGATTAACATTTTACACGCTGAACATAGACTCACTTTGCGCAGAATTCTAATGTCGTTGCGTTATTCAGCCTGAGAGTGGCGTGCTATGCTCTAATGATGATTGACAAACTTAGTGCAAATGAAAAGAATACCATCTTAGAATTGTAAAGGAACTGTATGTAAGAAATGTATTTCAATTAATCATAAAATGGTCCTCCACCTATCGACCAATCACAAAGTCAGTTGTGTTTCTGCATTCGGGTTGCCAGATCTGCTCTAGTTACCACAGCTGGAGCTACAAATGTTCCATCTGGCAACCTCAAGTCATGGGGGAGGGGGAGAGGGGATACACCTGCAGTACCAGTTTTGGCCACAATCTTACATATACTTCCTTTAATTTTAGTAGTCCCACCTACCCTAATACTTAGACCATCGGTTGTACAAGTTGACGTTAACCGTTCCAACAAACATCTTCACAGAGCCACAATGTATTGTATTTTTCACAGACTAGCTTATTTTTAGCTGCATCTGCATGATAAACTGGGATAAAAGAAAGTATCAAAAACATCTTTAATCACTTTAATTCACTCCTTAATAATGACAGCAAAGTGTGATTGTTAAGGCTGTACCTAAAGTGAAACTGAAGAATTGGCTGACATATTTCGAACAAAATCAGGCCAAAAAAAACTCTTTTGGAGTTCGTTTCAGGAGTTCGAAATATGTTGCTAAAGTAAACTCTCCAGAAAAACTGTGCTATAAAAATAGCCATTTGAATTGCAGAGCTGGTGAAAAACATCCACTTATGATCAGATGCTTTCTTAACTGCTCTTTTCTATCCATTGTAATTTTTGTTGTGAGGTTTTGTTTTTGCAAAGAAGTGCAAGTAATTATTGTGTGATTCTGCATTTCCTTTGTACTTTTTATTGTGTGATATAGATCTTAAATGTAATTCATAATGGTCTTAAAAAGGTCTTAAAAAGTTTTAAATGTGACCCTATGAACCCCATAAAGATCATTTAAATTTCCTCACCTCACAATGTGCCTTACAACACCTCAGAGAGAGAAGCAGATCAAGGCTCATCCAAATGTTATTTCCTGTGTTATTTCTATTTTGAGCCCATGTTTATCATTTCTAAAAGAATTTCAATCATTGCAAGGTTTCGCCGCGGAAAAGCAAGGACCCACTTAGTTTCCAAATGGCTCACACCTTGCAGGGCCTCCCCATTCCCTCAGTTTGTCTAGTTTGGGGGCACAGGCGAGGGGCAGATATTAGGATGAACTTCTCTAACAAGAGCCCAACAGATCTGGCACACTTTTCTAGGTTCATACAAGAATCACTGCTGTAAAGACATCTGCTGCCTGCAATGAAGGTGCGTACATATAATTACACACTTGGACATGCTCGGGAACACAAAGGCTGCAATCCTTCTTGAGGTCTTTATTCCTGGTCTCATGTCTTAGTTGGAACTATTCTCTGTGTATAGGAAATATAGCTGGGGTGCACAGGAGACTTGACTTGTTTGTTGATAGACTTAACATGCTGATTTTGTTTATGCGTCCTTGTCGGAGCTTTCCCTCCTGATAGGATGCATACTTTTAGTGTGATGTATGTATGCAGGGGAAGAGGCAGTGGTTACTCACAGACATCTGTAGAGCAGCTTTATGGTGTTGGTGCATGTCTGTGTGTATGTTTTAGCCTGCGAGACTGTTATAGCTGTGATGTGGTGCCAGTGTTGTGGTTTCCCCAAATGTATTATTATATGATTGAATGACTCATCCATAGCACAGACAGTAAAGTACCACTCTAAACTTTATAGACTTGAACAGATACAATTTTATTGGACAACATTTGTACTTCCAGACAAGGACCAGTGACATGTTTGAAGATGTCTTTGAACGCATTGATTCCTCTGTCTTAAAGGGGTCATATAATGCCATTTTTGTAAGTTAATACGATTATTTAGTGTCTAAATTAAAAACTTTGTAATATACTTTAATTAAAAATTCAATTTACTATTCTAAGAAATCACTCATTTAACCTGGTGAAAAACACCTCTGTTTTCAACAAGCCATTTCTGTGCATGTACATTTTATGCTAATGAGCTTTGATCACCCCGCCCCTCTGTTCTGTGAGGGCTTTGAGTGTGAAGCGTTGCTTAGACAACAGGAAAAAGTTTGACAACGCAAGTCTTTTGGGACACATCTGTGCTAGTATCAATTCGATATATCAGATATATCAACATCAAAATGACTGCTGTGCTCATTATTACACCCAAGAACAGAACACCACAATCACTTAGACGCCATTCTGCTCCAGCATATCCACAATGGCGGACAGCTTGAGCTCGCTCAGGGCTGGTCTGAGCTGAAACGCTGCTGTCGTGGGAGGGGCGTCCGATCGTGTGATGTCACACATCGAACGGCTTGATTTCAGACAGGTGAAAACATATAAAAACACTTGATGGATTTTTATCATTATAGGATGATTGTGTATAGGCACTACCAACACACATTGCTGTATAATCAACTTGTAAAAGTGCATGTACCATTATATGACCCCTTTAAGTTTACTCATTGTTTTTCTCCATTCAGGCGGTTTGCATAGCATGCCCTATTAAACTTATAATAATACATTTTTGTTTAAAATTGTTGAAATGTTTAGTAATATCTACAGTAAGTGTAAAGCGGAGTTAGGGTGGGGAGTGATCCTGGAAGAATTGTTGCTAAGAAGTGTTTTATGTGTTGTGATTGGTCTGATTAATTGAACACGCTCCTCCTAAACTTTTGTTTAAACCTCGCCTAGGAATTACTTTTTTACTAAGTGTCTTGCAGGAATGTACACAAGCATTTTGTTCTGCTACAGGTTAAGAATGTAAGTTTGAAAGGACTCTACCTGATCAGAGGATTTCATTAGTAAACATGGTCAGACTTTGTTATAATGATCTTTTAGTAGAATTAAAAACAAAATCACATGTTCATAAATGAGAAAGGGAAAAATATTTGTGTTCATAATTGAGAAGCGTAATTATACCTTTAGGTACTGAGTAATATTAATTAATTGGTTTAGGGTTAGTTGTTTTTTGTATGCATAGAAAAAAACATGGTTCTTTGGGGTTCTTCTCTGGTTATTTTGGGGCGCTATACCGTATAAAGAAGATGTTAAGCACAGTGTGGTTCTTCCATGGTTCTTCAGCGGTTCCTTGGGGTGGTTAAGGTGCTATATAGTGGTTCTCTAACTTTCTCTTATAGTTTAGTGGGAAATTATTAAAACAACTTTTAAATACAGTTTATTTCCTGAAGATAGTATGTTTCTCAACCTTTCTACCTCCCAAGGCCTCCCTATAAGGAATATTCCAGGGCCCCCAAACAAGACCTTTTGACCTCAGAAAGGCATAAAAGTGAGTCAAAGCAGCTTTTGCCATTGTTGTAAATTTCCTTTTCATGGCAAACATATGAGAGTGTGGAATAACATCTAAAATCAAAGGAGGACAATAGGGTGGTGCCGGGATGCCACAAGAAAGTTTGGATACTGAGAGCTGTCAGTTGCAGTTTGGAAGGAGGAATACAATTGGAGAATAAGAGAATGTACTCTTATGGTTCTACATATTTGGCAATGGTTCTGTATAGCCCCTTAAAAGATCAGTTCTGAGTGGTTCTCCTATGATTGCCAGCCAATGAACCACTTTTAGTGCTATTTAGCACCATTGTGTAGCATCTTGCTTGACTGCTAATACTGTGTTGATATAATAAAAAGTAAAGGGCTAATGGTTAAAGAATCGTATTACTTGTCTAAAATCTTGTGTTAAATACACCCATAAAAATAAAGGTGCAAGGAAGAACCAAAAATGGGTTTTCACAGTGATGCCATAGAAGAACAATTTTTGGTTCCCCAAAGAACCGTTTTGTGAAAGGTCCTTCAAAGCACTATTTTTTCTAACCATTTTATAGTCTAAAGAAACGTCTTTCTTCATAGAACCATACACCCTGCCAAAGAACCATTTAAGAACCTTTATTTTTAAGAATGTATTAGCAGAAATGCATATGCATACTCTGCAAGTTTATGGGTGAGCTGAAACCGTTAAGAGGTACCATTGCATGATCTTGTTAGTGATATCATTGCTGATCAATGTGGGAATTCAACATGACTTGGGGTTTCCTTGGTAATGCCTTAACTTGGAGCATATACCTACTTGTTGGTTATTCAACAGTCCACGCTTCTGAAGTACTGATGCCATATGTTTTTATCTGAGATACCGTGAAAAGACATCAACAGAAACAACTAAACAGTTTTACACACAACCCCACTAAATTCATGTTCACCATTCCGTTGGTGCTAACATTTCCAGGTTAAATACGCCAGTCATATAAAAAAAATGTGATTTAGATAAACTATACAACAAAATCTAATACCACCAAAAATTGTACATTTAAATCATAAAGAAATAACATAAACATTAACCAATGAATACCAACAGCTGACCTACGAGCACTTTAATGTTCAGTTGTATACATCTCTAAATATATATAATAATTATTCTGAAAACCCCAGAAAAAGACTGAGACATACACTATAAAAGAGGAATAAGAGGGAGAGAGGGTTGTGGGTATGATTAGAGACTCATTTCTTCATCGCCATGTTCATGGGGTGATTCAGTATTCAGCTGGATGAGTAAAACTGAAACATCTGAGTTCTTTTTGCAGTGAATAAACATCAAAGGTTTGGCGGAGCTTGCCAATCTGATTATTTAAGCGGAAGATATGGGGAACTGCCAGAGGGACCACAAAAGGAACATTTAATCATTTATGAATGTCATGGCTTTAGAATCACGTAGCAAAAAACAAAATCTAATGACGTAATTTCATGAATAAAAACGGTAGCATGGACTTTTCATACTTCACAAAACAGATGTGATAAACAACACCTGTGTTTCTTCTGCTACACTTGTGTGCCCGCAAACATCAGCTTGAGACCATTATGCCATGGGAAAAATGGCATATAGCAACAACAACAAAAAGTCTAGAGAAAGCCTGGTTAGTATTGAGCAAATGCTTTATTTGTTTTTATAAATGCTTTGATAGTTTGCTAATGTTCAAACATCAAGTGTGACCTGACCATGTTCTCTTACAGTTCTGGTGCCACTGTGTATTCATATACACTGAATATTACTGAATGTTTCTGAATATAAACATAGTTCTTGGATATTTAAAAGCAGAAAGCTTTAAAATATAATGGTGTTAAAGACCTTTTCCCTTTACCACATGCACTTCTGCAAAGCTTTAAACCACAGTTCTCTCAATAGCTATAAAAATTTTTTTATAGTTTCTTTTGCCCTATCTTTTGAAAGCTCTGTAGTTTTTCCCATTAAAAGTGAGATATTGGCACAAATATGTCGACTACATTTGACTGTGAGTAGTTTTAACATGGCTGTGAACAACTGTTAAAAACCAACCCTTGCCACTTGAAAAAGTGCTGACAAAGTTTTATAAACTCACTTTTATTAATTAAACATTTAAGTTAATCTAGAAAATCAGTGACTATCATTTATAAACCGATATGTGGAACGTCAGCGTTACCAAGAAGATGCAAGCTGGATTTGTTCCAGAATGGTTAATTTATCGGGTTAGTGTGTTTATGATAAAGACCCTCCCTCAGCATCTGGTTTCATTTGACCTACACATTTGACCTTAAAGTAGATAACCCATTGCTGTACATACTGTGGTTTTCTAAGCTGTCTGTCTGTTTTTTTTTTGTGTGTGTCTATCATTCAACTTGATAGTAAATAGTTCTCCAGCACAGTTATCTCTGCAAGGAGTTCTTTTACTAAGATGATTGATGATTTACAACTGAAAGGTTTATCAATATTAACAGTGGTTTTCTCAGCTTAATGAATGATTTCAGAATTTGTAAACAATTAAAAACTTGGGGAGAGAGAGGCAACCAGTTTGTTTGAAAAATTTGAAGCATTTGTAAGATCAAAACCAATTAGAGTCTCATATCCCTTGAAAGACTATGCTGAAGCCCTACATCAAAGATTGTCAAACAAAACAGTGCTGTACAACCCGTTCTGTGAACCCTAAGCTTGATAAAGGTGCTCTTTTTTGAATAAATCCTCTACAAATGCACTTGTTTATAATGCTTTAGAAGATGCACTTACATGGTTACATTCAATTTTATTTAGCATACCATGAATAAGTCAAAACTAAAAATGTTTTCAGTGTAGAGAACAAAATCAACTCACTATGTGACAGTGTATGCATTTCCTCTAAAAAACAGCAACACTAAGATAGCAGTCAAAATACATTTGCAAAACTCAGTCAAAACAGGCCAAAAGGCCAAAGAGAGCAGTGTCTTTGCTTCGGCTCCAAACAGTTACAGTCAAACAAAAGATAAACCAACACAGTCTCACCCCTACTCGTCAAATGTTGCCGAACGGTCAAGGGACCCTGACGTCAACTGTTGACGCACAGGGTACCCCTAAATCGCCATTTTTCGACGTACTGGGTAATCCACTGATTTCAATGAGAAACCTAGGACGTCATAAACAGACGTGTTGGGCATGTGAATGTTATCGTCATGATGGAATTTATTGGGTTATAATTGTTCCATTATGACATGTTGGAGTGTGATTCTCAATTTAATCAGCCAGCACAATTGTATTTACATTTATTTACGCTATGATACACGTTTGAAACAGCAGTCAAACCCCACCCCGCCCTAAACCTACCCATTTGCGTATTATATGATATAAAACACAGACTGTAACAGACAACAGGCACACTTTATTGAAAAATTCAAACTATTCCGAGGCCAAACGATTGAATTGTGAGAAGAAAAGACCCAAAAGCAATCACCTCGTCTCTATCCGCGCCGCGCGCCGCGCGCATAGGCCGCGCGCCGCGCCCCGGCGTCACACTGAAGACGCCACAGGTAGACCCCTCGGCGTCACGCGATGGACGAACTGGGAACCCAATTGCTTTCAGTGGGAAACCTTTGGCGTCAACATTAGACGGCAATTCTATCGGTATGAAATCGCGCTGAAGAAGTCTCATTCAGAACACTTCGCGATGTTTGGCATCAGATCACGTGTGCCACATGTTGGTGAGTAGTCATACATATTATGTCCTAATATTTGATATAAAGTATTTTCTGCTTGTAGTTATCGATCATGTTCAGTCACTGCATTGTATCTGTCATCATCTCCACTGAGGCTTTGCATTTCTTTGCTTTCTAAATAAACACACCTTGCTAATAGGGTGATTAAACACTGTCACGTGACGTGCTATAGACCTTTAAACAGTTGTTAATATTTAATAATAATTACTAGTGTAGTTCCAACGTGGCATTTGTAGTAGAAGCACAATAAAAAATAAAAAAAACAACACTTGCCATGCGTTTACCACGGTATTGGTAGTTTTAATGTGATATTTGTTGTAAATAAACAGTAGCCACAACAATTGGTAGTTTTAATGTGATATTTGTTGTAAATAAACAGTAGCCACAACAATTACCATGCTTTAAATGCATTTTAATGTAAAATCCAAATATTGTTATTTAAATAGTATACTTTATAATGCTATATATTATATATTATGACTTTTTTCTCTCTCTCTTTCTTTTTTTTTTTTTTTTTTTTTACCTGAAAAGACCAAAAGGGCCTCTCGGACTCAGTCAACCCATTCTTGTTTGTGGAGATGTAACGGAGAAAACCGAAAGCTGCAACAGCAAATATTTGTAATGGTATGTATGTGTTGGTTTGAACCCTTTATCAAACATTTTATTTAGCATTTGTTGTTACTTATTCTTACAAATCCCATAGCTCAATCAGTAAGAACATATTCCCAAAGTCTTAATAATTCACAAGATTTAACAAGTTGTCAAATTCGTATGATTCTCGTACATATAGCTCTGGAAAAAAGACCACTTAACATGGATTTCTAAATGTTAAGTGGTCTCTTAATTTTTTTTTTCCAGAGCTGTATTTGTATATGAAGAGTTCAGATGCAAAAGCCTCAAAAAGCCACTTCGGTCACATGACATCAGATATTCAATTATTTTTTCTTAATCAGATCAGTTGCACTGTTTATAACGTCCCGTTTGCATGTAAATAATTTATGTGATCACAAAATCAAGTGAGTTATCTACATTTTCAAACAAATTCATATGATATAGCTTGCTATTATATACTTTTAATAATGGGAATGCACACATATCTGTGAACTTATTACATAAATGTATTTAACATTTAATTATGCATCGTTTTTTTACAGAAATAAATCCTACAGTTATGTTTAAACTGACAACATCATCATCATGTCCTGTCCTGGGTACATTGGGCAACATGTGTCCTCCAACATATTCGATCTGTGGCCACGTTTTCACATCTTCTCATGGAACACCGGCATTGAGGTCTTCGTGAAACATCTGTCTCATATCTTCCTTGGTTTTCCCTGTCTCGTGCGTCCTCCTGGTGGTGTCCACTTCATAAGTGTTTTTGGGTGTTGTTGTTTGGGCATGCATAGGACATGTCCAGTGAAGTGCACCCTTTGCTCTGTCACAGTGTCTCAAAGTCTTCACGTGGAGTCTTATGATCTCTTTGATATATGCAGAACCAATATTCATAAACTGTTCTTGATGTCTGCCTATGCCTTTATCATCAGGAGTTTTAGTGAAGGACATATCTATTGCCATCCACTGGTTCTAGTCATGCATTGACTTCATGATGCTATAGTCCAATGTATATTTCTGCATTTGTTGTTTGTTTGAACAAATGAAGATAGTGACAGTTAATACCTTTTGAAATCAATAATTATTCATTAAAACTTAATGGTCACTACATTAAGGGTCACTATATTACAATGGTCACTAAAATACATATCTACCATAACTACCTCTATCATTATTTCACTATCATTATATCACTACCTTGTTAATGTAACTGTAACATGAATGTACTTTATAGAAGTATTTTCTTACTGAAAATGGTTAACATTTACAATAATCATCAACTATTTTAATTGGCATTTAATTTAGTTACAATAAAAGTGAACAATAATCGCAAATATATAGTATTAAAGTTTAGAATGTAAAATGTTCTTTTTTTGCCTATATATATATATATATATATATATATATATATATATATATATATATATATATATATATATATATATATATATATATATATATATATATATGGCACTACATTTGTATTTAAACTGTTTGACATTAAATATTGGAATATGCTTACAAAATTGTGTGCATTCATTGTGCTTTTGTTATATTTGTTTTAATTCCAAGAGTTCAGATTATAAAGGATGGCTTAAAGAAGTTTATGCTTGTAGACCATTGCATAGAAAAAGGATTCTCTTTCAAATATATGTATTATGCATCAGTTTAACCACATAAAGAAGACTTTCGTTTTAAAATGTGAGTTTTATTATTTAATTAGAATAAATAAATATTTAGCAGCCTAAATATTAAATCTTTAAGAAATCTACCCCTTCAGTTGAACCGGATGAGATGTGATATAATTTACCATAAATGGACAAGTAAGTGTGACGCCTCTGTTCAGCTGGGTTGTCATTGGCTGTGACTTTATCGCAGAACGCGCTGTGATTGGACTATCTGTTTTAACCCATATAAAACGGCGTTTCATGTTACAAAGTATGTTTTGGTGTTATTACGTCAGTAATACGTTAAGCTAACTATAAAGTGTCGCTATGTTGTGAGAAATGACTCCTTTACTGAGAACCCAACCCTAACCCTAAGCATTTCTGCACACTTCTATGAACTACAGCGCCATGTTTCCCATTGCATTGATACAATGACAGATATATGGGTAATGTAGTTTAAAAGGTTTCATAATGAAACAATAAATGTTAAGTAAATAACATATTTAATGGACAACTGGATATTAAAATATGTTCATTGTGCAAACCTTTATGACATATATGAGGGCCAAGCTGAAATTGTATATTTTACTGTGAGCACTTTTAAAAAAAACCTTTATGGCAGCTTTCCATATATGTCTGAAAACTGTGGCCAACATTATTTAGTAAACATTGCATATGCAGTTGTCCTGCCAATTTTCTCTGTGATACGCTAACCAGACTTTGAGTTAAAGCCATTTGAAACATGCTTTTTTTTGCTCTTCCAGGGGCCACTTCTGGGTCCCTGGAGGTGTAAGGGCAGTACAACATACACAGATCTATTCTCCTCATCACGTACAACAAACTTTGAGTCACATTTAAATATCAGAGTATTTTGTCTTTTCTATTCTAACGTCATGCTTGTATTAGGTTTTGATATTGTAAGACCATCTGATGAAATACAGAAATATTTGAAAGAAATGTTGTAAAATAATAATTATTACGTTTTATTTTCTTTTATGGATAAACACTAATAAATATAATGGATGAACCTGCAACAACTTGCCATTATCCACTTTCCAGAGTAAACAAAAACTATTTATATTATTTACACTTCATTATTACTATTAAATATAGGACCATGCACCATTAAGTAATAATAACATGAGACATTATCACAATTTCATCTACACCCTCTTCACGTACCTGGCATCGAAAATGTGCATGCTTTAATTTGTATTGCAGTAGTAGATGTACCAGAATGATCAACATGGATCATCTTCAGTTAAGCTTGAAGTGTTTGTAATCCTTCCCTTTATTTCACTGAAAACTGACATACTTGTTACAGCATGCAAGTATATACAACTTTTTGGAGAATTGTACCAAATATAATACAACCAGATAAAAAATGTTTACTTCTCAAGTAAAATATTCTTGGTAATTAATTAGATAACCTAAATAAACTTGTTGAATGTGTATTTACTGTACCAAACACCATACACAATTCTCACCATACTTTATCACTCAACACTTTATTGGAGGATACAGTATACAGTTGATAAAGTAGAATAAAGTCAAATAAGATTCAAGATAAATAAAAATGGTTTTTAAAAAACACATTAACATCATATTAATCCATTCACAGCTGCTGAAGCCACACAAATGAGTGCCACATAATCCCATCCAGTCAACTATGATACAGAAAACAGATTTGATATAGTGTTGGAAAATAATGATTCATTATTACAACTAGACTGGTTTCTGTCTCTTCCCTCTATCATGTTCATGTTCTTCTTCTTCTAAACAGTTCGCCCACTTGTACCCTACAGTATAATCAATGTACAGATGATGTGATCACTGATGTTGTGTAGCCTTTTCTCAACCAGAGGAAGAAGTCGTATAATCCGGCGTTCTCCAGTCCTGGTCTAAAAGTAAAACAACAAACACAATTCAGATTAAGTTTAATGTACAGTCGGGTTAACCTATGTTCTTCAGTAAACTCTCCACCTCAAAATGGGCAGAAATGCCAATTCCTGATTTAAATTTACAAAGCAGCAGCCAGTACATAAAATAATATACACATTGAAGCATTATGTATAATATTGCAGCCCATAATATTAGCCAAGTACTGAACAAAAACTAATTTACCCATATCAACAGCAACCTTTTAAACAGTAGATCTTTTAGAAATGAAGGGGGGATTTTGAAATCCACTGCCGCTTCAATATACCTGTATATATTTATATCCTAATTAACTTCATAATCAAAACTTTAATCAATATTTATCCTATATTATTATAATGATTCTATCCAGTTATGATTTTGTTTTAGTTCCTTGTTTTCTAAAGTGTGTATTTGGTCTCTGAGGAGTGACTGAGGGTCTGGCCTAGAGATGTGTGATGTGTCACTAAACACTGGCAACAAGGTCATGTGTTTGGATTTGAGGTATCACACACCCCTAACATGTCAGGAGTGGAGTAACAGCGTTTGCTCACTTAGCCCGGCTTCCAGATATGAAATATGGATTTGTCTTTCATTTAATTTATTATGTTTTATTCCTTTTATATTTCCTTTTACTGAAACACTAAAGACTCAAGATGAATATTGCCTGTACTAGTGTGTGTTCCTCTCACTAAAAGAAAGCACATGTTATCAGTATGTTTTGGTAAGAACTGGAGCTTAATCAGCTCCAACCTTGGAGAGACTGTGTATCTGTGTATGTGCGCACTATTCTGTGTTACAGATCAGAATGGTGTCAATGGGCACCCTAAGAGATGGGTGGACTTGTTGTTCTGGGCAAGCTGGCGCCTGCTCCAGATCTGGAACGTCACTACAGGCCTAATTCTGGGTGAAAGCATCAACAAGTGACACGTCAGTGGAAACGTGCATCAGATTAACTGACTCGAGTGGAAATTTACCATGACTGTGCATTGTCTCTGAGCCAATCAGAATCATCCACATTGCAGTAATGACGTGGATAAGACCTTGAAAACGGTATAACTGTTGGGACAATTGTATGTACGATAGGGCGAGGCAACGAGACGGTGAGAGAGGGAGCGCGGCCTACGAACTCCTTGTGAGACTTGAAGCTGGCTTCTGCTTTTGAAACTGCAAACTATTCTTAAGTAAATTTTTCTTTTATTTAATTGGAATCCTGACTCTGTCTTCATTTCTTCACTACTGGTCCTGGGTCATAAGCTGTTAACCCCTAACAGAAAGAACTAACCAGATATTTCACATAATTCAAAGAACATTTACTATTTGATTCCTAATATGTCCCAACTCATTATCTTCTAAAGCTACCCAGAACCATCCATGGTCTACAAAACAATGGAGAAATACATGGAGTTTATAACAACTAAATGCTTTTTCCCACACTTGTCTGCTTTTATCTAAGACAAACAGACGGAGTAGTTTTTAAGAATTGAAGGCCAAAAGTGTAATAATAATTGTATCAAAAAGGGAAAACAAATATTTACCATTTTAAATAAATCCAAGATACAGAACCTCATTTGCTTATTTTAGGAGTTATTAAAAGATTTAGACATGAATAATGGTACGTATTTTATCAGAGTAGAAAGAATGATCACTGTTGAAATGAATAGTCCTTTGAGAGATCAACATCAAATTTTGTACTACATATTACAGCATTGCTTCAATACAAGACATACCAATGGACTTGCGCATTTTTCTGTCTTCTTCGGGCACAAGATGTCCATCTTCCTTCCTCACCCTAAACAAAGGACTTGTTTTCTTAGCTTCGATATAAGGTCTGGTCTTTCTTCTCTTCTGTAAAACAAGAAAATCTCACTTACTCTGTGCAAATACTATTGTTTTTAAAACATATAAATTAAGACAGTTTTACGCCAAGACTCGCTGAGAATCACTAGAAGCTCTTGTGAGGGTTGACTCTTAAAAGAGCTGTTGAGTTTGATATTGTAGAGATCTTTTAAACAAAATAAATTATATAGTTTTAATAGTTTTTAAAAAACTATTTAAAAAAATACTATTTAAATTTTTTTTTAAATAAATAAAAGTAATCTGCAAGTAATCCTGCAAGACAGAAAGAAAGAGGAAATTGTATTACATTGCATGCAAGTTGTGAGTTCATACATAACTGTTTCTTGCTGTAAAAAAACAATGCATAATTAAATGTTAAATACATTTATGTAATAAGTTCACAGATATGTGTGCATTCCCATTATTAAAAGTATGTAATAGCAAGCTATATCATATGAATTTGTTTGAAAATGTAGATAACTCACTTGATTTTGTGATCACATAAATTATTTACATGCAAACGGGACGTTATAAACAGTGCAACTGATCTGATTAAGAAAAAATAATTGAATATCTGATGTCATGTGACCGAAGTGGCTTTTTGAGGCTTTTGCATCTGAACTCTTCATATACAAATACAGCTCTGGAAAAAAAAATTAAGAGACCACTTAACATTTAGAAATCCATGTTAAGTGGTCTTTTTTCCAGAGCTATATGTACGAGAATCATACGAATTTGACAACTTGTTAAATCTTATGAATTATTAAGACTTTGGGAATATGTTCTTACTGATTGAGCTATGGGATTTGTAAGAATAAGTAACAACAAATGCTAAATAAAATGTTTGATAAAGGGTTCAAACCAACACATACATACCATTACAAATATTTGCTGTTGCAGCTTTCGGTTTTCTCCGTTACATCTCCACAAACAAGAATGGGTTGACTGAGTCCGAGAGGCCCTTTTGGTCTTTTCAGGTAAAAAAAAAAAAAAAAAAAAGAAAGAGAGAGAGAAAAAAGTCATAATATATAATATATAGCATTATAAAGTATACTATTTAAATAACAATATTTGGATTTTACATTAAAATGCATTTAAAGCATGGTAATTGTTGTGGCTACTGTTTATTTACAACAAATATCACATTAAAACTACCAATTGTTGTGGCTACTGTTTATTTACAACAAATATCACATTAAAACTACCAATACCGTGGTAAACGCATGGCAAGTGTTGTTTTTTTTTTATTTTTATTGTGCTTCTACTACAAATGCCACGTTGGAACTACACTAGTAATTATTATTAAATATTAACAACTGTTTAAAGGTCTATAGCACGTCACGTGACAGTGTTTAATCACCCTATTAGCAAGGTGTGTTTATTTAGAAAGCAAAGAAATGCAAAGCCTCAGTGGAGATGATGACAGATACAATGCAGTGACTGAACATGATCGATAACGACAAGCAGAAAATACTTTATATCAAATATTAGTACATAATATGTATGACTACTCACCAACATGTGGCACACGTGATCTGATGCCAAACATCGCGAAGTGTTCTGAATGAGACTTCTTCAGCGCGATTTCATACCGATAGAATTGCCGTCTAATGTTGACGCCAAAGGTTTCCCACTGAAAGCAATTGGGTTCCCAGTTCGTCCATCGCGTGACGCCGAGGGGTCTACCTGTGGCGTCTTCAGTGTGACGCCGGGGCGCGGCGCGCGGCCTATGCGCGCGGTGCGCGGCGCGGATAGAGACAGTGATTGCTTTTGGGTCTTTTCTTCTCACAATTCAATCGTTTGGCCTCGGAATAGTTTGAATTTTTCAATAAAGTGTGCCTGTTGTCTGTTACAGTCTGTGTTTTATATCATATAATACGCAAATGGGTAGGTTTAGGCGGGGTGGGGTTTGACTGCTGTTTCAAACGTGTATCATAGCGTAAATAAATGTAAATACAATTGTGCTGGCTGATTAAATTGAGAATCACACTCCAACATGTCATAATGGAACAATTATAACCCAATAAATTCCATCATGACGATAACATTCACATGCCCAACACGTCTGTTTATGACGTCCTAGGTTTCTCGTTGAAATCAGTGGATTACCCAGTACGTCGAAAAATGGCGATTTAGGGGTACCCTGTGCGTCAACAGTTGACGTCAGGGTCCCTTGACCGTTCGGCAACATTTGACGAGTAGGGATGAGACTGTGTTGGATAAACAGCCTTGCTGTCCTACTACGCATCTCCTCCCATTGCGACTTCCTCTTTTGCTCCCTCTTCTCTCATCAGAGTGCCAATTCCTATAGGACGACTTTTTGTCGGAGCCTCATATCTCTCTTCCCCTTGCATCTCTTGTCTCATCTCTGGCTCGTTTTACAAGCAATGATTCTGGAGTTGCAACACCTTGTCAAAAAACGTATTCATAGCAGTTTTCTCGGCTGTTTGTTTAGAGATATGTACTCTTGTTGCAGAGTGTTGAACATTCAAATTTCTCAACTTGTTTCTTGGAAGAAAGGGTCAAAGATTATCCTTGCTTGTGCTGGGAGGTGTCAAACTTGTCCCTTTGACAACAGAGTTCCCAAACATTCTTTTCCTGTTGTTCCACACAACTTGGGCACAAGATAAATGCAGCTCTCGCAAATCCACTTTTACTGCTAAAGTGTATTGACTAGCAGGGTGTACATAGTTTTAGTGACTTATATGAGATATCACCCTGCATTTCTTGGGTGGTTTCCCACTAGAAACAGGGTGCAACCTGGTTAGTTCCTTGGAGAACGACTGAGATTTCTGCTGTCATTACAGTCGCTGGACTGGATGTGGTTGACAATTAGAATTTTTCCTTTGCAGATAAGAGTAATTTCACCACTCAATCCGCAGCAACGACAGTGAAATCCTTATTTAGCACCAGTCATCCACACATTAAAGTTTTTCAAACAATTATGTACTCAAAAATCGATTTGGCATTTTGTTCAGTATGCAGCACTGATTGTATCTGAGAAAGGTTTAGACATTGGCATTTTGTTCAGTATGCAGCACTGACCGTATCTGAGAGAGGTTTAGACAGAGTGTGGGAATAATGTGAAACACTGCAGTATGGTTTGGCTTGTTCCCAATGTTTTCTTGTGTTCTGTATCTGTAGGTGGCTCAACAAGAGACGAGGATAAGTAAATAAGCCAGGAGGTGTTATAAAGAATCATATATATTATTTAGTCTGTTTTATGGCTAGATGCAACTTTTACATTAATCAGACAGACAAAATGTCTATATCAGATGTCTTTTTGGCAGAACTCTCTGGATATCTAAACTGAATAAGATTTATACAACATTGCAGCTGTTAATCCCATAACATTGCTTCCTCCTTACCCATATTTGCACCTCCATGCATGGATTGGCTCTTCTTTTTTGATAGGGGTTGACGTTTGGGCTAGCAAACCAGATGATGCACCCTCAGCCTTTTCTTCTCTCCTTGAATGACTGTTTCTGCAATTCTGAGGTAAGAGTGGGAAACTTCACTCTCTGAACCTCTTCCCACAGATCCTCTCCCACAGATGTCTGACCTTTGGGTCAACACTAGAGATTGTGAGTGGACAGAAAGCCTGATGCAAACATCTGCACAAAGGATTTTACTTGACAAAACATACTGACTTTTTTCAAATCTCACCAAAATGACCCAACACGGCTTCAACGGGATGGCTGATTGACCTGGAAAACATATCAAGGGATGTTCTACATCACAGATGTGCAGAACCAGCCTGCTTTACACTGAAACAGTGACATTAATGGCCTGTTTTTTTACTAGGAATTGGGTTTTATTTTCAAGCTTAATTGGGCTTTAAAAACAGCATCTTGCAGTTTGTGCCCTTATTTGGGGTGAAAAAGGCAGTTTTAATATAGCTGTTTTGGTTAACTCTGTCCCGGTCTGTCCTTCGGGTACACTTTAGACATAAAATTCCCAAACAGTGCCTTTTTTCCCCCAGTGTGGCACCAGAAACCCTAAACAAAAGACCATTCAGGATTCTGCACTTCTTGATGGAAGATAGACAGACATGAGACTACCTTTTCCCTTCTGGTTGTTTTTCTACAACGTTTTACAGTTATTGAGTCATATAATATCTTACATTGTCTCTGCATGTCTCCTGTGTTTACCGGGTGTCAGCTTTCAGATCGTAAAGAATGTCCCTCCTGGCTCCATGTCTCTCCAGAGTTATAATTTTGGTTAAAGGATAATCACAGAGTATCTTCAAGTTGCGCAAGGCTTTCATGAACATTTTTCCATCCAGTTCAGTTGCTCAAAACCTTAAAAGCAGTATTGTGTGCTTCAAGAAATTTAGTCGTGGTATTAAAATGAGTCTTCGGAGATTCCCATGCATAATTTGAGGACAAAATCTTAACGTTGTCCTGTGGAATATCTGAATATTCATATAGGTGGCATTTATAAACGTTTGCACAGTTGTGCTTGTGAACTAAATTATAAACCAAAGCTGCCACCACATCTGAGATGACTCCCAAAGCAATATGTTTGTCTGTGTGGATCCATTAAAGATTTTACAGATGTCTGTTTGATGCCGTATACTCATTTTCTTATGCTAGAAGGAAAAATCTAACAGGAAGTGACCTCTTTAGATGACTGTGGCTGGGATGGGATCTTCTCCTCTATGGAATAGCAGCAATGTGGTTTGAGGCCTTTCTCTCTGTATATCTATGTCAGTTTTTTCTTTTTCCCTGAAGAGTTCCGGTCTATGGTCTCTGGCAGACAGACACTGGTAATTACTTCCATCTTCCGCCACAGAGGCCATGTCCAGCGTAGAGCAAATATCCTATACATCCACACACACACACACTAAACTTCTCTGTCTCTATGGAAAATGTGTTCTTTGAGTTCATGTTTTAAATTCTAATCTCTCATTTTAACCTTCTGTCTCCCTGGTGGCTACTTACAGACATAGAAACCTTTTTCACTTCATATTTATTGTGCAATTCCCAAAGCATTTAATATGTGATATTTTAGCCTTGCCGAATGAGAAATACAAATCAAAGTCTACAATTACATTAATCTTGACGACCTGCCTGCAGTATGCAATCATTAATAAGCTCTTTTGACAGACTCATGATTACATAATGTCATGGACATTAAAGGGAAAATGGCCTAGTCTGAAACATAGAAATGGGAAAAAAAGGCTTCTGGGTACAAAAATGGAGAGTCATCGCCCCCTCCTGGAAGGGTTCAGCAGTAACCAGAATATTAGTTTAAGGGATTGGCAGACAGAATGTTAACAAAGTATTTGTATTTTTTTGTTGTTGTAACATGAAGTGAAGATTAAACCTGGTCACTAATACAAATCAAATGAACAGACACTGTTGTGAGTCCTGTTTTGCAGAACCTTTCGTAATAGGTTTAATAAAATAATTTCTATAACAGATACTGGTCAGGCTTCTTTGAAACTTGAATAGCAGAAGAGGACACTTTTTAATGAGGTTGTCATTAAGAAACTAGCTTTTGTCATAAGGAATATTAACCACTATAATACAAATAAGCTTTAAAAAGGACACTCCTTAAAAATACAACCCATAAGAAAACAATTTAGATGGGTTTTATATTGGCCACATTCCAAGATTGATCAGGCTCAAATTGTGAAAGAATGGTCAGGAGGGAGCATGAGGTCCAGACCTTAAATTCACTGAAAGTCTTTGGGATGTGCTGGAGCGGACTTCAGAGTGAATTAATCAGGCATTTACAGTGGTGGTCCAAATTATTGGCACGCCTGGTAAATTTGATCAAAGATGGCTGTAAAAAATAAATCTGCATTGTTTATCCTTTTGATCTTTTATTTAAAACATTCACAAAAACCTAACCTTTAATTGAAGAAAAATAATTGAAAATGGGGGGTAAATCACATTATGAAATAAATACTTTTCTCCAAAACACGCTGGCTACAATTATTGCCACCCTTTTATTAAATACTTTCAGCAACCTCCTTTTCCAAAGATAACAGCTTGGAGACTTCTCCTAAAATGCCTGATGAGTTTGGAGGACACCTGACAAGAGATCAGAGACCATTCCTCCATACTGAATTTCTCCAGATCCATGTTGGTGCTTCTCTTTAGTTCCCCCACTCATTCTCTAGGGCTCAGATCAGGGAACTGGGACGGCCATGACAGAAGTTTCATTTTGTGCTCAGTGACACATTTGTGTGCTGATTTTGATGTTTGATTTGGATCGCTGTCCTGATTGAAGATCCAACCATGTCCCTCTATAAGATTTCTAGCAGAGGCGCTGGTATTTGCTAGAATCCATTATACCATGTGCCGGAACCAGATGTCCAGGACCTCCAGCCAAAAAAATATTAAAGATCCAGCGGTATGTTTAGCCATGGGCATGGGGTACTTTTTAATCCCTGTTTGCACCAAACCCCTCTGATGGGTTTGCTGCCAAAAAGCTCTTTTTATAGTTTAATCTGACCACAGAACCCGGTCCCTTTTGAATTTCCGTCGTGTCTGACAACTGAATATACTGGAGTTTGTTTTTGGATGAGCAAGGAGGATTTTTCTTGAATCCCTCCCAAACATGATGTAAGAGTAGTTTGATTTATTTATTTTTTTGGCTATCTCTGCGATTCTCCATCTGTGATCCTCACCGGGAATTAGGATGATATAGACACACGTCCTCTTTCAGGCAGATTAATAACATCTTTAGTCGATTGGAACTTCTTAAAGGATAGACTAAATTGAAACAAAATTTACTAAAATGGTGTGCTATGTATTGCTCTCTAACTACCATTTCTGTTATGTGGGAAGGTGTCCCAGTCAATATGCCATTTGCCTGAATGCTTGTCTGAGTATTAACCTGGTTTAGTAGCGTATATCAGCCAACAAAAGGCAAACCATCGTGAAGAGGATCCACCTGGATCTGACTTTAGCCTATAATACATATTAACTTTTGCAACTTCATCAGCCATTTATTATAATATCAACAACTGCAATAATATGTGTAGGCTATTCATCAAACCTTTGACAGCAATAATAACACTAAAATAACAGGCTACTTAGATGAATGACAGCATATCTAGTATTTCAATGCAGGATAGTTAAAATGATGTAACATTTACAGAAGACCATGTAGTGACTGTAAAACACGTTAATTTCTAGGATTGACAGCGGAAGTAACAGATAAATCACTAGGAAATAATCTTAGCCTATAGTTGTCAGCGTGCTCTGCAGAATAAATCTCTCCATAGTAACTTAATTTAGCTTGCTTTCATGCAACTGAGTCTGGGCTAAATTCAGCCAGGATAACTAGACAATCCCAGGTTAATCCCCTATCTTGCTTTTGTGCAATACCCCTCTGGCATTCTATACTACGGTATTTAATTATTGACCTGATGGTGTAAATGGAAATTGTTAATGTGTCGCTATTTTCCTTCAGCCACTTTCTATTTCATAAACCTCAATCTTTTGCTGCACATCACAATATGCTTTGGTTTTAATCATTGTGATGAATGATTACAGGAATTTGGCCTGTGCGCTTCATATTTATACTCCTGTGGAACAAGACATTATAGCTGGACAATTTCATGTTCCTTGTTACCCAGGTATTTTTTTGTTTTCCCCCAGAGATATTTTACCAATGGAGGGAATTTGGCCAGGACAATGGGGTATAACATCCATACTCTTTACAAGAAGTCCATGGGATTTTTAATGACCACAGAGAGTCAGGACCTCAGTTAAACATCTCATCCGAATGATGGTGCTTGTTACAGTACAGTGTCCCCATCACTACACTGGGGTGTTAGGACCGGTTAGGACCCACTCAGACCACATGGTGAGCACCCCCTGCTGGCCTCACTAACACCTCTACCAGCAGCCACCTAGTTTTCCCAGTTGGTCTCCCATCTAAGTCCTGACCAGGCTCAGCCCTGCTTAGCTTCGGTGGGAAACCAGTCTTGGGCTACAGGGTGATATGATATAAAAAATACAAAAATGTACCTTTAAAAAGGTATACCCACTCTTAAAAGTACTGATATGTAACTTTTAAGGTATTAACCATTTAGGTGTTAGTAAGATACAAAAATGTACCTTTTCACTTTTGTACCTTAGAGTACCACCCCAGTTACAGCACTGTACCTTTTTTTCCCTGAGAGTGCAGGGTAATAGTGCTTGACCCTTGCGGTCAATACAAGATCGTGACCAAAAACGTATGCACCTCTTGATGGAAAACAATTTTTATTTAGATGTGCCGAATATTTGGTCAAGACCTTATTTTGGCAATAGCCACACTGTAAAACCCAACAAGTTACGGTAACTCAAACCATTTGAGGAAACCGATTGCTTCAAACCAATTAAGTTTTAAAACCATTAAGTATGAGTACTGAAAACTCATATACATGGAGTTAAATTAACTCATATTTTAGTGTTGTTTAAGTGTTAAAACTTATATTTTAGTGTTGTGTTGATCAATTATTAAGAGTAAACTGAACTTAAAGATTTTAAGTTAATTTTATTAATTCAGTTTGAATTCAGGTAACAAATCTAACTAAGTCTTAACAACTACATGGTTACTTAAATGGTTTTAGGAAACAGATTGCGGCAAATGGTTTAAGTTCATCAAACTCAAAGTGATTAAGTTACATAAGACTAAGCACAAGCTAACATTGGTACAAAATGAAGACAGAACAGGAGGGTATTTTTAAGTAATTTATTGAAATATAACATTTACATCATAAATACAGTATGCCATATGTTCACAAATATAACTAGACAAAAAATATTAGACTTTTTCATCAAATAAAACAGCACAAACATGTTTAAAAAAGTCATAACATTTAAATAACCAAACATATAAAATAAAAAAAATTATGTAAAAAGGTACGTTTCCTCAAAAAGCAAAAGCACTGTATGATCTTTAATGTACTCTAAGTGTATTGCACTGACCGAAGACTTGGCAGACATCACCACCTCATCTTTAAAGACAATCAAAGCATCCAGTGGGTTTAAAGGTAACGTTCCCTCTTCCTCCTCGACAGTAAGGATGGTGACTGTTGGCTTCTGCACCTGGTCAAGCTCCTTTTTCTATATGCATTGGAAAAAAAGTTTGTATGTCACCACATATAAAAATAACCCTTGTCAGGGCAGACACCATATTTCAATTTTCATAAATAAAAAAAACGTTGTTATAAGGAACGGATTATTGTTGATTTAATTGGGCGTGTGCTTATTTAAAAACCTGTAGTTCAATTTTGTAAAGATGTTAAGTTGTTTGTCAGCAAGGTTTAATTGGGGGAAAAACATTTTCAGGGGTGTATCAGCCGAATGTTCTAGACCTTGAATTGAATGACGAATTGAATTGAATTGAATTCAAGCGATAATGCACACATTGCAAAACATTTGTTTTTCATGTCAGTATGTCATAAATAGAAAGAGGCAACAGTTTACAGTCAAAGATTTGTCGCTCACATCACGCCGCATCCAGTGTAGACAACATAACGGACTATAAGGGGCTCTTTTGTCCTGTCGCGCTGCTTTAAAAAAACAAATTTTAAATGGATAATGGCAAGACATCCTTGGTGTAAATTACGTTCTTCTTTCAGATTAATATAATCAGAGCGGTATTAATAAATGTCCTGGTTAATCCAAGCATTATAATGGCAGTAAACGGCTGTCCAAAATTTGAAGCCAAAAAAGTGCATCTATTCATTATAAAAGTAATCCACATGACTCTGGAGGGTTAATAAAGTACTTCCGAAGTGAATCGATGGGTTTATATAAGAAAAATATCCATATTTAACTCGTTATAAAATAAGAAAATAACTAGTTTCCGGTGCAACGATGACGTCGGATATAGCGTAAAAAAGCATAACAGCCACGGCGTTGACGGCGGACGCAGCGTAAAAAACATAAATGATGTGACGATGATGTCGGGCGTTGCACAAGCGTTTTGAATCACGAGAGGATTTTTTTCTTACACAAACCCATCGAATTAATTCAGAAGGCCTTTATTATTCCCCCGGAGCCGTGTGGAGCACTTTTAAAATGGATGGATGCACTTTTTTGGGCTACAAATTTTGGGCTGCCATTCACTGCCATTATAAAGCTTGGACGAGCCAGGACACGTATTAATATAACTCTGATTGTATTCGTCTGAAAGAAGAATGTCATTTACACCAAGGAGGACTTGAGGGGGGGAGTAAATCAGGGTGAACGATTCCTTTAAGCTTGAGCTGAGATTGGTTTATTATGTGTCAAATAAGCTTTTGCTGTGCTCAATGTATATGCTAATGAAAGCCTAAATTAAACGTTTTGAAGACTAGATTTTCAATGGACAGATTAATAAAATTCTTATGTGTTTGGAACAATATGAGGGTTGGTAATTTATGAATCATGACTGAATTTGTATTGGCAAGTGGACTATACATTTAAGACAACTTGAATGATCAACTATCAGTCACTGTAACCACACCATGCATTTATGCTGGTGGCAGCTGAAAGGTTAACATGTTGCTAAATAAATGTAATGTAGTTTTGACATGTGTCCTACCTTGTGTCTTGAAAACATCTCCTGACTCTTCCTTTTAAATAGAAACAGACCTGCCAGGATCGTAGTTTTTTTTATGATTCATGACAAGACTTCTATCAACCACTGCAAATCTAGCATTGCCAATTACCTTACACCTTTACAAACCCAAGGCAACTTCAGGATAACTGCCAGTGAAAATATAACACACGAAATGTTTCTGTTTATATTAGGAAAGCCGACTATAACAACAACTTTCAAGACTTGACCAGTATTCTCCTGAAGCAATACAACATGACTTTGAATGATAGACAGACTGGACTTTGGACTTTAAGCCTTTTAAAAAAATCATATTGCTTCAGAAGACTTACAAGTTGTGCTAAAAGACATTTATGGTCATAATTACGTTTGCAAAAATAGCAATTCATTCAAAAATTTAAATTGAAGAACAAACTTATATTTGTATGAACATTATGTAACTGTTCATAACGTTATCATTTGCATTTTGCACAGTAACGTTACAAAATTCCATTGATTTGTTCAATGTTAATTCTACTTACTTACTCATAGAATTGTAGCCACGTTGCTGCCATTGCACCTTCGTCTTTGCTCTGAAAAGATTTAAAAGCATGGCAACAATGTGTTAGTGTGAGTTTCAAATGAGAAAACGATCATGAGAAACAAATAACAGTTTAAAATTTTATCTAACGTTAGCAAAACAGGATCTAAAATGCTCCTCAAGTCACTTTGTTCACCCCGGAGCTTCAGCTGCTTTAGTCAAATTAACTAGCATCACATATGATAGAGGAAACTCGAATTCGATTAACAATACATTTAAAACGGTTGTAATATAAGGAATGCGTGGGTTTGCATTAACGTTACCTTTTGCTTTAACGTAAGTTAGTTAACGTCACTGTGGCACGAGACGAGAGAGATGGAAAGATGGCCAGCTGTCTCTAAAGCCAGCGTTTATCTGTCCGACTGTGAGAAAGCACAAACATATATTTTTTAATTCCCCGCTGACAAACTGCAGTGTAAAACAGCATAATTAACTCCAAACGTGTACATTACCGTTGATAACACTGGTGCAATAGCGCATTTGCTCCTAATGTTAGATTGTTTGCTGGCTAACTTTACACACAACATTACTGAGCTGGTTAATCTTCGGATAAACATAAAAGAGTTACGAAAATAACACTGAAAACGTTCAAACATGAGCGAAATATGAATAAATAAGTTTGAAACGCTTACCTTTTGTTTTTCTTGACTGTAGCGCGAGCCGTCCTGCTGTGACTGGACTGAAGGAGGGAAAATGGTGCGGTTTTTGTTACCTCGGAAACTCACTGGGATGATACTTTGACATGACTAAATGTAATGACTTTAAAAGAGCTTAATGTAAGACTGTAGGCTTAATATGAGGTAGATTAATGTATATACTATTGTTTATTTATTTAATCAGCTTTTAGTCTTTCCTGTAGCTCAATGAGTAGAGCATGGCACTATACGCCAAGGTCATGGGTTCGATTCCCAGGGAAAGCAAGACTTGACAAAAATGTAAAATGTGTACCTTGAATACAATGTAAGTCGCTTTGGATAAAAGCGTCTGCCAAATGCATAAATGTAAAATGTAAATGTAGTTATTTAATTGGCCATAGATGTAAAATACTAGATTAAATAAATATCTGTAACTTAAACCATTAGAGTTAAAAAGTTTTAGTAACTTATTTAGATTGAGGTTTGCTTACAATAATACATTTTTGAGTTAACATCACACATATTTGTTAAGTTGAATTAACTTTTTTGGTAACATTAAGTAAAATGAACTTATTTCATTTAGTGAATTTCACTGTTAGGTTTTACAGTGCATGAGGTGTCTCCCTACATGGTGGTTTTAAAAGTGACACTAATTAGGGTTAGAACTGTTGCCAACATGCTAGAAACAAATCACTGCAATGATGATCCAGTCACAGACTTAAGCATTTGCCTTTTCCAAACAGTGACTTTTTAGTTGAGCCAGGCAAGTATTAAGCTCATGAAGCACTGCAGGAATGACCTCCAGATAGTTGAAAGCCCATATGTGGGATATGCCAAAACAATAATTAAAGGCCAAATGCAACAAATTTCCCAAGAATTAAATAATCATTTGACCAATATGACAAATTCAAAAGGAGAGTATGTGCAAGTAAAGATAAAGGCACTTTTATTAAAACTTATTTTATTTGTTAAAAATGACAAGATAAAATTAAATCGGTTAAACATTATTTAGACTGTTGTGATCAGGTCTCGTGCGGTCCTTATGCTGATTAAGAGGTTTGTACCTTCTTACTGGATGGGCTTTAAATGTTGAACCCTGGAAAATAAGTCAAAATTATTGATTTACACAAATAAGATAAGTTAGTGTCTTCAGAGTCGCAGCTTTTTCAGAGGACAACAGTCACCCATAGCCGTTCCTGCATCCGGCGCATCTCTTGCAGTCTCCTTTCACGTTCAACTTTCCGTGCAGCATCACGCTCATCAAAAGAGAAGGGCTGAAAACAAGTGTCTCTCCTCCTTATTTAAAAAAAAAAAAAGATACACTTCTTAGAGGCATAACCTAACAAGCCATTGTTGAAAGTGAATTTCACTGATGTACCTTGGGATTTCAATGACAGTTTCTAAACTGTAGTTTGAAGGAGCAGAAGATGGTTCAGAAGAGCTACCATCTGCAAAGACTGGACAAAAACCAAGTAAATCAGGTTTAGGCCCCGTCACAAATGGTGCACTTGTGTAGGCTATTTGCACTCTTGTGATAGGACCATGCCAGTGCAGTCAGGATGCTCAAACTAAGGCGAATACTGCAATACATACTGCATTTAGCTGATATTATGCACTATTAAACATTTCAAAGAGGGTTACCAAACCTTGTCCTGGCAGTACAAGCGAATGAAAAACAAAGCAATTATGATTGAGTCATCACAAGTTCACTGTATTTAGGGAAATTGTATTCTGTTACTACACATTTTGGAAACTGTAGGTTATTCAGGCATGTAGCTAATGCAGATTTTTTTTTTGGGGTTGTGCACATAGTAGGCTATGCATAGGCCTACTACATAGGCTACTGCAAAAAATACGAGTAGTAGCTATTGCAAGTACACCATTATGCACCGCCGCCAAATAGTGCACTTTAAGGGCTTCAGGGAGTTCCCTGGATTAAACTTAAATACAATTTAAGTTATATTTTTAAATCCTTTTACTCCGCTTTATTTTATACCGTAAGGAAACGCATCTTTATTCCTTACCAGTTTCACAGCTGTCGTTTGTTTGCAGAGGGGAAATGACGGCCAAACTGTACTGGCGCTTAGGCGAGAACGACAACGGCTCTCTACGTTTAAATGCACTCATGTACCTCTTTTCCGTTTTTGTATCTGCAAAAAAAAAAAAACAAGTTAAGAAACTGTCAAAAGGTTTAGAAAGGCGTACTGTTAATGCTGTCATGCGCTCTGTACGGGCGCACACGCTCGCTGGAGCAGTTGCTATGGAAACCGTGCAGCTAAACAGTGACCGAAACAGCAGAGATTTAAAAACGTCACGACAAAAGAACATAATTAAGGTAAGTTTTAAAAACTGTTTCACAAGAGATAACATGTTTGACTTTAATAACATTGTAAGGTCGGACTAAAATAATTAAGCTTCACATTAAATACTCATTTAAAAGACGTTTTTATGACTAAACGGCTAACTTAACGTCAGTGGAACTTGAAGGTGAACACTCGGCAATGGTGTAACTTATATAAGTTACGATACAACACAATATTACTAAAATACCATTAATACTAATCAAAACTATTAACTTAACGTTACCTGAATGACTTTGTGCAACATCCGTTTGTTCTGCGTTATGTTGAGCCATTATTACTGTCATCTGTTATTGTAACATGAATCGATTAAAACGTTTTTTTCCCCCAGCCAGCTGTTTCCTTTAAATGCATGTCTCGAATTAGAGATGTTAATTGTTTACACCTGCAGTTAAACCTGCCACGAATGTCCTCTAAATCATGCAGAGACGTTAGTTTAAGATTTAAGAGTCAAAGTTAATGGTTTATAAAGCAGTTAATAATAATTCAAGAATTGTTTTAGCTGATTAAAATATACTTTTCATGTGATTTTCTTTGAAAAATAAATACTATGTGTGTAGTGTAGCTCGTCATGAGTGCTACAGAGGGGCGGAGCTCTGGTCCTTCAGAGGATGAGGAGGAGGAAGGTTTCAGTGAGAGGGCCACACCTCTCTCTGCAATAGCTCCTGAGGCAGATTCACATCATGAACAACCTGCTGTCATATCATCAAATCCAGCCCTGCAGTGCCTGGAACAGGTAAGCTCTTTGAAATAATAATAGTATTACTACAAATTGTTCCTCAGTTACAGAAGATATGTATTTTACATTGCAATACAAAAGTGCAATTAAAGAAGAAAAAAGTATTTATTTTAATGAAAACAGGTGATATGTCTATTTTGGTAAATCTTCATGTGAGAGAAATGGGACTTGCTTGCCTACATACTTACACCCCATAATTACCCCATTGATTTACTCCCCCTTAAGCCATCAGGTGTATATGACATTTTTCTTTCAGATGAACACAGTCAGATATATTTAAAAATGTCCGGCTAGTCCAAGCATTATAATGGCAGTGAAAAGCAGCCCAAAATCTGAAGCCCAAAAAAGTGCATCCATCCATTATAAAAGTAATCCAACCAGCTCCAGGGGTTAATAAAGTCCTTCTCAAGTGAATCAATGGGTTTTTGTAAGAGAAATATCCATATATATATATATATATATATATATATATATATATATATATATATATATATATATATATATATATATATATATATATATATATATATATATATATATATATATATTTATATATATATATATGGTTAGAATTAAGTTGAGTTAAAAATATTCTTGAAATGTGCTCAGATGATGGTTTTGCTTTGAATCAACACAGTATTCAAATCTCAATGTTTAGATAATTGTTTTATTTGTTTCATAAAAATATGAATGTACCCTTAAAAGCAAAAATTGAGATGTTTGATATAAATTCTCCAATATACAAACTGTTTCTGAAAAAGCTAAAAATGTATTAATTTCAGACTCGTAAGAAAAAGAAGAAGAAAAAAAAACATCCATAAAGGTCTGCCTAGTCACACTGCAATAATTATAATAATAATAATTATATACTAATTAAAATATTTGTTATAAAAATCATCCAAAGCTTTCAAAATAAATACTGTACATTTCCTCCTTCAATGTCACAGTTTGTTTTTAACAGTCCTATGGGCCTTTAGTCCATGCCTGTTTGTTTCAGGTCATCTATTTAAGGCATATCATTTTTTAAAATAGTAATTTTCAGTAAATGCATTTAAACTTTTAAAAACGTCTTCCAGGAAAATGGAGCAATGGATTACTTATTTAGCACTAACTGTCTCTAATACCACTAGCAAATCATGGACAGCTGTAACATAAAATTAGTTATTTAAAAAAAAACACTCAATATGTCTTATTTTTTACAGTCTATGGTCCCACCAAAAGAAAAACAAACCTTATCAGGAGTCTATAAAAATTGTGGTGTAGTAAACAAATTAAACACAAGATGGCAGTAGCATATATATATATATATATATATAAACACACACGCACACACACATGTCTGGTTCATCTTTTTTGTGGGGATTCTCACAAAGGTTTTTATAATGGTTTTTATACTGTACAAACTGTACATTATATCCCCCTACACTGCCCCTGCCTCCAAACTTACACATCACAGGAAACATTCTGTATGTTTACTTTCTCAAAAAAAAAACTCATCCTGTATGATTTATAAGCCTTTTGAAAAGTGGGGACCGCTGGCTGGTTCCCACAATGTAGGTGATCTCAGGTTTTACTATCCTTATGGGAACATTTGGTACCCACAATGTAAACAAGGACACACACACACACACACACACACACACACACACACACACACACACACACACACACACACACACACACACACACACACACACACACACACACACACACACACACACACGCGCATGTGTCGTGTTTTCATGTTTAATGGGGACTTTCCATAGGCGTAATGGATTTCATACTGTACAAACTGGACATCCTATCCCCCTACACTGCCCCTGCCCCTAAACCTACCCATCACAGGAAACATTCTGCATTTTTACTTTTTCTCAAAAAAACTCCTTCTGTGTGATTTATAAGATGTTTTCCTCATGGGGACCTAAAAATGTCCCCACAAGGACAAGGATTTCGGATATTGCCATCTTTGTGGGGACATTTTGTCCCAATAACGTAGGGATTACCAGGTCACACACACACACACACACACACACACACACACACACACACACACACACACACACACACACACACACACACACACACACACACACACACACACACACACACACACACACAATCAAAATCAAAGTCCTGTTATTTAGAATAGAAGCTGGATTGTATTCCTATGTGCCTTGTAATGTTTGAAATACAGAGTTTTTTATACATTTATTTTTTAAAGCTGCAGTCCGTAACTTTTTGCGCTCTAGCGGTTAATAAACAGAACTGCATGCGACTTGCGGAAGAACATTGTAGCCAGAGCTACTTCTCTCTGTTTATGTCTATGGCGAGTCACGCAAGGACCGTGCACCTCCGCAGCGGTACCTACCAGTCTGGCTTGAAATAATACCAATATAAACACTTGAACATAAACATAAGTGTTCCATAATGATTCAAGGTAAGACAAAAACACGGTTTGGAAAATGGATTTATGTTGTACTTTCTCATTATAAAAGATGTATAAATCTTGAACACAAAAAAGTTACGGACAGCAGCTTTAAATGCAGTTCTTATCAGTTTTATCAGTTGTTTTTGAGGAACAGTAGGACCCCCAAAATATATCTTTAATTATACATAATTTGGCTTAGGGTGCATAATTCTTTGGCCTCATCATCATTTTGACATTTTTAAATGTTTGTCTGTAGTTTGTCGGATAGTACTCAGAAGTCAGGTTGTGCCATGTGCCCCAGAAGATCCCATCCCTCTTCCCTTTGTATTTTGCTTTGTAGTATTTGCCATTGAGGTTTGCTGACATGCAGGCATCAAACCACCAGCCCGATCCATAGTACGCTGCACAGTTCCCTGAGGGGTACATGTCGTTGTCTCTGTCTGGCGTAGTAAAGAACTTCTGATCATGGTTGAAGTGTTTGCTAAACTGCAGAGCGTTTCCAGCAGTCCCTGAGTACCCGCTTACAGACAGCCGATAATGGAGAAACTCATTTGACACATAGAACTGTTCATACTTGGCATACCCACGTATGCCCTCAAAGTCTTCAAGCTCAATACGGAGGATCATGTCCTTGGTTTTTGTGAGCAAGTGAATTTTGTCATTTCCAAGCCAGAACTCGCCTTTAAGGTCACCAAAGCCCTTCTTGTAGTCAGCCCAGGTGCGGTTGAAACTCATGCTGCCATTGATTCGACGCTGCAAGACAGTCCACCCACCCCCGAATGCCTCCAACTCACAGTACACTGCAAAGCTGCCGTTTCTGGGGTCAGGGGTCACCTGGTACACCCCGTTTGTCCTCTGCCCCAGCACGCTGATGTCAGAGCAGTCTCTGGGAGTGATGTTTGAGAGGTCTAGTAGATGTAGAGAGAGACTCTTAAGTATGCTTTATAATTTTACATGCATCAGACACTTAAGATTATATATTTTAAAACAGGGGTGATGGATGAGGGCAGAATTTAGCTCCAGATTGCCTCAACACACCTGCCTGGAAGTTTCTAGTACTCCTAGTAAGACCTTGGATAGCTGGTTACGGAGAGTTTAATTTGGATTAGAGCTAAACTTTTCCAGGACAGTGCGCAGGATTGGACACCCCTATTTTAGAATGTACAAAACATTTCAAAAATATAACGTTAAAGCGTGTCCGAAATACATGCGTTTCTCTGAAAATGCTTGATAAAATTGTGTAGATGACCCAAAACTATAATTTGGTTCAGTGTGGTTTATTAGATTTATTTCATCATCATGTGATTCTGTGGCCAGGGTTCATTCCTGGAGCAGGTTTTAAATTTAAACTTGTGGAATCCAAGTCAGAAGATTTCAGTGAGGATCTGCAAAACTATTCCTGCAGAAGCCTCTCTCCTGGCAGGCAACTTGCTTAATATTAAACAGAATAAACTTCAATGTGAGGAGGCAGCTTGAAAGCATTCCTTGAGGTACTTCATTGTAAACAGTCTTAATTATTCCCTACACTGTAAAAAAAAAAATTGTGTGTGTTTAATTTGTGATGACCCAGTGAAACATGCCAAATTGTGCTATTTTCATGATTTATAAAAATGTTTTGAAAATGTGGTTCATACAATAATATTTTGAGTTAATATTTAATAAACAAATTTCCTTCATTGTGTTTAACTCAAATTTTTTTATTTCAATAAACTCAAAATTTTAAGGCAACCTGGTTGCTTACCTTTTTAAGTTAACCCAACAAAACATTTTTACAGTGTAGTTTACCACAGTTCTGCATGTCCTAAACAAGTTCACATCATTATATATATTAAAAAAAAAAATTATATATATATATATATATATATATATATATATATATATATATATATATATATATATATATATATATATATATATATATATACGGCAACGCCAAACAATTGCTATTTCAAATTAATACTGTTCTTTTGCAATTATTCATCAAATAATATATATATATATATATATATATATATATATATATATATATATATATATATATAGTATTATGAATGCTATTTATTTAACTTACGTTGAAGTTGTTGTTGACCTGGACAATTTGAGGTGCAGGTGCTGCTAATTTTGTTGACCATCCCGGTGATGTTCTCAACTTTTCTGTCCACTATAGCCTCCACATTTTGCAGATTGAGGAGGTTAAGTTCCTCCAGGCGTCCCTGAAGGGAGTTAATCTGTGAACGTGCGTTCTTCAGGCTATTAGACATGCGGTTCATCTTTACCTGCATGGTTTGGACAATGTTATTATCGCTGTCGTTCCCATTCTGGTAGAATCTCTTGCTGGTATCCCCTCGACTCTGCTCTGCGCTATTTGTCGGAAGGTCTCCACTGTCCTTTTGCAAGTTGAGGTCCACTTGCTGCGAGCTGCACTCCAGACAGGAGCTCTTCAACCTGTTTACGGTCTCCTTCAAGCTTTGCAGCTCCTTCATGGTCTTCTCCAGTTGTCGGAATTGCTTGGGAAGCTGTATGGTCAGCGGTGGTATTTGAATCTGGTACGGGCACTCCTCCTCATCTTCACACTGCCCAGCTGGTTTCAGTCTCACCTGGGAGCAGCTGGAACTTCCAGACACCCTGTCCAGAACCCCAGAAGGGCCACTACCAGAACCCTCTGCCTCCTGCCAAACTGTTATCAGCAGAGAACACCAAACAAACACCAGTTTCATGGTCTCAAATACAGTGATCCAAACTGAGAGAGTGGACAAAAGAGAACTGCCTCAAAGTGCAACAGCTTTGCGATTAATATCAGAGGAGACTGAGAGAGAGAGGGAACGAAACGTGTGGGTGGGGCAGCAGTGCAGTGCATAATTGCACCGTCGACATCAACGCAGAAAGAATTTGTTGGAGAAGGAACCCTGACCCTCTCTCTTAAAATAGCACTATGACTCACAATATTTTTCATTACTTTTAACCTTCAGTTTAATCTATAATATAAAAGAGTCAGTAAGTCAAGATAAAAAAAAGTCAGAATGTTTTAACTGAAAGAAATAAAAGAAAGAAAGAAAGAAAGAAAGAAAGAAAGAAAGAAAGAAAGAAAGAAAGAAAAAAAGAAAGAAAGAAAAAAAGAAAAAGAAAGAACACGAGGGTGAATAAATAATGACAGAGTGTACTATTCATGATGAAAAGTCATATTTCTTTCCTTTTATTCCTGTAAATGTTGTGTATTGTCTGCCATCATTCATTTATTGCTCTCATGTGTTTACATTAGGCATTGCTAATGTGTTTGTATTGGCATAGGATCATGCGTTGTCAAGCTGTATTTTACTGTAGTATTGGCTGTAATACAAACAAGCTTTGTTTTGGAATTTGCTGTTATAAAGACACTGTGGTATTTATTTAATATTGTGCAGATGTGATCAGTCGCCTGCCAGTAATAGCCTCACGGTTTTATTTTTCTTTATTTCTGCATTGATTTGGTGCCGCAATTTTCTCTAGAAATTGGAGTCTGTCATTATGCATATACTCTATTATTCTTTAGTTTTTCCCTACTAGATCAGCACAGAGAATGTTATCCAAATTGCCTATTATGAAATGTGCTCCAGTGTCTCATTTCAAAGCTGGTCCTCCACATGTGTGCCTCATGATCTCTCATAAACTTCACAGTAACCAGCTTTAGACTCCTGCCTTGGCTTGGTGCAGGATGTCTCAGAATAGAACTACTATAAAATAGGAACTGACTATTAGAGATGCTTATATACGTAGAAAACTGGAGTTCAAAAAGTTAATGCATGACACACATGTGGATCCGCTCTAAAACACACCTGAAATGTGTCCCAGCAATGGGACTTATGAACCTGTTTAGCTTTTAAATGCATTTAGGCAAATGTTTATTCGGCTGTTATCATTGATAGTTCTTTTTAATCTTTGTCCTCAGCTGTTCTCCATGGGAAAGGTCAGTGGGGAGAAAGTGGCTCGCCTTAGGGCCAGTTTCAACCTCTTGCATGAAACTCTGAGAAGGTCTCAGGAATCAGAAATGCATCTCCTGCTGGAGGCGAAGGCCTTACGCACCACGCTGGAGCAGCAGAGGCAGGAGTTGGAGAAGGCCGAGCTGTTTCCTGAAGGACCGGACACAGAGGCCAGCAGACTGAAACAGACACTTCTGCAGTACTACAACCAGCTAAAGGAGAATGAAGAAAGAGATTACCAGATGCAGTTCCAGTTGGAGTGGTAAGATGCTCTGCAGGACCACATCAAGTTGTGTGGCTCTGCTTAAGCTCCATGTAAAACATGCATAAAGATGAGGTATATGTATTATTGAAGACATGCTCTGTGCACGGTGCATTTATTCTCCTTGCAACACAAAAGGCATTGAGAAATTTTGTCTCACCTCCAAAATGCAGCATGGAAAAGAACGCTGTATATGCTGAGTCACGGCCCACACTGCTGCCAGAGAGTGTTTGCTGACCTTTTGTGACTTGTACAAAAAACTCGAAAAAGTGTAGAGGCTACTTCATCAAGTATTTTTAAGGAGAGGGGGATACTAAAGTCTAATACCAAAACCTCAGTGCTGCTAACATTACATTATATTACAAATATATTACTTAAAGGGGGGGTGAAACACTCAGTTTCAGTCATTCTCATGTCAATCTTGAGTACCTATACACTGTAAAAAGTACTACCTATATATAACTCATAAAAAGTGAGGCAAGTGGCTGCATTGGATGTTTTAAGTTGAGTCAACTTGCAGCATTTTTTAAGTATAATAAACACTGTAACATTACTTAATACAAACGCAACAAAATCAAGTTGAGTTAACTAATAATACTAGTATTAATCAGTTAGATAAACCTACTTTTCTTAGTACAGGTAACTTATTTGTGGGTTGTTACAAGTAACCTGTACTCATTTTAATTAGGTTTTATGAAATGTATTTTCTTAGTAAAATTAACCTAATCACACGTGAATAAACATCTTAATTGAGCCCTAGCTATAATCTCAGAAAATAAATCTAAATGTCTATATTCTAAGCACTGCAGTGATTAACTTTGCATAATCAAACTTTGTTAATAACAATTACACATTCAATTGAAGAAAAAAAAAAGATGGGAAGATAGACTGAAGACAATAATATTTATTTAATGTCAACCAGTGTCACTTTTAACAGTGACTACAAAACAGCCAATAAATTTGGCTGCACATGTACACCATAATATAAAATAAACACTGTATGTGTGTATTTTTCACCTGTTCTGAAGAGTAAAGTAAAATATCCAAACTGCCCAATCTGCAATGTTTAGATAAAGGTAAATTTAAGCCATAACATCACATTGTACACAACGGTGTTGATTATATACCTCATGAGGTAATGAGAAAACAGAACACAGTCCAAAGTCCACATTAAGTATCAGTCCCACAAAGAGCCACTGATATAGCTCAAATGTATACATCAGTTTTTAGGGATACTTAAAGTCAAGGGCATAGGTAAGTCCAACAGGAGGCAGCATGCTTTCGACAGGTTTGGCACACCTCTGTCCACGGGCTGTCCTTCTATGATAATCCAGTGTCGGGTTGATGGCACATGTACATTTTCAGTGGGCTAAAACTGCCAAGCTCAATATGCACCTCGGTTTCATCACGACTCTATTGGTGGAGACAAACAAAAAAAGATAAAGATTTTGATCAGACAAACTGTAAATTACATGCATATAGCAGACAGGTAGAAGACAGATAAGACACAAAGTCAAAATTTAATTTTTGTTGGTAAAAGTGGTGGATACTAGATGGATACTGTGACTAGAGCATTAGACCAGAGTGAAGTCTATCATGACAATGCCATTGGTTCAAATGATCCATTACAATAAAACAATGCAATTGTATTTGCCTGTACCTGATTGGTCATCCCCTTAATAAAGGAATAGTCTACTTTCAAATAAAAAATTCCTGATAATTTTACTCACCCCCATGTCATCCAAGATGTCCATGTCCTTCTATCTTAAGTCAAAAAGAAATTAAGCTTTTTAATGAAAACATTCCAGAATTTTTCTCATAATTTTTCTGATTGTGGCACAGCACGAAAAAGATACTGTTGTTGACTTAGTGCATACTGCACTGTATTCTTTAGCCGTGTGATGAGTTATAGCCGTGTATCTATTTTGAAGTGTTTCTTACCTGGATGTGAAGCTTGAAGACTCCATGTAACAAAAGCACTTGGGTATCTAAAGACCAGGAAAATGCATGTTAGAATAAGGTTAAAAATCAGTGTTCAATGCAACTTATTTATGGATTAGAAGTTGTAGGGTTTTTCAACCACAATTCTGTCAATAATCGACTACACACAGCATTAAAAAAGTGGATAAAATCTCTAAAAACAGATACAATGAGAAGTGCCAGTCTACTAAGCATACATCTATAAAATCTAAACTTTGCATCTGAATTAGTAATGCAAAAGTATACTAACATAATCACTGATTCCAGAGTCCTGCGTTTTACTTTCCCTTATTTGCCTGCACAACTATTGAACTATTGTCTTGAAATTGCTACTGTTTTGATCGCAAATGATCCCGAAATTGAATCTGTGCAATATAAAAATATAACTGAGGGCATTTGTGCAATGAATTATTACCTACCTATCTGCATTTTTAAACACATCCCTCCTGAATGTTGTTACAGTGGCGATGATAACAGGCAATGATGTAAAACACATAGTAGGCATGACTACAGCACTTATTAATTTCATATTAACTTATTAATGTTAACTGTTGTCTGCCGATCGACCGCACTGTGCAGCTATCTTAGCTTGCCATGTGTGCAGGATAGCTAGCTACACAGTAGCCTACAATTTGCAAACCTAACCTCAGCTCCCTGGAGTAAGCGATTTCGCGTGACTTTACATTACCAGTCATTTGGCTAAATTTGTTCAACTTACCGTTAATCAGTTCCTGAAACTCAGATCCGCTGCATCGAACGATCAGTTGAAGTGCTGAGGGAGATACTGCATCTGCCTGGGCAAGTCCCCTCGCGCCAGAGAAAAAGGGATAATGCCAACTTATAAAATTTAAAATATTTACGTTTGATGAACACACCTGCCACATCGACAACGCCGCTCAAATAAATTGTGTATGTCTACTCACTTTTATAACATTTGCTGTACAAACAATAACCAAACACAAATAACTACCAAAAAAAAATTGCAAAGGTTTTATTTAAAATATTTTGTTATATTAAAACTGATACATTTTGAGTAAAGAGGAAGTATTTTGATTCTCTTTAGTATAAAACAAATAAAATAAACTAGAGTATAACTATTTTAAATATATAAACCCTACTTTGAGGGTGTAGCACTTTTTAGTATTGCATCCTTCATATCTCAGAAAAGTCTTTAGTTTTATTATATTTATAAAAGAAATATGGGCTGTACCAAGTCTTTCTGGGAAAAAACGAGCGCCTGGAGGCGTATCGTGTGGGCGGAGCTAAAGAATGACGAGCATGCAAAGCGTGACATCCTCAAGCGTGGAGAAACCCATGGCTAGCGATCTCAGCTAATAGATATGATCCAGAATCATTCGGAGGCTGAAATAAATTGAACAGGAGAAACAGCAACAGCAGGACGTCTGTCTCTGTGGTATGTACTGTATTTAGTGGCCTGTCAACATTTGTGTGTCTTTACTTGCAGTTTATGAGGACATGATTCGGTTTATGGACTATTGTATGCGACTAAACCTTAGCAGTAGCAAGCAAAACGGTTTTGCACGTCAGACTAGTGTAACGTACGTAGAACAACAATGGAGTAACGTTAGCTCATTTGAATGACGAAGCACGCGATCGTGTCGTTTACTGATGTTTACTCACGTGACGAGCCAACAGCATAGACATTTGAAGCAGTTTTACTCACCAGCTGCTTCCAAAGCAGGACCGAACCTATTATCGCTGGGGCCGCTCCATCAAAAACACAATTCTTTGGTATGATTTGGTGAAGTCCTGACAGCAGTGACTGTAGAGATCCACTTTGCGACGCGACTGAAGCGATGTTGTGAAGCTTCCCGTCATTTCTGCGTTCAAATCGGTTCAAATACAGCTAGCGCTGCCTACCCGGAATGCTGTGCTGAAGCGTTGAAGTCGCTTGATGTCACCCATAGGAATAAAGTGGAGCATTTCCTCTCTCGCTCTAGTCACGCGCGCGCGCACCCTACCGGGAGAAGAGCTCGTACGGCCCATACAAGGACCTTCCGCTCTATTAACGTCAAGCTGAGCCATACTCGAAAAAAACTCTCCGAAACTTGTGAGAAACCGGAAGGAGTATTTTTAACACAGAAATACTCCATCAAACGTCCAACATTAGTTTTTGAAACTTTGTCTACGTTTAGGATGGGAATCCAAGTCTTTAACAGTGTAAAAAGCTCAGTATGCATGAAACAGCATTTCACCCCCCCCCCTTTAAGCAGCTCTAAATAAATCAAATATTTATTACTTATTACAAAAAGCACCAACTCATAACAGTACATTAACTGATTGTGTTAATATTAATTTTATAACTTATTAAAAGGTGCTTCAGTAGTATCGCTTCAATAAGAGAAAATTTAAATCCAAACAGTACGGGGGTGGTGGTGGAGGGGGGGGGGGGGATTCTGGATTAAAAATTAAAATAAGTTATGTCATGAATGATATCGAGTATAAACTATAAGGGAAACGTGTACAATATAGTTAGAATTATCTGTAATTATTTTGTTGTAGCTGGTTTTCAAGTGTTTCTGTTGTTTTTAATAATGTACAGGACTGTTTTATTGTCTTATGTTCACCCAGGCTGCATTTATTTGCTCAAAAATGCATAACAATAATGTTGCAAAGTATTATTACAGTTTAAAATACCTGTCTTCTATTTTAATATATTTTAAGATAATAGAATGTTTTAAGATAATAGAAAGTAAAACAAAAAAAGCATTTATTTGAAAAGCAGTTTAGCACAAAAGACTAATGGAAGGCAAGGACAGGAGGAAAGGGACAATAATGAAACCCTCTAAGACTTGGGATGCTAGTTAGTTTTTGTTTTACTTTTGTAGTAGTCCATCACCTTAAAACATTTCAATTATTGTATTAGAGATATATTTTACAGTGTCAGACTGTCAGTTGGTTAGTCAAGCATTCGTACAGCAGGCATATTACAGCCAGATGTAGTTTCTGCACATGTGGCTATGTCCTGAACAGATCCTTCATCCTTAGCCAAACTGACATGGATTCACCTTGCACAGCATGCTTTTGCTCACTGTAATCTCCTTCTTTGATGGAGCAGTCCAGCTCACACTGACAGCAGTGCTAACGCTCAACTATAATATTTGTACATGTGGCTTCAAGTTTTTGCACAGCTTAGTTTAAAATGTTCAGTAACCCTAATCACAAATGTATAATTGTGAAATATCCTTTATGCTTACCGTAAGAATATTGTACTTCTCAAAGGCACTTTTATATCTTACGCATTTGAGTTCCTTTTTGCATTTATTGCTTCACATCCTATTTCTATAAAATGCAGAAAGTTTGTTTCACAGAATTGTATTTCTTCTTTTTAGTCTTAGAGAGGAGAAGCTCTGTCTTGAGAAAGAATACCAAGACCAACCTAAACAGGCTGTAAGTATCGTTGAGCCATGATGCTTCCGGGCTTAGTACATCATTGGGTTTTCCAGACTATTCATGAAGTTTCACTAGGGAGACTAAATACTTAAAGACACAAAACAATCCTCCTACTTCATCTGACGTTTAAGAAAGATAATGTAGAAAATCACACAAAAACATATTTTATGTTATATATTTTTATACTTATGAACTAATTTTACTATCTATAAATGAGTCATATAATCATTGTCATCATAATAATCCTTATCAAAGTTGTAATGAAGCTGAATTTTGGAGCTGTATCAGTATAAGGAGAAACTGTATCAGCTTCTTTATTGTGTTTAATTTGTTTAACAATCATATATTTCATGTATTTTATCAGGAGCTAGAACATAGGTACATGGACCTGAAGAATTGTTGTGAGGAGGTAAGAAAAGAAGTGGATCATCTTAGACAGGAAGTGTGGACTTTAACTGAGAGCTTGGAGACTCAGCAGAAACATATAAAGAAAGAACAACTTGAGCTGGAGGATATAAAAGGTTGTGTTGAGAGCAATGAGGTAAGCAAGACCTGTTACTTACTACTGTAGACTGGAATATTTGTCCTGTGAACTATGGGATGCAGATTTTATATGTTAAAAATGTCTTTCACCAGGCCGAGCTGGCTCAGGTGCTCCTCATACCTGTTCAGCTGGGAAAGGAGATCGACAGGGTTGCCCACAAGAAATTGTATGTGGCTTGTTATAGTCAAGTTACGCAAAGCACTGGCTCTGTTTAACTGACTAATCTGCACTGTATCCGTTTGTGTGTCATAGGGAGCTGGAGAAGCAGGTAGCCATAATTGAGCAACAACGTGTGGAGCATATGGAGCATCAGCAGGTGGTGAAGGCAAAGTGCGAGAACGTGAAAGAGGCCAAAATGGAGGTGGAACGAGAAGTGGAAGGTCACAAGGCTCAGCTGGTGGCGGCAGAGAACAGACGAGACAGACTTCTCAAAGAACTGCAGATGACCAATGAAAAAGAGGCCATCTTCATGGATCAAAGGTCATAATCTCACACAGCTTCTCACACTTTAAATGGATTCAGATTAAACTCAGAAGGCACCCAAACCCTTTCTAGAATAAAGACCCTTCAGTAGTACCCATTTGTAAAATATGTATAACTTATTTTCACATTACAAGCGGAAGTTATCATAGTTGTGTAAGTGTCTGTAACCAAGAACGGGAGACTACAGCAAATTTAAAAAAATCAATTTTTTAAAAATATTATTATTTTTTTAACTACAGGGGTCTGCTGGACATCCACATGGAGCAGATTGTTGCTGAATGCAAGTCTCTGCGTGATAAACTGACACGAGACACACAGATAAAAGACAAACTTATGCAAGCCCTGAAGAGGAATGAACTGCAGCTGAAACAGGCCAGAGACGCTCTTGCTAACACTCAGCAGCATCATGAGAGGACCCAGGCTCAGGTGACTCAAAACAAAATATAGTTTCTTATACGTGTATAAAAGCCTACCTCAAGATACAATATTGTCACCCACACTCAACCTGAATGAAAAAAATTAATAAATAATGATATCAAACATAATACTGTAAAAGGGCTTTCCAGACTTTTACAACAATTACTGCAGACGCAGTATTTTGTGATGTCCTGCATTTCAGAACTGCTGTGGAATCATTTCGTTCTCACGTCATGCACAGAAAGACTGATGAATCATGGTCATTTTATAATAACAGGAACTATTAGTTCTTTTGGAATTGAGTCTTTTTCAATATAATGGAAAAGGCCCACATCATGGATATTTTAATTATAGATATGAAACCTTTGGTGAGTTTGACATGCTGTACAATTTTAAACATGTAAATTAGTTAATGTGCATGCCGCTTTTATGAGCTGATATTAAATCATTTTTTCTTTTAAAAATTATTTTTATCATAGTTTAAATGTAGTGAAGATACAAAGGTGATCTTTTTAAAAAGAGTAGCAGTGACCAGTTACAGGATGTACATGTATAAGATGGACACTTTCCCTTTTAACCTTTAACTATGGACACATCAATTGATTATTTATATGTACATTTTTTGCACAGAGAGACACTGTCCCAGAAGGTGACAGCTTATTGCAGAAAAGAAGAGATCTGGAAAAGGAAGTGGAAAACCTACAACGTAGTTTGATTAGCCAGGTACCATGCACATTATGACAAGTGGCTTGAAGTGTACATGATCTATTAACTGTTTGGCAGGATTCAGTACAAAATGTGTTTTTGTACATTTCTATGTTTTCATACGTGTGTGTGTGTGTGTGTGTGTGTGTGTGTGTGTGTGTGTGTGTGTGTGTGTGTGTGTGTGTGTGTGTGCGTGTGTGAGTAGCAATCTGTGGCAGGGCAGAAGGTCCAGCTGGTTCAAGAGTATGTAGAGCAGGAGCAGGCTTTGATTAGAGAGTCCCATCGGCATAGAGATGAGCTTCATCACCTTCATCGTCTCATACTTATCAAAGAAGATGAGAGAGAGCAGAAGAGCCGTGAGCTACTCAAAGCGCAGGTTGAGATCTTTATTTATCACTCAATCCAACCCCCCCATTCCTCCAACAAACTATGAGAGCAACTGATTGGATTTTTAACTAGAATTTCAATCCTCTCATTATTTACTCACTTTTGTGTCACTCCAAACCTGCATGATTTACTTACAAAATTAAGTATACAAAGACAAAGGTCTGAAAAGAACAAAAAACACTATAAAATTACAATAAAAATGGCTATATTCTATTTATGTGTTAGTTTTTAAGTCTACTTTGATTTAAACTTCTGTCTTTTTCTCATACTGGTTTGGAACAATATAAGGGTGAGTAAACTATTCCTTAATCCTTGATGATGATTAATATGATGTCGTTGCAGCTAAAATATAAGCGCTCCAAACTAGATCTGCAGGGGAAAGGACTGGTTATTCGAGAACACATGAAACAGGCTCAAGAGACCCAGTCAAGGTACTTACTGTTAAATGGCACGTCCTGTATAGATAGGATGAAATTGAGCAAAAATACTTAGTTTTTCTTTTTATTGTGTCCTTTTTCCTATTATTAAACAATACTGACTGACTCTTTTACCTGATTTAGAATGAATCCATTTTGTTAGCCTATAGTCTGTTCAGTAAATGCATTTTTAAATCCAATCCAGGCTGGGTGTGTTTGCTAAACTGTATGAAGTCACCAAGGACGAGCGGAACAAATACCTGAGCCTGATCCACATCTCAAACCAGAACCTGGCAGAGTTGCAAGAAAAGCTGGATAAACTGCAAGAAAATCTTAAGAATCTGCAATTGACTGCTATCAACAATGAGAAGTACCGTACCGTAGCTCTCACATTAAATGCCTTTTTTTTAACCAAAATACAATCTGACAACACCACAACACACCAAGATATCGGGCATCACTTTACAATAAGGTTTAATTTGTTAACATTAATACAGTACAGTAGTTAACATGAACTAAGTACTTCTATGTCTATTTACATTTATTTATCTTAGTTAATGTTAATCTGAGCATTTACTAATTTTTATGTCAAAAGTTGTATCTGTTAACATTAGCTAATGCACTTTGAAATAATGAACATGATTTTTTTTTTTTAACTAATGTTATATAAGTCATAATCAGATTTCTTTTTACAAGTAAAGTAACATTACTTTCCATAATATGTAACTAAGTAATGCAATTAGTTACTTTTTATGGAGTAACGCACTATTGTAATGCATTACTTTTAAAAGTAACTTTTCCTAATATGGTTAACCACTATTAATAATAAATGCTGTAAAAATATTTTTCCATTGTTAATTCCTGTTAGTTAATGCATTGATTAATAAATTAACAAATGAGACCTTGTAAACAGTTACCAGATAAGATACTTCCATAACACAGAGATCCCATGAGAAGGTGTGAGATTTTGCCAATGCAGATTTTGCAATAGCTCATGTTCATTCACCACATTGATCTTCATGCATCGCTATATTATTGACAATAGGCAATCCCATGAAATTTCACTAATATGCCTTTACACTTAGAAATCTTGTATTGCTTGATTTGACTCTAGGCTGCTGCAGAAGTCCAATCTACAACACTCTCAAAGCTTAAAGCTCAGAGACCATATGAAAAATGAGATTATACGGATGTTAATGGTTCTGCAGGAAATACACCAGAAACGAGAGGAGCAGATACTGAATCTCAGCAAGCTCACATACACAATCGACATTCTGGAGCAAAACCGGTTGCGTATTTGCAAGAGCTACGATGCCGCCATGCAAGAACGCAACAAGCGGTGAGAGAGAGTTTAGGGAAGTTTACAGATCTTCACAGACCTTCTTACAGTCTGGACTTGCATTTTCACTATAACTTTGTATGTTGTCTGTGTTGCCAGGGGTGTGCAGCTTGTAGAAAGAGAGCAGGAAATGTGTGTTTTCTATGAGAGGCAAAATGCGCTGGATAAAATGATTGAAGAAAGCAACCTGAAGATGCAGAACATGGAGGATGAAATCAGCAACCTGAAAAGTGAAGAGAAAGAGCAAGAAAGACAAACCAACCTGCAGAAGAAACAGCTGTCAATTAAACGGGCCCTGGAGGAAGAGAGCATCTTATTACAGATACAGGTACCTGCAATTTAAAAAAAAAACACACAAAAAAAACAGGCTTCTCAGAGGCCAACTTTTGCATGAGAAGAAGCCAAAGAGATCAGTCACAGTTATATACATTAACAAAAAGTTCCAACAATATAAACATTGCGTAAACAAACACAATATATTGCAGTATAATGTAAGTAAAGGTTAGATTGTATATAATATTCCAAAAATGTATTGCCCTTTGAGGTTGTACTCATACCCACAGATGTGTTCTTGTTACCATTTATAGTTAAATATTAAAATATAAAAGTAAAATAAACCATCTCGGCAAGAATCTCTGAGTTTTACAACCTTCTGTGTTTAATCTACAGAGTCTCTTCATATCAACATCTACTACATTAGAACAGATCAAATAAACACTAGTTCTTGATACTGTTGTAGAGCTAAAATGTAGCCTGGGGTAAAATGTATCCAGACCAAAAACTATTATATTTCTTCTATTTACATATCCAACACATTACGGATAAATTGGAAATGTCAGCTATACTACAAATTGAAATCTTTGGGATCAGTAAGAATCTTTACAATAAATTTGAAATAAATGAAATAAATTATTACATTTATTCAGAAAGGATGCATTAAATTGATCAGGTGACAGTAAAGACATATAATGCACAACTGATTTCAACTGAATTAATAATAAGAAATGTTTCTTAAGCACCAAATCAGCACATTATGATTTCAGAACGATCATGTGAAAATATTACAGTTTGTACCGTATTTTCAATTAAATAAAACAAAGCCATGGTGAGAATAAGAGTGATCCCAAACCTTTAATGGACTTTGCAGCAAATTTGAGAAAAAAAACTTGAAGTAGTTGTGCAACACATCCAAATGGGAAGAAATCTTTATAAAAAAAAAATGTAAGAAATATTTTTCCATGTAGGCACAGACATTTGATGACCTTTCAATTCTTGGTATCACAATATGTCCTGTACTTGAACAAGTCCCTGAACAAGCAACAAGTCATCCTACTCTTCATGGAATGCCAGGGAAACGGCCACGCAGAAACAAAGGATTAAGACTCAGACCTAAACATCACCTTCCCACCTCCTATTACTGTAAGATTAGATTGCTTAAAGGGATAGTTCACCCTAAAATGAAAATTCTGTAATTAATTACTCGTTCCAAACCCATAAGACCTTCGTACATCTTCGTAACACAAATGAAGATATTTCTGATGAAATTCGAGAGCTCTCTGACCCCTACATAGACTGCTATTTAATTAACAGTTTCATGGCCCAGAAAGGTGGTAAAAACATTTTTAAAATGGACCATGTGACTCTAGTTGTTCAACCTTAATTTAATGAAGGCGACGAGAATACTTTGTATGCAAAAACGAACAAAAATAATGACTTTATTCAACTATTTGGTTCTGGCCTGTAACAGCCTTTCATTCCTCAGCTTGCAGAGAACTAAAAGATTACCTTTTACTCTAGCCCTTGTCCTGTCATGGTAATGTGTTTCCTTGTCCTAGCTCGATGTTTCAACTTTTTCTCTTTTCTGAGATGCTTAACACTGAGTCTTAACCTGCCATGAACTAAAAGACAATACAAAATTTCATGAGTTACAGTATAAGCAAATTATAACCCTGTTGGAAAAGAAAAAAATGGTTTATGCTGGTCCTTAGTTGGTCATGAGCTAGTTCAAGCTGGTCCTCCTGAGCTGGAGCTAGTTTCTTAGGACCGGCACTTGACCAGCAAACCGACCAGCTCAAATCAGCTGCCATGCTTCAAAACATACATAACCACCATATGCTTTTTTTTTTTTTTAAACAGGGCAAGACATCATTTAACAATCCAATTACATTGGCTTTATTATTTTTTGTGAATTTTTAACTATTTGGGTTTCAATGAGCACACCAAACTTTGTGCCATCAAACTTTCCACCTCATGTTGGCACCAGATGATTTCTCTGTTGTGACATAGCCGGAAGCCCAGCAATACAGTCTGTAATGACTGAAGAGCACTTTGACACATCTGCCACCAACCTGACGCCATTAAACCAACTAAATGAATCTCAGAGAGACACAAGAGCCATGTTCACTCTCTGGGGTGGCCTCACCTATAGAGGATCTTTATCATCAATAAATATGACAGAAAATACATGTTTTCTTTATTCAACAACAACTTTATAGAGCCTAATCGTCTGTGTAATGAGAGTAAGTATTAAAAGAAGTCCACTGTTTTAATGGTGTCCTGATGGTTGTTTTTCTATTCCATAGCTGTCTGAGACAAAAGACAGACTGTCAAGTCTAGAAGCTACTATAAATGTGAACCATAGGAGTGCAAGAAAACTTAGTGGAGAAGATGCATCTCCTGAGGAGCTCATCAAGAAGATTGAACAGGTATAGATAAAACATTTACCATGTACGTGAATGTAAATATATGGGTTTAATTGCTTGGTTGGCAGTTCAGTTTTTTTTGGAGACCCTTCTGTTGGTCAAGCCCACTAAACACAATCACCCTTAACATATGCAGAAATTCATTAATGAATTCCTCAGTTTTTATTTATTTATTTGTAGCACTTGATTTCTTATGTTATTCTTTTAGCTTAATAAAATTAAAATAGTTAATCATTATGTAAGAATGAATAATATTATAAATATTACTTATTTTTTAGAATATTATTTCTATTCAAGACCTAGTTTGTGTCATACATTCAGTAGTTATAAATTTTTTGTAATAAGAAAATAGTATTTTGTGCAAAATATATAATTCTTTCCACATTTGCATACATTTTTTTATTGCATAAATGCCTTGTTGCCTAAATTTTAATAGGTAATAGATTCTTAATGTAATCTAAATTAAAAAATGTGTTTTAATTGAAACACCTGCTTTCTTATGCTATTCCATTATTTAATCATTATATAAAAATTATTTTCAATAATTATTTATATTCTAGACCTAGTTTGTTGTACATATATATTAATACATACTTGTTTACACATTTTATTGTATAACATGAGAGAATGTTGATTTTTTTTGTATTTATTACCTAATAAAATGAATGTATGAATCTATTAAAACTTTTAATGAACCGTTTAAATTAAAGAAAATTATATAAAATGACTACAAGGAGTGTATTTTATTTGGTTAGAAAAATACACACTCATAAAGTAGGTAAAAATTTTGCTTACTGGTGCGTGTGTGTGTGTGTCTGCTTAGTTTGAGGTGCAACTTACAGATAAAGAGGCTCAGCTCTTGGAAATGGAGCTTGTGTATGAGCAGGTTACACGCCTTTCCCAGCGCATCCAAATCAAAGCTGAGAACGGTAAAGAAGACACGCTGCATCTGGCTAAGAAAGTAAGCTCACAGACACATTTACTCTAACACACAGCAACATAGTTTTGCTTCAGGACCCAGAAATTACACAGGAGTCAGGACATCAAGTGGTGACCAACAATAGAAAATACCTCATTATCGCCAAAAAACATCAGCTGCCCACATTTATGAACCATAGCAAGCTCTCTTGCCAATCCTTCAGCTTAATTAAATGTGATCACAGAAAATCATGTAGCCACTAGTTAGTCGTTGTATTAAACTAATTTACAGTGTGTTGGTGTTTTAGGTGAATGAGCTGCAGACTCAAATCAGGGAGCGCACTCGTAAAATGATGGCAGTGGTAGCGGAACTGTCCATGCGGCAGGCGGAGTGTATGACACTGCAGCAGGAGATGAAAGAAAAGGAACTACAGCTGGACTTGTGTCAGAGGCGTGTGGAGCTGGGCCTGCCCCCCTCAGACAACATGGAGAACGAGTGGCTGCGTTACCTTCGAGATCTGCACAGACGCCAGACAGATGCAGAGAAAAAAGCCAGGGTAAGTCTCCAGATGTCATCAAACATATAATACAAATTAAACACACTACAGGCGCAAATGACTCTATCTTACAGTAAGTGTTTTCATAAGATTTGCCCCCATATAAACTTCTCGTCAGGGCAGTGGTGTCGGATCAGGTCTGTGCTAAAGCACAGATGTCTCTTAGTTTCTGTTAAACCTTCAATGATAGCTGAATCATACTTTAATTTAGGTAAATATTTAAATCACAGGGCTATTAACAACATGTTTGTGTAATACAAATGTATTTCTATGTTTGTTCGTTAGATGGCTGAGGAAGATGAGTGGAAGCAGCTTCCAAGCGGTGTTTACACCACGGCTGAGCTTCGACCCAATGCTTACATCCCCACTGACGATCCTTTGCCAGTGCCTAAACACTATGGAGCCCTGGCCCCCTTTAAACCCTCCGAACCTGGTGCCAACATTCGCCACATCCGCAAACCAAAATTCAAACCTATTGAGATCTAGTGTGAGTCTTACCTGAAAACTGACGATGCTTATAGATTTAAAAACGTAAATGTCCAGATGTGATCCCATTTCTAACAATCTGGTCTATTTCCTCCGAACTAGTGATGTTAACATAAGACTTGTGTCATATGGGTGTAATTTCTAAGCAGTGAATGCAGTCAAGCTTCTGCTGGAGGCATGCTGGGAATTCTGAGAGATTATTTAGGGATCTGCCAGAGCTGATGAGACATGATATGACCTCTGAACCCAGGAACATCTGAATTATACAGGGAAATCTATCACAGTACCATATTTGACATTCAATGGAATTGTTTTCTCTAATATCCCAAGTGGTTTAAAGATTCTTAGATTCTTGCTAATTTTGTTAATCACTGTTCATTCTACAGAGTATATATAAATACATATTACACGGCTCTGTGAAATACTTGATTCTGATTGGTCAATCGCGCATTCCAGCGGTATGTTATTTCCAGATAACAACTGCTCATCCGGGTACTACGAGTTATCTTGACCGGTACTACTTCTATGCTTAACGCTGGCGCCATCTTGTGGCTGTTAAATACTTAAACAGCCATGCTACAACGGAAGACTTCAAGGCGGGTTTCCTTTATAAAGTTTTAAATATGGATATTTTTCAAGATTTAGCAGCAATAGATAAAGGCTTAAAGCAGTTTGGAACTGTTTTTCTTCGCGGAAGCTTTGCGTAAGAGCTAATAAAATATTAAATCTCTAGACAATATTTTGTGTCTAATTTATTTGAGACCATGTAGTAGCCGTGTAATAAGCGGGATAATGTACACCCAGCCGGTTGTTATCGCAGAATAAACCCCTTAAGAGTGATGCAAACACCCCTCCGCATCGCATCAGGGTCCTGATCACTCTGTCTGGGTTTATTCTGCGATAACAATCGGCTGGGTGTACATTATCCCTTACATATGCAAAGGCCCAATTTCAAAATACATGGGAATATGGCTAACTTCAGCCAAATAATTTGGATAATTTTATACATTAGTATTTCACCAACCCCTGATCTAGATACAGCTATAGCTTAATCAACTTTATTAAAAGTGTTTTTTTTTATACACATAGTAGCTCAATGTGTGCTTTATAGAAAAGTAACCAATAACCATCTAAAAACAGCTGCGAAGTGAATACCATGCCTTAGAGGCTCAGCAGAATAATTGCAAACATTCAGGCATGTAATCTAAAATAACCTTTCAGGAAATTACTATTGACAAAAAGAATCTTATTTTGCAAAATGAAGAGTACAAAGAATATATGATTTTTTTTATTTTTTTTGTTTGAGAAATATTTACAGATGAACCCACTTGACTCCATACAACATCTGGAGAAAAAAATCCCTTTATGTGTCTTTTGTTGGTGCTCTTCCATTGCGTGTACAGAAAAGTGCATAACATTCCCCATACGTATTGGCATCAGTAGAGTCAGTACGTGTCCATATGGGTACTAAAATGTGATATTTAAAGAGCAGACTGACAGCCAGGAAATAATCTTTGGTCAACAGCTTGGTTTTAGGCTTCAGTTTTTAGTATGATGTCCCTAAAACTGAAATTTCTTTACATTTACTACAGTCACCTAAATTAACCAAGCTTTGTACTTCGGCCAGGGGCACTTCTCCCATTCATTTCCCATGTTTCTGTTTGTACTGGGCTGTTTTTACTTGACTTCGAAGCCCAGCTTGATTAGAGTCTGCTTTAAGGCCGTCTCCTCCACAAACCTGACATCCACATTCTCCTGCTCTTCAAAAGGGTTCTGAGCTGAAATACAACACCCACACGATCATTACCATACAGTAAATGATAACATTTACTATCCCAGAACATATTTTATGATTGAATTCCTCTCTGAAAACATGTACCTTGTTCCTCCCTGTTGGAGAGAATCTTGGCGAGGTAGTTTAGAGGCAGAAAGTCAGGATAGAAACTTGACTTGCCATAGTCCAACAGTTCAGAGTCCTAAAAAAATATAATTTGTTTAGCTGGTAAACGAGAACATTTTCTCTGATCAAAGAGCCAAGACCATGATTCAGATTCCTATGAATATTTACCCTGCTCTCTGAGTATTTGTCCAATAGAGTCCTGATGTATTCCCTGGAGATGCACGCAGAGGTGATGGGGTGATCCCACCGCTGGCTCACTTTCTGCTCCATATGCTAAATATAAAAACATAATATCAACATCAAATGGCATTCACAACACATTTTACTTTCATAATGTAACATTTGTGATTCAGACTGATTTTTCATTGAGCAAAAATGTCAGATGGGACTTCTTAAAATTGATTATGAAAAGTAGGAGTTCCATATTAGAATGGCACCACCAGTACCAATTTGCCATTATTCCTGTAACCTTACCTCATTAATGTTATCTGGCATTAAAATACTGTGTTAACTACTATAAACATTTTCTTGGACCTGAGCAAGTTATATTATATTTTGATCAATTCCAAAGAGAACTGATTCTTTGGAATAACATGCACTTCTGTCTGAATAATTCCAAATATAACATTAGTAACCAAAATGTTTCCACAACAAAGGGAAGAGGTTGGAAATCAGAACGGATGACTGCACTACCATGGAAAACAGCAAGACTAATCACTTAGCTGGAAATTGGCTTGTATTTTTCTAAAACACCTGCCGCACTCTCTCACTTGGCTGCCTTAAAACTAGAAAACAAAGACTGAAGCCCAAGAGCATGCTGTGACCCAACACACAACCACAGACATTCTAACATTCCTTTTCTTCTACACAGGATAATTACTGACATCTCCGAGAGCCGCTCCACGCTGTTACTCAGAAGTGAGGAAAAGCGAACCAGGACCTTACATGGCAAATATTTCAAGAGAAGAGCCAAGTAGGAAAGTTACCTCTGGAAGTCTTTTCAATATACTGAACTTCAGCTGCTCATTGGCATCACTGTTATCTAAACCTGTCATGAGATAGATAGACAGAAAGAGTGAGAGAACATACTGTAAAATTGTTCTGAAAATAAAACACAGGCTCTTAAATGATGCGTGTCCTTTAATAATGATAATAATGTAGACTATTTTTATGAAAGCACTCTCAATTTTATCCTAAGGCACTGTTTGATTCAAATCTAACTCATTTCCTCCAGGTCAGGGTTATGTTTTTGCCTATTGGAGTCCTTAGTGTGTCGACCACACATTTATGGTGTAGGAAAAAGTTCAGGTAAAGTCTATTTTATATATGTACACAATATACAAATAACAGCTTTAGAAATATGATATATTAAAATGCGTCTGTTTAAATTAGTACCTGTCATAATGCGTGAAACAAATGGTTCTGTGAGCTGAAGAAGGCCGTGGTCCACATACTGGAGAAAAGTGTACTGTGGGAGACAACGGACTCCGAGGACACTTAACAGTGTAGAATAACCTAGGTACAGATGCACACATAATAAACCACTTGTTTGATTTAACTATTTTAAATGGACAGAGTGGATTGGATCAATGATTCCTATCCTAATCATTTCCCCAGGCGGGTCTGAGCCCATGCCAAAGCATTTGTGTCAAAGAGCGGATCCACCCAGACATATCTGGCACACTTCAGATTTCACAAACAGCTTTTTTCCCTCATTGGGTTGTAAAATCTATCAAATCGGACACACCCAGCAGCTAAACTACATGGGATTCATTTGGATTTTGGAGAGATGCTCACTTAATTAATCTTTAGAGCGTTCAAATATCTTTGGCCAGGCATAGAAAAACTAAAGGTTCTGTTTTTCACTTTTGACATAATTAAACAATCTCTTAAAGTGTCTAAACATGGAAAGACAACGCAGCAGCTTCCTTTTTCTTAGTGTATAAGAACATTAGCTCTGTATATCCCAGTAAGCAGCCTACATAGACAGCATTCAAGACACTTAATATATGCCAAAAATCTAAAAGGTACAATACATGCCAATTTGACTATCCCTGCATCCAAATATGCCTACCTCCCTACCAGTGTTGGGAAGGTTACTTTGGAAATGTAATAGGTTACGGATTACAAGTTACCCTATTTAAAATGTAATGTAAAGTAATGTAACTTTTTTAATTACTTTGTTAAAGTAATGTAACAGATTACATTTGTTTACTTTTTTATTACTTTTCTAATGAATGTTATCAACTGTTAATCATTTTTAAACATTTAACCTCTAAAAAACAGAGTTATATTTAAGAGAAAAGGCTCAATTCTCGATCATTATAGAGTAGTAAAAAACATGTTTTTCTTCTTACTGATATAAACAATTTTTAAAAGATTTGCATACTATTTACATATTATTTTTTACCACTATAGTTGTGTGTGAAGGGAAAACATTATACAATATACCATATAAAGACTAGAATCTATTCTTGCTTCTGTTAATAAGAAATCAATATTAGTTTCATACTCACTGGAACCCAAACAGATACCACCAGTGTAGCTGTCATAACATGTATGCTTTTTTTATTTTATTTTTTTATACAGTTATATTCCACCTAAAATATTGTTTAGACTTGATGACCAATCATTTTGATGTTAAATAGCTCTATTTTGCAAGTCAAAACGGGAAAAACTAATAGAGAGATTTGTCCAGTAGGTGGAGCTTTAGATTAACATTCATTATAGGAGATGCTTCCTCAGGTTTAACATTGAAACGTTCAATGCCGAAATCATTTTAATAGTTGGCAAACATATTTTGCACTGAACTGTTATATTTGCTGCCTTTCATAATTTCTTAATAAAATAATTTTTACATTTCTAACACTGGAACACATTTTTATCACTCGCCGTGTTGGCAACTCACAGGTTGTAACCAAAAGTTTTCAGCTGCAATGTGGATTGAAGTAATTGGCAGACGTGGTGCGCTGTAAATTCAAACGAGAACTAATGGCAGGAGACACTGTGCACATCAAAAACAGGCAAAGCAATAAATTAATATTATTCAACATATCCTAGCTTTTTCAGATCTATTATTCAGATGTAACCCCCTTTGTAATTGTTAACACAACTAAAAATTGGATTACAGTTTTTTGTAATTCAGTTACATAACTCCGTTACATGTAACTAGTTACTCCCCAACACTGCTCCCTACTATATAGTAAGTGAAAGGTAGTATGTGAAATAAGTAGCATGTCAGAATTAACCGGGACCGGGTTTGGACACCCCTGATATAGAACGTTTACTTTTCTATAGTTAGTCACAAAGCAAGTTCCAAATCAAATGTAGCACCTACTCAGACCGTATGCGATTTTGGATGTGGTTAATATACTTCTATGTAATTCATTTTTTGTCCAATATGTGTTTGTGCATTTTTATGATAAATAGTGTATTGTGTTTTCAGCATAGCAGCATGCTAACACCAAACTAATAGAATTAATTGTGACTTGTGACTCTTCATGAATATTTGTGTGAGTTCATGCCCATTTAGAGTGTCACTTATGTTGTCCAGTTAGGATTCTGTGTTAATAGGCAGCTTTTTATGTAGGTAGACAAAAAGGCCGTTCACAAGGTTTTGGAACTGTTTTCTAAATGTTGTCAGATTGTCAGGCTTCCTCTTACCTGGAGGGAGGGGGAGACAGAGCCCTTTAGTCGCTTCCAGAATGCGAAACATCACATGAAACATTGCCCACTCTTCTGAACTTCCCTGCTGCTTACTAGAACAGAGGCACAAATGAAAGGCTTTAGATTCAAGCAATCAAGCACTCTGGATGAGGAAGTAAAACATGGATAGGTACACGTACATGCAGAGCACCCAGGGGCCCAACTTCAGCTTCTCCCATACCAATTCCAACACATGCCAGACCAGTTCAAGCTAAACAGAAAATACAGCCATATATTACTAAAAATACTTTAGACAAACATTTGATTTGACAACACCCATAAAACTACTAAGACTCTATGTGGATGTTTAGAGGAAACAAACTCTCACTGTCCTCAAGTGACTGTCAAAGAGTGTACTGGACAATCTGACTCACTTTCCCTTCCTGTTTTCATGGAGAGCACAAATTCACGAGCTACACCCCTGCGCACTTTAGTTTCACTTGAGCAAGTTCTCTAACCCAAACATGCGCTTACACTAGGCAGATCACGCATGGTTTCTCACATCCTCATGCTCGCCCTGATATGAAAACAGGAAGAACCACTAAACGTCCATCTGCTTCCCCCTCTGATTTCCCGAACAGGTTAGATCCAGTGTCAATTTGGTGGAAAAAGATATATGGTGTATATCGTAAACTTTTCTTGCCTTGCGTAATAGAAGCACATTATGTGGGCTTGTTGCAATATTCCCAGCAGGCGAGAGATGACTGTTTTGGCAAAAGGACAAGAGTTTATCAAACACCAAGTCCAAGTTTCAAGTGCATACTAACAAGATAGAAGGTCTTAATCTTATCACCCTTAATACCCACCTTTTTCCCATGCTTTATAATCTAATAGCGGACGAGGTGAATTGATTAATCTGGAACTACTCGTTGCAAATTACTTAGTCTTAACACACGAAAGGGCCACAAGCTTTAGTCTTGTAGTGTGTCTTTAGGCTTAAGATTCAGCATTGTTTTGTGTCGACAAAGGAGATTTGTCCCGCAGTTGCCATTTGCTAACACGTGTACTGTGAGAGATCTCTGGCGTAATGATGTAAGAGCAGCACAAACACATACCAGCTTTGCAGCATAATTCACCACCAGCAAATCAATCTTTTTCTTCCCCAATCGTGATAAATGCTTGTTCAAGTGTTCTCTGAGTTTGTCCACCATCTGAAAAAACAAATAAATAAAGACAAAACTGAAATGTAAGCCTATTTTAAACAAGCTTCAAAATTACAATATAATAGTATTGTTAATACGTAATATAATTCTTGGCAAATTAAGTTTAAAAAAAGTATTGCTGGTCATTATTTTCAAAACAAAAAAAGAGCCCACCTATCTGACGAGCAGGAGCATTTGCACTGCTGATTATGTGAGTACTGACCAAATATATAAATCAAACAAATATATTACAGATTAAAAAAAAATTAACCAATTACTTTCCTGAAACAAGACACAATTATGAAGTTTAAGTGAAGGGCAAGAATTTGTCCACTGCATTTAACCCATCCAAGTTAGTGCACACACAGTAGGAGCAGTGAGTAGTGAACACATAGCCTAGAAATCTAGACGCACCCTAGCGGCAGCAAATTTAATCTGCCCGCGAGTGTCGTCTCTCAATACCCTTCTGAGCTGTATTCCCCTAACTCTTGCCGGGCCAATCACATCGTGTATAGAGTCGGTGGGCGGGGCCATAATGACGACGGCCGAGTTGCGTTTGCGTGCTTCTAGTAAACACAGAAACTGGCGAACGGCGGTCTTTCGAATCAGCTTTGACCGCAACTCTGGAAGACTTGGAGTTAAGCTTTTCTCTGAGAAAAGAACGGCACTGAAGTCATTCTTAAAAAGGGAAGATGTGTTCAGAGTTTTGCAGACTGGATACGGCGAATGTTTAATCTGTCAACAAGCTCTGTTTCACCTTCGTTGCTCTGGTTGGTTGTAGCGCTTTCCTATCGCGTGCAGAGGGAGTTTGAAAGACAACCGTTTAACCCGCCCCTCGGATTGAGCCCTGTCAATGGTGAGTTTCCAGACCAAACATCTTGATGTGGGTCTGGCTTGTCAGGCTAGTGAACAGACACACAAACACTGCAAAACGTGGACACACACCTGGAGAAGTGGGTAAGCCCTTTTTGCTGTGGCGCCGGGGAACGATTGTTCCCCGATCATTACACAAAGATATTTGACAGCAGAATGACCAATTAGAATCATTGACCAATTAGAATAACGTATTAGAGAAACCTGTACTATAGACTAAAACTATTTAATTTTAAAATGTATCCATTTTAATTCATAAAACATGTCCATTGTAACATGTGAATGCTGAAAATAAAAGCCCTTAAGGATTTATTCAAATTGACTTCATATTTGGTCCATTTTTGATTTGGAGTGGGTGGTCCATACAAGGATATTAAATCCTGAGGACCACTGCCGTCACAAGAACATCTTTAGGAAAATTTCCATGTGAGCGCAGAGTCAGGTCCACTGTTTCTGATTAGGGCTTTTATCTTCACTGTCAGTTTGTTATAATGATCTAGTATTGTCTGCATGTGTCCCCTTTTCACTCTGATTTCGGCTTCTTTAATCTCTAACATGTCAGCTTATAATGTGTGGAGAGTTACAGCTGACCACTGATGGATGCTGGACAACTGACAGGCTCACCACTCACCAGGCCCACCAGCACCCTCTGCTGTTGGTCTTCCTCCTGAAACAGGGGAACTACTCGCCTATCTGAAAGGACAGAAGAAGGTGAGAGAAGAATTGAGTGTAGTTTACAGTACACAAACCTGTCATTGTTTACTCACTTAAAGGATTAGTTCACTTCGAAACAAAAATGTCATCCAAGATGTTCATGTATTTCTTTCTTCAGTCGAAAAGAAATTAAACTTTTTGAGGAAAACATTCAAGGATTTTTCTCCTTATAATGTACTTAAATTGCAGGTTGAAGGTCCAAATCAATGCAGTTGCGAAGGGCTTTAGAGGGCTCTGCACAATCCCAGCCGAGGAATAGGGTCTTATCAATCGAAACGATCTGTCATTTTCTACAACAGTTATATACTTTTTAACCTTAAATGCGCGACTTCTGTGTTCTGCTTTTGTGTGACGCCATCACGTCAGAAAGGTCACGCACGGGACATATGTCGAAGTACCAACCCAGTGTTAAAACGAACAAAGGTAAAACAACAATGTCGGACATTTTTAAAGTTGGAGGAGAACATGAGTTGGAATTTTTTGGCACTGGGTCAGTACTTTCACCTACATCATACACCGTGAAGAACACCAAAGTCCCGCAATTGAGTTTTTTTTTTTTTAAGGCAATTTATTTCAGAAAATGACCAATGGTTTCGCTAGATAAGACCCTATTTCTCGGCTAGGATTGTGCAGAGCCTTTAGAGCCCTTCAAAGCACTTTGAAACAGCATTGATTTGGACCTTCAACCTGTTGTCTGCATATAAAACCATCATGTGGAGAAAAATCCTGGAATGTTTTCCTCAAAAAACGTAATTTCTTTTCGACTGAAGAAAGAAAAACAGGAACATCTTGGATAATTAAATAATAATTAGAAGGAAAATTTCATTTTGAAGTGAACTAATCCTTTAATGTAACCCATCCAGCTTTCATACATGGCTGAAAGGTATTCTGACTAACACAAGATAACACAGTAGATTTGTCTCGTGTGAGTTTGTGTTTTGAGTGTAGGGAGGACGTACTATAATCTTGCTTATATAACACTATGGAATTCCTCCTCCCATTTCCTTCTGATTTAACAAGGTTCTTGATTAATTACACATAAACTGGAGACCGATTACAATCAAACCAGAGAATGTGACCCTGAAACTCAAGTCACTGGGACTTTCCATTTAAGTCTGAAATATTTCCAGGATTTTATCAGGGAAAAATAACCTCAAGACAAGTGTCCTTTCGTTGACACAACTGACTATGTTAAAAAAAGTTTCACTTACCCAAACGCCAGGTGTCAACCATGGACAGAACTCTGCACATAAGAAACAAAGAGAAGAGAAGAAAAAAAAACATTTAAATTGCATTAAGCTGCATTATATTTTCCTCTCCCATGGGTCTCACTAAACCATCAATAGCAAACACACTCAGCTTAGATAGATAAGCTTAAAAAAAGCAATTTCTGTAGCAAGATACATAGGATATTTAATAGATGTACGGAATTATTTTGGGTTGTTACTCTGACAGAGTAAAACAGGGTTACTCTGTTTTAAAAAAGTGTAACATGCTCTTATTCACTGCCCATGCACACTCACACACACATAGCATTTGGTACATGCTGAACTCCACCCACTTTTTGGTGTTCTCCTCAATCTGGCGATAAGAGTGGGGAGATTTCTTCTTCTCCGAGTTCTGCAGCAATAACAAAAATGGACATTATAAAACAGAGTTCTAGTAGGCTGTAGTCCTAGGTTCTGACCAGTCAATATTACTTTTTTTGGCACTAAATAAATTTACTTAATATAATGTTTATTGAAAATTAATATTTATAACAAATATATAATATACACTGCTTATACTATTATACATTTATATATGTATATTTATGTAGCAACCTAATATTTGCAATTTATTATAACTAGGGCAGTCAATAAATTAAAAATAATTAATTCTATTGTCGAAATGAATCAAATAAATCAAATATAAATTAAATTTAAATCAAAATCATATGTGTAATTATTGGGTTCTTCAATTTGTTTGAATTATATAATTTCACTCAATTCAATAAAAAAACTACTTTCCCAATATAGCCATAATTTTATATAATAATTTCAATGTCTTCAGCTGGTGTACACATTTCCTGAAAATGACGGGATTTCACCCGTGGGTAATATTTCACTTTTTGAGCTTCACAGATGATTACATTTCACATGAATCCAAATAACTTTTGTTAAACATCCCATCTGGGTTTGATTTGCAAATAAATTATCTGTACAGAATGTCTTTCTCCATTTACATGCTCGACTAGGGGTTTTTGTAAAAGTGTGTGTTAAATGGATGCTTCAGATCCCATCAGCTTTTAAAAATCACACAGAACATCATGAAACTTTTTGACCAAACAGAATAAACATTTTAACACATTTGATGGATGTTTAACAGATTCTGGATCACTTCAGCTGCATTCCAATGCTTTGTTTAAGTCCTGATGCATAATGTGTGGTCTTAGTGCTCACCATAGCAGCCTGAAATCTGATCCAGTCCTCCTTAATCAGATTGGTCCTGAAGCGTGGGCTCGGTACCGCCTCAAAGTACCTCATTCTGTCCAAAACATGCTGTAGCTCCTCCCAGTAACCCTGCAGGCTTTTACCCTTCAACCCACCATAACAAAATCATTACAATAATAATAAAATATAATTACAACATTATCACAAAAGAAGATTTGCAAAACAGATTTTTCATGGATAAAACAGTGAAGTATATAAGTAAGTGTTCCCTTTTGGCAAATGAAGTATTTCTTAAGAACCGATCTGGACTGAAACCCTGGCAAATGTTTAGGGGGGTTGCACAACTATCAATTCTTGGTTTCAGCTGACAGTTGAAATCTATTCCACAACTCAAACTTTTCCAGTTGTTGTGTTTCACCTCTCCCAAGCAGATTTAATAAATTATATATGCATTCAATTTGTGTGCACTAGCACAGATCTGAGACTCTCCTGCCACCTAGTGTTAAGTTAGTAAACAACTGCTCCAGTTTATTTGTCGTCCATTTTTCCTGGAAATGTTACATTTACATTTACATTTATGCATTTAGCAGACGCTTTTATCCAAAGCGGATTACAACTCAGGAGTACAGGAAGCGATCTGTCAAGAAGAGGCAAAGAAACGCAAAAAGTGGCCTAAAAACCAAGATTTGTAAACTACTCAGAGTAGCAAAAACCAGAAAAAGGGAAGAAGAAAAGAGAAATAGAGGAGGAAGAGTTTTTTTTTTGTGTACAAAAGTTGACGTTAAATTTTAACCGTTATCAATCTTAACAGTTAAATTAAATGCATAAACACCCACTACACGTTTGCTATCTGTCTGTTCGTCATGCAAAGAATTTTTTATGAAATATATGAATGCCTGTGGACTTTAAACTATAGAGTATCTCTTACCTTCCCTTTGATTATTGGTTGACAGAGCAGTTCAGGGGTGCATTTCACCCCAGGGATTGCCGTGAGAGCAACAGGAAGCTCCTAGAAATGCAAATGACACAAATAAAAAAAAGGAACAAAAGACCTTTTTTCAAGTTTATATTAAACAGGCAGAAATCACAAAGATATTTTAAAATAAATAATGTAAAAGCTTTTTATGAGGGGGAAAAGTACTGTAATAATAAATTACAGTACATAGTTTACCTTCTTTTCAAGCACACAGGAGTACGGCAACAACTTATCTAGGCTCACACACTGCTGGTAGCTTATTCTGTACAAGGAGGCTGAAATGAGAGATATACAGTTATTTCTAAAACTGGTTTAGCATGCAAAATAGACATAGGCCACATGAAAAACACAAGCACTCACCTAGAATGAACTCCTGAATCTGATCAAAAGCATCAAAGCTCATGACATTCTCACTGATCCAGTTTATAATCTGGGCCGAAAGAGAAATGAGAATCGCACATGAGTTTCAGCACATACCAGTATCCTAATTACAAAATAATTTCTCTCTATCTCACCTTAAGCTCTATCACAGGATTTGGCTGCAGGTAGACCAGCATGCAGTGCAGGGCAGCGAGCCTCTGGGCCTCAGGCCTGTCTGAACTGAGAAGCTCAAGCAGGAAGTCAGGGTTGAGATCCATGGTGTACATCTTGCCAGCTCGGACATCAAGCAGCCTGCTGCCAGACATACTCACAACCTCACTGCCCAAACTCAGTGCTTCAATATGACCATCTGCCCCTGTGAGACAGCACAGTGTAAGGTAATACACACAGCAAACCATGAAAAATACAGGTGAATAGATTAGTACTGCAATATCAGTTTAAGCAAATGTATCAAGGACATTTTATATTACAGTTAAAATCACTCCAAATATAAGTTATATGTAGAATTTATAACGGCCTAACATTCTAACAATCATAACACACACAAAAAAATCACAAATGAAAACAGTAATGTAAATAACTAAATAACAACTGGTTTTAACAAAATGATGCAAAAGTGAAAATATCAGAAATTCCAAAATAATACTGCAACAGTTCAAATTAAAAAAAAAAAAAAACACTAAACAGAACAGAACCCAAAATAAATAACCATACTAAACAAAAGCTAACACTAACTAAAACTAAAAAAAACAAAATAACAAAACAAACAAAAACACTAAACTAAACAAAAAAACAACAACAACACAATACCCAAAACAAAAGTTAACCCTAACTAAAACAAAACCCAAAACAAACAAAAAGACAAAAAAAAAAACTTAACACAATACCCAGAACAAAACAAAAATGAACCCTAACTAAAACGAAACCCAAAACAAACAAAAACACAACACAATACCAAAACAAAAACAAACCCTAACTAAAACGAAACCCAAAACAAACAAAAACACAACACAATACCAAAACAAAAACGAACCCTAACTAAAACGAAACCAAAAACAAACAAAAATGCAACACAATACCCAAAACAAAAACAAACCCTAACTAAAACGAAACCCAAAACAAACAAAAACACAACACAATACCAAAACAAAAACAAACCCGTCCCTAACTAAAACAAAACCCAAAACAAACAAAAAGACTAAACACTAAACACAAAAAACAAAGACTAACCCAAACAAAAACAAAAAAACAACACAAAAAACACTAAACTAAACACAAAATTAAAATAAATAAAACAAAACCCTAAAAAAAGTAAATTAAAATAAATAAATAAAATTATAAAACTCATAACAAGAACATTAAACAAAAAAATATTAGGCCTTACCTGACAGGAAAAGACTGTAGCAGAGCAGGTCTTGTTGTCTGCAGTTGATCAGGTGCAGGAAATGATCAGCCAGGTACACCACTATATAATAATCTGAAACATATAAATCATCACAGCTGAGAAGATGATCCTTGACCCTATTTCAGATCAATGACTTTCTATTATTGAATGAATTGCAGACTGAGTTGGGTGGATTTCAGCGGGTTAAATGTGCAATGATAGCTATACTGACCCAGATGAATGAAGATAGGATAGACGGTTGGAAAATGAGCAGGTGCAGAGCCTTTCTCTAGAGATACGGTGAACGTCTTACTGCAGCCTTTCAAAGAGAGTCTATTTAATCCTTTATAAAGATCTGTGTGAATGCTTATGTCAATGTAGCTTGATCTTTTGTACCTCTGTGCACAAATGCGATAGTGTATGTGGCATCCTTATGCCAGCGCACCGGATGGCTGTAGCACACACACATGGTTCCTTTCAGAAACATTTAGAGATTCAGAACAGCAACTTACATCAGTTCAAATCAAATCAATTAGATGTCACACACAAATCTGAAGCCAATACAGCTTAAATGCAGATCAGCAGAAATCACGTCAGCGTGAGGACATTTTGCCAATTTACTGTAGACGATACCAGGAAACTGATTATATGCCAGCTTTTATCAACAAAGTGAAGCATTTTTATGATTTTCAATATATGCAAAAAAGCAGAGATAACTTACTCTCTATCCCATGATAAATTAGAAAAGTGAAAAAAATAAATAGGTAAATATGAAGTAAATGTTTTAGTATTTCGCAGTATAATTTTGTGTTGAAGAGCACATGTTAAGTAACTTACCTGTTGGGCTGGTGAACACCTCTAACCTGAGACCCTCGTCCTTCATGTCCCGATAATGATCGTACCCAAAGTTAACAAACCTGTACAGACCACAGACACTGCTTATTTAATTTTGCATGGGGCTGTCACCATCACATGGTTCTGCTTATATGTATAATGAGCCGTTTTGCATGTCTTTAACTGCAAATTGAATCACTGACCTCACAGAAGTGACAGAAGAAATTTTTGGCATCTCCAATGGAAGCTCAAACTGTGTCACATAGAAAGATTTGTTTAAAATGAATCAGTATCTCTAAATGTTTTTATTTATTTAAATAAAGCAGTAAAAAGCTTTAGATGTGACACCAAGAAGTGCACAAAAATGTTTACCATGGTCTCAAAGTTGCGATCGGGGTAAAACTGTACACACTTCAGTGTGTGTTTCTCCTATAGGGTGGAGAAAAAAAGGGCAATGTATATTTTTTCCTTTAAAACGCAAAAGAAAATAAATGAGGCAAAGTAATACTAAACAAGTGAACAAATAGATTCCAACCCGTGCAGTGAGGTAGAAGAGTCTTTGAGTGTCTGAGTCCCACTGAACCCAAATGAACTCCTCAGCCACTCTCTCTCTGCTCAGACGATCAGGATTCTGCATCACCTGTTCAAAGCAGCCTGAGTGCATGTGTTTCCTCAATGCATACTAGTATTATTCAATCCTTTCACAAATATCATTTCCACAGCATGTCACATAGCAGCCCTTACCACCCTGTAACCCTCCTGCCTCGTCAGAGTTATGTGGTACTGATCAACATCTGCAGAAAAAAAACAAAAAAACATTCATGATAAATTACAATAAATATATTTAAACTAGTACCTTGAACAAAATATGGTATAAAGCAAAGCTTATTGATGGTCTCTGAAAGATTTTCACAATACATACAGCCATCCTCTGCCGCCAACAGCAGATGACTCTCTAGTACGGTGGTCCGGCATGTTTTGGGATAAAGAAACTAGAAAGGGGTCATGTGAAATATAAGACAATTTTAATGTTATCAACACTGGACCATCATAAGGAATTCATAAAGATCACCAGCTTCACATGACAGCTGTTTATTACCTGCACTTTGACCTTGCAATCCACTGCTTTCAGGACCTTTGTGTTGTTGATTGGGTGTATTTCAATGAGAAGTGTTAAACATTTTGACACTAAAGTAGAAACAAATCAATGTCAGGAGTTAAAGGATAATCTAGACAGCGTGACTGAATCTCTTTGCACATTTGAAACACAAAGCCAAGTATATTGGCTCTATAAAACAGTATAATGTCCATGCGTCACAGCCTAATATACTCCCTGCTAAATTAGAATTATTATTCAAATATCTATATGGCAGTATTTCCCCACGGTATGTATGTCAAAATTGTGGCCAGTGAAAATGCTGAGTGGCTGGGAACTTGGGAAAAACACTAGCCACAGAGCTTCCAGGTTCTACATCAGAAAGGCGGCTCACCATTGGCTGACGCTATTCATGTAAGCCCCACAATGATACTGCGAATGATACTGTCGCAGGTGCTGGCCAATAACGAGGCGGCTTTTTGACATACAGACATACAGTTTTTGACATACAGCGTTTTGACACACTGTTTTTACTACATGAATAGCATAGAATGACGTTGAAAAGAAGAGATTGTTAAATAAAATCATCATTTTTTATTTTTGGAGTCACATGGACTATTTTAACCATGTCTTTACTACCTTTCTGGCCTTTGAAAGTGGTTGTTGTGTTGCTGCCTATAGGTGGTTCTAACACACATGCATACATCCCTACCTGATTATGCTGGCATTTACCATTTTATAAATCAGCATGGTGTTGTGTAATTGTTTTGCCTGTTTCAAATGAGTCTGACACTATGATACTGTGTGTTGGTGTGAACACTAATATAGTTATCGTAATAGTTATCTTTATATCTTGGTGTGAATGGGCCTTTAGGCCTATAATTAAACTGTCTGTGTGCATATGGTGAAAGAATTAGGGTTTTCAAGACACAAAGGACAAGTCTTTATGCCACATTTATTTGATCAACATGACTATGCTACCACAGCATCCAATAAGGGAAGTGAAAACATTGGTATAAAACTGCAAAGAAACATTTTCTTCCTCTCCTTCTTGTCTAACCATTAAAATATTTCAGAAACAGGAACTTCATGCAATAGTCAAATGAAACAATGTTAAATTGTAACTAATAACTGAGAAAATTACGATATTGTGGAGTTCAGTCAAATGTATTCATGAGTCCATTTAAATTATAATTAATAAGAGTCCAAATTAAATAATAAAGAACCCAATACAGGGTTGAAACTTTTCCAACTAGCACACGTACACATAAAAAACTTTAGGGTAAAGCTAAATGCAAAATTATCTAAATTAATTAATTTATTGGAATAAAAATACTTAGTATTTCTGCTTTAAACTGTATTTAATAATTATTTAATTATGTATAGGCCTAATTTAAACTGCAAACTGTGTGTGTGTGTGTGTGTGTGTGTGTGTGTGTGTGTGTGTGTGTGTGTGTGTGTGTGTGTGTGTGTGTTTTGGAGGCCTGCAGATATCAAAAACATAAATAAATAAATAAATAAATAAATAAATAAATAAATAAATAAAACCATTTAATCAATCAATTCATTCATTCATTAAAAATGAATGAATATAAATGACTTGATAAAACAACCATAAATAATTTCTAATTAAATAATCCTACATTTATTTTTGTTACATTTATTCATTCCTTTATTCATTTTTAATTAATGTATTTTATTCTAACTTTTGTTTATTCATTCATTCATTTTATATGTATTTATTCCCACATGTATTTAATTATACATTTATTTATTTTTACTTTTCTGTGTATAACATGGAAATGAGGGAGGTATACAGTATTTCTGTAATTATTATATTTATAAATAATAAATCACAGCAGGCTGTATTTTTATTACTTTGTTTCCATCGCCAAATTTAGGTCCTCTTAAAATGATCATTAAAACGCTTGTAATAATATTTAAGATATTTAGTAGTTTTTAGGACTTTGCATTCATAACATCCCCTGTGTGTATTTTTTAACACACATCAGTGTGAAATGCTCACACTGTTGAGACCTGCCATAAGTAAAAATAAAACAATAAATAATATATTGTTATAAATTATATACCTGGTTTAAAGCGGCATTCTCCCTGTGTGGACTGAGATAGACTGACCGCTAGCACAAAAGAAGGTCACATTAGCAATCACCTTCCCAAACCCAACAGTTAATAATGATGAACCAAATGAAATGCTACCACCAATACAATGATGAATATGTGTAAGCTATAAAAAAAAAGAAGGAAAAGAAAAACTTGATTTTATTGGCAGCAGTCTTACCCAGGAGTGTTTCTTCTTTATTTAAAGAGCAGCTGCTGACACACACTTGCTTGTCAAAAGTGTAGAGGAGCTGTGAACACAAGAGGCACACGTGTGCATTAGACAATTCTTCCTTAGTTCAATTCATTCAGACTGGAATCGATGCACATTTCTCACATTTTTAATACACCAGGGGGGCAGTTGCATAAATCGCTAAGTTAGTCATCACATTTTTCTTTTTCTTTAAGGCTAATTAAGTCTAATTGTATACCGAAAAGTAAGACTGATGACCCCTAATGAGCTGCTAGTTGTTTATACTAGTTATTAACATAATGGCTGTTTATGCAACTGGTCCCAAAGTTCATATTACAGTGTAAATTTATATTCAGTTTATAATAATTTGTATATGGCTGGATTGAAATATTCACATGCTCAATGTTCATCAAACATGGTAACCAATTCTGTACCTTATTCTCTGTACTCATAGGATCATATTTCCCAATTCTTGTAGTTCCTGTTGCCCCCTAAACATATAATTGGGAAAACAGTCAAAAGGAGCAAAATAATAATAACAATAATAATAGGAAGTTAACACAGTGACATCTATTCAGTTTGCATGTATGCTATTTAATTACTACAGTGTCTATTGTATGTGTATGGCATGCCATGCTCATTTGCTATAGACTGGCGACAGATTGTCCCTGCGCGCGTCACTCGCTCTGCTATGAATGGAACGTCGCGCGCATGACCTGTCAAATTAAAGTGACACATGAAACTAAAGGCAAACTTACTCTCCAAGAGTACACGACCCCTCCATCTCTCTCCACACTCAGAATGCGAGGCTCAAGAACACCTGCACATAAGTACACATACACAATGTGTGCAAGTTTATAAATTCATTAAAATAAAACAATGCCTCCGCAATATATAAGCAACAATATGTATTATAATCGTCGTATTACATTATAATAGTTATTAATAATTATTTCGCGTGCTTAACTTACCTATATTCGCCCTTTCCTCTTTCGCCAAAATGCTTGACACAACATCTTTTTGGGTATCGAAAGTGGGGTTTAATCTCAACATGTGTGATTTGTCCTGCACAGATTTAGCAGAATACTAGTACACTAGACCTGGAAATGAGGAAATGACCTGATTTCACGCTTCAGCAGAGACAGATAACACACAAACTTTCTGGCGGTTACACATTTACAATTAGAAATGTTAACTTACATGTAGAAAAAGTCGTTTCAGTTTATCGACGTGCCGAACACAGACAGTACGCTCAACATCAACAAAAATGAACCGAAAGTCCGTGAATCTGCCGATCCCGACATCACTTGCAGTGTTTACCGAAGCTCTGCCATGACCACATAGGCGGATCCCAAACACGGCTGAGCCAATAAGAAATCACACTCATTGTGTTATACGTATATGAACGTATCATCATATATATTATTACCGTATATATTTTGTATTATACGTTATTTTGGCAAACTATCGATTTATATATACAAATGGTTACAGTTAAATCTAACATTAGTATATATAAGTATTAAACAAGTTTACTTAAACGAAAGAATCTTTAAATGTATTTGTTTTGAAAATGGCATTGAGTAAACTAAATAATAAAAATAACTAAAACATTTTTTTATAATCTTAAAATCGTCGTATTTTGTCTCGTTATGTTGTAGTTACAGAAATCACCACTAGAGAGGGCGCTTGACATCATAGACTGTAAAAAAATCACAGTGTAGGTCCATACAGTCGTGGAGTCTTTTCATATTTTTAACATTTATTTCTTGCGTCAACATTTTTTTTTACACCATTCAACAAATAACAAATGAACAGAAGTGAATATATTAAATAAAACCCCCAGCACCGATCTTTTACACGTAAGCTACAGCATTTGCTCTCTCTTAGTTAATTTGTAGTCATGCACAACAGCAAATGTCCAGTTTCTTAATATCTTCAACTAAGAGAGCTAGTAAGAGATGTTTAAATTTGGATAAACATTATTGGAGTGCTGTATTACTGAAGTATTGTTATCTCTGTAAACAATAATGCAAAACCACGACGACCTTTCTATATCACTAATACTTCCAATCAAAACAACATACACTGTAAGTTCAATTCTTTACTGACCATTATGGATTTGTTATTTGGTTCAAATTTTGTCTATTTTATGTTAATTTTGCAGACAATATGCTTTTTTTTTTGCAAATTAGTGTTTGCAAGATTACCTTTATCCTTTTAAACCCTGTAGATTTGTAAAACTTGGGAGAGCAAGTTTTATAATGATTGATCTTCCCTTAAAAACCACTGATTGAAGCTACATCTTGCATGTATTACAACAGAACTACAAAAATGGTTGCATAGGTGAACAATGCTCACACTCAAACAAAACTAAATTAACTACATCACTTTGGGTGGATGAAATGCACAAGAACAGGTAGAGGAGGGCTGGCTGCTCACTGGCACTGACATAAACCCCTCAAGTTTATCCAGTTTCTTCTAGGTAGGTTGCAATCATACAACAAAACAACTGCACAAATACACTTGTAGGAAATATTAAGCATCAGGTAGTTAACTATATTATACAGTGTCTAACAATGTGCATCTCATTTTGGGTCTATACAGATTACCTGGGGGAAAGAAACTAAAGTGACAGAGAAATGAACTTTATTGCAGTTTTGTCACCTAAGAGGTTTGAGGTTAAAACATCCTCTGTTTTCTAAACATAAGGCTTCAGTGATGTACTGTATATGCTTCCTTTTTATAATCTGCGACCCTGTTTGATCCAGTGTTGAAGAGCCTTTGGACAACCTTTGTGTCTCCTTTTAGCTGAGCAGCAGGACAGGAGAGTCTCTCCATATGTTTGGCCATTTAATTATTATGCTTTTTTTTTTCTTTTCATTTTCCTTTTTATCGTCACCAGGGACTCCTCTGAGAACAGGTCTATTGTGTAGCACAAAGCGGCAGTGCATAAGCTTTTCATCTGCAGACATCTGCGTATGAATTGTCATTTACATTCTAATCCTTCTCTTCCAGACCATCAGTTTCAGTTTTATGCCTTGCCCGCCTTCATGTAAGTGGGGATGGTGCCACGCTGTGTTAATCCCTCAAAGCGTTTGTAGGTGTAGTTGAGGAAAACCCAGTCCTTGGACTTGAAGTCTGGTTCGGTTACATTTGTCACTGAAATGAGTGGTGAAACGGATAGTCAGAACAACCAATAGACACATGAAATGCCTAAAAGGCAATTAAGGCGCGCACACACACACACACAAAAGAAAAAAAAATTGTGTGTGTATCTGTTAATGTATAAATGTAAATTAACTGTTATATCCATTGCACATGATCTTTATGTAGTCTAATTAAATGACTGGGTTTCTTCCTAGGTAAACACCATACATCAAAAGAATAAAAATACTTTCAATTTTTAAAAAGGACCCTTGATCCCTGAGCACCTGAGGTAAGGATACATTTTAATCAGTAAACTTATTATAACTAAATACTGTCTACTTTGTGTACTCAAAACTATATGTGAATAAGTAGATTCAATATTATTGTATTTTGTACAGTATATTGATGCCATACACATATATTGTACATTTAATAAATAAAATAAAACTTTTTTTAAATATTCACAACATGCCTTATATTATGTATAAGTCCAAAACCACTATTCTAAAAACCCACAGGAATTTTTAGAAGGAACATAATAATTTAGCAAAGCTTAAGCATGCTTAACAATAACTAAACTTAGCTTGACCATCTGGGACACTGATACAAAAGAGCTCTGATTTTAAAGTGCAGCGTATAAAGCGGCAGACAACATAACTGCAGTGAGCACTGATCAACAAAGTGGCATTGTCTGTTGGTGTGGATGCTAATATAATTATCTTATTAGATAACTATATCAGTGCTTTAAGCGCAAAAAAGTGCAATATGCAAATCATATTTTAAATATATTTTATACATAAAAAATGTACAGGTCCTTCTCAAAAAAATAGCATATGTGATAAAATTTCATTATTTTCCATAATGTAATGATATAAATTAAACTTTCATATATTTTAGATTCATTGCACACCAACAGAAATATTTCAGGTATTTTATTGTTTTAATACTGATGATTTTGGCATACAGCTCATGAAAACTCAAAATTAGAAATCTCCAAAAAATTAGCATATTTCATCCGACCAATAAAAGAAAAGTGTTTTTAATACAAAAAAAGTCAACCTTCAAATAATTATGTTCAGTTATGCACTCAATACTTGTTGTCGGGAATCCTTTTGCAGAAATGACTGCTTCAATGCGGCGTGGCATGAGGGAATCAGCCTGTGGCACTGCTGAGGTGTTATGGAGGCCCAGGATGCTTCGATAGCGGCCTTAAGCTCATCCAGAGTGTTGGGTCTTGCCTCTCTTAACTTTCTCTTCACAATATCCCACAGATTCTCTATGGGGTTCAGGTCAGGAGAGTTGGCAGGCCAATTGAGCACAGTAATACCATGGTCAGTAAGCCATTTACCAGTGGTTTTGGCACTGTGAGCAGGTGCCAGTCGTGCTTTAAAAAACTAAATCATCTCCATAAAGCTTTTGAAGTGCTCCATGAAGTGCTCCAAAATCTCCTGATAGCTAGCTGCATTGACCCTGCCCTTGATAAAACACAGTGGACCAACACCCGCAGCTGACATGGCACCCCAGACCATCACTGACTGTGGGTACTTGACACTGGACTTCAGGCATTTTGGCATTTCCTTCTCCCCAGTCTTCCTCCAGACTCTGGCACCTTGATTTCCAAATGACATGCAAAATTTGCTTTCATCCGAAAAAAGTACTTTGGACCACTGAGCAACAGTCCAGTGCTGCTTCTCTGTAGCCCAAAGTGGCTTGACCTGGGGAATGCGGCACCTGTAGCCCATTTCCTGCACACGCCTGTGCACGGTGGCTCTGGATGTTTCTGCTTCCGCAGGTCCCCCAAGGTCTGGAATCGGTCCTTTTCCACAATCTTCCTCAGGGTCCGGTCACCTCTTCTCTTTGAGCAGCATTTTTTGCCACACTTTTTCCTTCCCACAGTCTTCCCACTGAGGTGCCTTGATACAGCACTCTGGGAACAGCCTATTCGCTCAGAAATTTCTTTCTGTGTCTTACCCTCTCGCTTGAGGGTGTCAATGATGGCCTTCTGGACAGCAGTCAGGTCGGCAGTCTTACCCATGATTGCGGTTTTGAGTAATGAACCAGGCCGGGAGTTTTTTAAAAGCCTCAGGAATCTTTTGCAGGTGTTTAGAGTTAATTAGTTGATTCAGATGATTAGGTTAAAATCTAGGTTAATAGATTTTAATTTAAAATCTTCAATATTAAAACAATAAAAGACCTGAAATATTTCAGTTGGTGTGCAATGAATCTAAAATATATGAAAGTTTTATTTTTATCATTACATTATGGAAAATAATGAACTTTTATCACATATGAAATTTTTTTGAGGAGGACCTGTATATATATATTTTGCAGCCAAGCTTATGTTCTTGGAAAATCCACTGTTCTAGGAGCAAAAGTACATAATTTAATCCATTGACCAACAGTCGGGCCACTCATGGTTACTGATGTTATTGTTAACACCGTCATTGTCTGTAGTAGTAGCAATAACGTTTGCTGCTGCTGCAGGTGTTTGTGCTGCTGCTACAGCAGATTGCTCATTAGTACCGCTGGTTAGCTTAGTTTGCTGCTCACGGACAGTGTTTAAAGTCATTTTCTCTGGTTGAATGTCTGTGTCTGACTCACGCGTCCTTTTGGTCCCCTTCTGAAGCCATGCTAAAATAGTAATCACAGAACTGTATGATAGCGATACGGAATTCCTTGCATGACTAGCCTTTAAATTAGGTGTCAATGTCATTCATTCAGGTTATTCAAATTAGTATCATAAAATAGAACTTCCGATGGGGTAGACTTAAACTGCTTGCATTCACGTTATTTGTCGAGATGAGGGGTAATTCATTGACATTTAGACTCTAAGGCCCCGTCCACACGGAGACGCGTTTAGCTGTATACGTATACATTTTGTACCGTATCAGCGTTTCGTCCACACAGATCCGGCGTTTTAGAAGCATGAATCCGATATTTTCTGGAACCGGGTCCCAAAGTGGGTAAATCTGAAAACGATCATCTTCTGTCTTCGTGTGTACAGCGAATCCGTATATTTTCTGAAACAGGGATGTCATCACACTACGTCCAGCACAGTAAAAGAGTTTAGGGATACAACTACGGGCACTGGGCATGCGCACATTAATATCGCGTCATTTAATTAACGTATCTGCATTATTGTAAGGGTATGTTTTGGGTTGGGGTAGGTGTAGGCATTAATAAAACACATCTGTTAAGTAGCAAATGTATTTATTGTTATTTTATTGTGAGCTTTTGCCTCACCTCCGACCACTGCTATACCCCTGCTAGCCACAACTCTTCTACTCTGTTTTTAGTGTATTTCTGTGGCAGAATTACAGCGCCACACACTGGCCTGGCATGCAAACTACATCGTTTTTAGTCAGTTTTGGAAATCTCGTGTGGACGCAGATATTTCTTGAAACGAGGGGGAAAAAAAGATCGGATTGGGAAAGCGCTGGCTTTGTGTGGACGGGGCCTAAATGACAAAGTACTGGCAACATGTGCACGCAAAAGATTACATACTGGTCCACCCTAAGCACTGAACTATATATAATATAGTTGTCATTTTAGTTATTCTTGCTGTGAACAGGCCTTAAATTTGTGGAGATGCACAATTTTAAATGTCAATTAAAAATTATTTCTACGTTTTACACAAACTTTTAACTTATCATAAATGGTTTACTGTACCTGGCTGTAGAATATCTGACTCTGGAAAGTCGTCAAAGTTGGAAGTATCATCAATACTCTTGATGTCAATGGAAATAGCAGCAGGTCTCTCTCTATGATCAGTAAAATAGTTAAGTTTAATTTGCTTACATTAACGTAGCCAATATACATTTTCTGAGTGCTTTTGCAGTTCTGGACAACACTGTACAAGTGCACGTGCAGATCTACCTGATATGCTCCCAGTCCACAGACTCAAAGAAAAGGTGAGATTTGATTTCATCCACACTTCCTGATCCAATCCTATTTTCTGCATCTGTGCAATACCTGAAAACATAAATCACACAGTTTGGTCAGATCAAATTTCAAATGATCTCAAGAAATGACAAGCTAGTTTTTGAACGCAAAGGCATTCTTTACTTAAAGGAAACAATCATTTTAACCGTAAAAGTTCAGTAGTGTTTTCTTTTCAAAAAAATAAATCGACTGCTTTCTCCTATGCTGTTTGTGTTACAGATACGGCAGTGTCTCTGACCTAAGGATCAAGTCCTTGGCTCTCTCTGAAATGGGGACTTCTGGGGGGAAAATTAACGTTTCTCGCCAGTTCATGACCTTCCTGTAGGTTTCCTGTGGCGTCTCGGAACAGAAGGGTGGGTAGCCTGGAACAGGAAAACAAAACAAACACCTGATTCAGTGCAGGAAAAAGCTACAGTAAAAGGCTTTTAGAGAAACTGAAGACTGGCCTGATATGAACCCATTCACTTTGTGTTTAGTATTTAAAATGACTAACCTATTAACATCTCATACATTATGACTCCAAGAGACCACCAGTCACACAGCTTATTGTAGCCGGTCTGCATGAAGACCTCAGGGGCGATATAGTCCGGCGTCCCGACGGTTGAATATGCCTGTATATGAGAGGAATGAGTTATTGATACTATCAGCAATGTTCTTTTCTGTAACACAAAGATGCTCTCTTACCAGCTGTCTTCGGTTTTTCTTCCATGTTTCTGCTTTCCTTTTTGAATTCATGTTTTGGAAGGCTAAAGAAGGTTGAAGCAGAGCAAATGCAGTTAATTTTGTCTTTAAAAAGGCCATATTTTTTATCCCTTGAGGTCCACTTATAACAGCAGGCTGCAACATTAACTTATGCACAAAATTCTAATATCGCATAAAACATTTGCGAATAAAGCAGTGTTCATCACGTGTGTTCAAGAGAAAAAAGAAGTCACTTCCTAGTAAATTGCCATAAAATATCTGTTAAAAAAATGGAGGTCGCTGCAATCAGGATAAAATCATTGAGTCAAAAAAAAATCTTTCATGGTAACTTGTGTTTGATTGCCAGGATTTTGGGAATGCAATCATGTAAGTAAGTACCAAATCGTTCTGATGACAGACTTTGACTCAGGCATTTCAGAAAGATAAAAACAACATTTGAGATGCTGTGCAATGAGATTGGTCCAATGGTTAGTCCAATTATCCAATCATATCCACTATTGAGGTATAGTCATGTGAGTTTTTTTGTTAAAGCGAGGAATTTATTTGTTTCCATCGTAGCTTGTGCATGTCTTTTTGAGATAAGATGAATGTATTTCTGCAATTTTTTTGAATGTAGGTGCATCTTGGCATTTCCATCCAGTGTTTTTTTTAATGCAATATCTAAAAATGCACATAGAAATAGGTGGATGGAAACATAGCTACCGATGATTTTTAGTGTGCCAAAGTCAGACTGAAATGATCAGGGACCCTGTTGAAAATAATTTAATCCGGATCACTTCTAAAGTTGTGATTCTCTGAGTAAGAATATGCAGAGCGGTAGGTTCTACACACAGCCAGAAACAGCACAACATCCCACATTAACAGCACAGAATCCCACATTTTGCCTTTATTGGTAACTCGTCTATCCTACTTCTATTACCTCACTATCACTGGGAAGAAAAGCTTTCTGAATATTGAACAGGCATCATCTATAAATGGTCTTTTTAGGCTGAAAAGGTAGTGTTTCCTAAATTTTTTGACTCCAAGGCCCTCCACTGTACACAATTTTTCGTGATTTACTGGATAAAAAAAGTTACCCAATTATACCCAATAAAATATTTTAGAGCTTGGGGGCATAACTAAACAAATGTATATTCATTATAAAGTAGCCATGGAGTTATACGATTTTATTAATTTACATGACATTTCCTTGTCTAGAAATGACATGTTTAAAATAAAGCTTCCTCAAAAATTCGGGTTTTCTAAGGCTGTGAGAATCCTAGTTTTTCTAAGGAAAAAAATAAAGAAAAATATAATAAGAACTAATAACTTTTTAAAAATCCTTTTAAGCCACCCTTGGAAGTTTTTTGAGGCCCCCTAGCCACTCAGATATGAGTTCTTTAATTTGTTGAAAAGTATTTTAATATTTTAGTATGGTTTTCTGTGTAACTTGTGCCTGTTGGTTACTCACAGAAGTCACTGGGAGGGTTGTGAGTGAGGTTACGGTAAAACTCAGTTCGATGGGCCTTCTTCAAGCCTGTGCATAGGCCAAAGTCAGACAGTTTGACATGGCCCTAAAAATCAAAGACAGTCTGTTATGAGGTGTTCAGTTTCATACAATACAATAACCGTCCAGAAACCGACTAATTTCCATTAAACATTTTTTTTGTTTGTGTGTCAGTAAATAAGAGATAAAGATGAATTCCCACCCGGGAGTCAAGCAGCAAGTTATCAGGTTTGATGTCTCTATGAATAAAGCCCAGCTGGTGGATGGAGTCAATAGCCAGAACCGTCTCTGCGATATAAAACTGCGTAGCTTCTTCCGACAGCGTGTCTTTCTTCATTAGCAGAGTCATCATATCTCCTGAACACACACACACACACACACACAAACACACACAAACACACACGAGTTATAGCCTCTGAGCAGCTGCTCTAAAAATAGGACTTTCCATAGTTCTGCTATGAGCAGATTGTCGTTAGTACTTTTCCAGTTTTAAATCTCTCACTGTTACATCAGTAAAAAAAAAAACATGTGATATTTTGTACATCTGTCCTCACCTCCAGGCAGAAACTCCATGATGAGGTACAGATTGCGTTTATCTTGAAAGCTGTAGAACATCTTCACTACCCAGGCGCCATCAGCCTCCACCAGGATATCTCTCTCAGCCCGGATATGAGCCACCTGCCCCAGGGAGACATACATTTGAGGAGAGATATTATCAGTGGATCAGGTATGACTATCGGAGACTGCTGAATTAAATAGAACCGAATGTCCATACCTGCTCTTTCTCTAACATGTCTGCTTTCCTGAGAATCTTCATGGCATAAATGTGACCAGTGTCCTTTTTCTGAACCAGGCGCACCTGAATGCAGCACAAAATTTTTGGAGAACCATTGGGATTGGCAATGAAATGTAAGTGTAACTATATTTCAGTGATCAAAAACATTTGCAAATCTGCAAAATCAAGTCAATGAGGATGAGTACAAACCACAGTTTTTATTGTTAAATGAAAGTATTAAAAACATTTTTATGAATTGAAATAAAGCTGACAATATACAAAGATAAAAATATAAATATTAAATAAAAAACTTAAATGAAATAAAGATAAATTAAAATGTACCAATATTAGGCAAAAATAATAAATACTATTATTAAACATTAAACTAAAACTAAATAAATAAATGCTACTTCAAACTATAACAGTATATAAATAATACTTAAATAACACTGGTACAAACACACAATGGCTATGTTTCAAGTCCTAGAGAGCTGCCTAATTTCAGGCATTATATGTGTGTTCCTAAAAGTAGGCATCAACTTTATGATGACTCATTTACTAAAGCTGGGGACATACTTAATGACTATCTGAAACATTTTAAGACTAAACTGAACACACTATATGATTTTAACTGCACTAAATGCAACTGGCACAGACCCAGCGCATTTAGGCATGATCAGTCGTAAGTATCAAGTTACATTCACAATCGGCCTTACATCTGTTAAATGTGTCCCGGGCTTAAATTCATTGTACTTCATGGAAAAGGAAATTCCAGAATGCATTGAACAAGCTCAAATTCATCCAATATTGCAAATATTGAAAAAAAAGTTGAAAGAACGATTATAAACATACTTATATTTCATTGAAAACTGAAAAATCCTTCTAAAACAAGTATGTGTAATGTCAACTCTGCTGGACTCAACTGTGTGTCAAGTCTCACATAGAGAGAGCTATTTATGTGGTATTTATGTATCAGTCACTTTTTAATTTCAGCTAGGATGTTGCCTGAGAAGTACATGTCAAAGTCTGAAACAGAGAATAGACACACCTCTCCAAAGGCTCCTCTCCCAATCACTTTGAGGGACTCAAAATCGTCGAGACCAAGTCGGGTCCTTTTGAGCCTCAGAAACTCTGTCTCCTTACGAGCGTGCAGAGAGCGCCTCATACTCTTCTACAAAAAAAAACAGACACTATCTTATAAAACTTTTGGTTATAATCATACAGTAAACCTCACTGGCCTACTCAAAGCAAGGTACTAAGCACAAAGCACACAGTTTGAGTCCTATTCAAACCACATAAGCAAAACAGTTTTTTTCTTAGTTGACACTTCTGTGATGGTAACTCAGGAAGTCATTCAATAATTTGAAGTAGCTCTATGGTCAGCAAGGGCATCTCACCTCTTCATCAGGTAAACCCTCCTCATCCATCACCTTCTCCAGCTTCTTCTGCCTGAAACGGGGGAAACGGATGCATTATGACCAGTCACACAACAAATTAGCTTTATTTGATCACATAACACTTGATCGAATTGATATGTTGTGATGCGGTTTGGAGGAAGCAGGTGTAGTGGGTCGTTGCTGCCATGATTACCTCATCTCCCGCTCCTCGTGCTGGGTGAGCAGGGTGCTGTAGAAGTGCTCCAGTGTCAGTTTGGCCACGGTGACTCTCTCACGTGTATGGTTGCTCATCGGGAGGGGCGCTGCCATTCCTCCCGTCATGGCCACGCTGGTCTGTAACAGGAAAATCATTTGCAAAGCAGAGATCTCTGAATACAAATGAATGCAACCTCCACCAAAGAGCCCTACTAATGAACAAAACACATGTATGCCTACATAAACTGGAAAATGTAATTATTACAACAATCATTGTAAATAGTTTCATTGTAAATTATATCTTTTTTTGTATCTCATTAATGTTATTATTAAAAATATTAATATTATCTTCATCACACGTCACAGCGCCCCCACGACCAACAATAAACAAATACAGTATAGCTAAATGATTAATTATAAGATTTGTTTAATATTATTTTAACAATTTAATTTTGTAATTCAAGGTTAATATAGTTTAAAACAACTAAAACTATTAAAAAGCCAAAACATTTTTTGTTATATTTTCCCTCAATTGACAGTCTACTACACAATACCACTTTGACACTTCAAAACGTTCATAGACTTATTCATATAAATTGAAGAGGTTTAGTCCAAATTTATTGAAGAGACACTTGCTTTATATGATGAACAGATTGAATTTAGGCTTTTATTCACATATAAATATTGATCAGTGAACATCAACAGAAGCTCAACCAAACCTGCTGGACTCACAAGAACAAATCTCATTGGTTCTTGTGGAAGCTCAAATGCGCTGTGTGACACGAAAATGAACCTAATTAGTTCTCACACCTCAAGCAAACATGCTTGAGCTTCCGTTTACCAAGAATGATGTGCGAGTTGATGAATGTTTCATGTGTAATAAAAGCCTAAATCTGTTCATCGTATATAAATCGTACCTTCAGTACGTTTTTTGTAGCTGTCAACAGAGGGACAGAAATTTCTCAGATTTCATTAAATTGCTTGTTTATTTGTATTACGAAGATAAACGAAAGTCTTAGTTTGGCACATGAGGGAGAGTAAATGACTAAATTTACATTTTGGGGAGAACTAACCCTTTAACTAAAACTAAAATGAAAGCGGAAAATCTAAAACTAAAAACTATATTGTAAGAATACTAAAATAAAACTGCCGTAAATTAAATTAGAAGCCTCATTATCGCTACGAGTGGGTTTCTCTCGTCATTGTGAGAACGTGGAAAAACCCGGAGTGGAGTTTCAAACGACTGAATTCAGAACGCTTACAAGTCGGATAATCCATATATGGTATTCCGGATCAGCATTTGGTCTGGTCTGACCCTTACCGCGTTGCTGCTTGGATACACGCATCGTTTGATGGTTTGGCTTCCTTCGGACTATAGTATTTTCTTTGACACTAGGCAGAGAAGAATTACGGCGACTATTTTTTTTGTGCCTGAAAAGTGAGTTATTCGATATGAAAACTTGTTTATAAAACGGGCTTTTAGGCAATACCACGTAATAAACAAGAGTGTTGTTGTTGTTCAGAAGATCAAGTAATCGCAGGATCGTGCCTAAAAACCGATTTTGGTTAATTAGCATTTTTAATATCTAAGCATTGTTTACTTATACGTTACCCGCTCGGGACTGAGAAGGTTACTGCACCTGCTCGTGCTGCGGTCACTGATGAATGTGGGGAAAACGCAAACTTGATTTGAGCGCGCTCGGCCTCGCGTCTGCGTGCTTGACCTTGCGGACGTGACATGCAGTTTGACAGGTTTATAAAAAAAAAAACAGATACATTGACGCGGATACACCACACAGATGGTCGTATTCAGTGAAGACTCAAATCTATCAAAATATATTGTCTATCAAAATCACAAAACATCGTAATAGACAGGTGATATATAACAAAATAAACATTGCGGATATCACATATCGGCTTCTGTATCATGTATTATGAGCATCAGTGTCTGCATTAACAACAGCACCACTGTGATTTATATCCACCATCATATTTGTAAATTCTCACCTCCCCGTCTTCCTCCAGATTAGACAGTTTGCCGGTTGACGAGGACCAAAATAAGGATAAAAAGAAGCCAAAGGAATGGCCTTAAGTTGAGTAGTCAGAGCAGAGTCCCTCAGTGATCGCTCATGTTTATTCTCTATTCAGGCTGATGTTTGTTGAGCGCTGCGGCGGGGCTGAGCTGACTCTGATGATCCACCTCCCCACACGCGCTCACTCTGACAAATCAAGAGTCCCTGACAGCCCAGGACATTTTTCCAAAATAAAAGTTGGCAAGAAAGAAGATACCAATAGAATAATGGAGAATAATAGAAATTGACAAAATAGCCTATGTATTAAAACATTTTAGACCAAGCAAAACGGTTTGTTTAACATATATAACCGTTTGTTATATATGCATTATAATATAATATAAATACACATTCATTCATGTATATATTTAAGAAATATTTGAATGTATATACTGTGTATATATTTATACAGTATATACATGCAAATATTTCTTAAATATATACATGGAGTGTGTATTATGTATATGTAAATACACTATAATTATGTTTATGTAAATACACATGCATGTATATGTTTAAGAATTAAATATAAATATATATATATATATATATTTATATATAACATTTTTCTTAAATGTATACATGCATGTGTGTATTTACATAAACATAATAATTATACACTTTACACTACACACATATACAGTATATTATTTAAACATAGACTTTTACTTTAATTAATCACAATTAATCAATTGCCCATCACTAATACATATGAAGAGTGATCCGAATATGCTGATTTGGTGCTCAAGAAACATTTCTTTCTACTCTCAATGTAAAGAAAACAAAAGCTAATTAATATTTCTGTGGAAAATATGACGCATTAGCATTCAAATTTTTAAAATTTGTATTTATTTATTTCAGACCGCTGGTGTTAATCTTTTAACTCAAAAACATTTCAAAATTAAGTTTTGGGTGTACAATAAGACACATGGGATGTAATGCAATATTCACAGTGTCCGTAACAGTTACATTTGAAAAATCAACCACATACACTTAAAAATATATATTTTCTTGTGCATTTATACCTGAGCAAAAACAGACACTACACACTATTTTTAATCTAAGAAATTAAACGACATATTTTTGAAATTTAATCTGACAGATTTATAATGATCAATAAAGACAATAGAGCTCTGCTGAATTAATAATGCATGGTTATAATGCTTATCAACAAAAATTGTGCAAGTTGCAGAACAGACAACCAAAAACAAAGGTTTAAATTACAAGACATCTTCCTGAAACAACCTCTGAGAGACATTTTCATATAATTTATAAATCCTACAATCATCTCTGGTGACAGCTATGAATAGCAATGTTAAATATTATTTTTTTTCTCTCTCTCTCACACACACGTATGCACGCACACACACGCATGCACGCGCACACACACGCACGCACGCACGCACGCACACCTTATCCACATTATGTGCACTCTTCTCCTGGTTCACATAGGCTAGAGAAGAGAAACAGTCACATACAGCTACTGGCCGTAAATTCCCTTCTCTGATGTCACAGTTCAATGTAGCTTAGCTTCTGTTCATCCTTGCCTGGGTCTCATTTTGGCCCATTCTCATTGCTGATACTGATTTTTCACAGACATTTTTTTAGCAGATGGTTCAGATACAGTGTTAAGACAAAGTCATAAAAGCCCAGCAAGGTTTATAAAATCCACAAACTTGTAAAATGTAATGAGTAAAGCTACATACGCTTGATGATGAAAACTTTTCACTGTAGAAAAATTGTGCGTTCTAGTTTAACCTCAAGTGTGTGCACTATGGGTGACTCTCTTGGGCATTTAACAGGCCCTCTGTCATCGACGGTTGAGTGCAGACACTGATAAACAGGCTAGGAACAGCATAATGGACAGGCTGATTGCCACAGCCCCCCCGCAGTCCTTGGCATTTTCCTAAAACAGACAAGATACACATAATATGTACCAGAGATCTCTAAAAATCTTAGTCTGTAAACAGATTGTAATCAAAAGGCAGCCTTCCAATACATGTCTGTGAATTGTGTGCAAATATGTGTGTGCTTACTTGAGGGTGGTAAGCATGACAAGACTCAGGCCTTCTTCGTATCTTTTGAGATCTCATGCGGTCACATTTGACTGAGGCATTGTGTGCTCAGCGGTTAAGAAAAAATGAAGAAAAAGCAACAACAACAAAGCATTTTATAGCACAAATATATATTTTTAAATAGTAGATACTTTGTTATACAGTTGGTGGCTTGTTTAAAAATGTATAAAGATATGTTTGCTTTGAACATGAATTTGATCTGATTTCCTTAAATGCATAGTTTACCCAAAAATGAAAATGTGATGTGTATCTGCTTACCCCCAGTGCATCCAAGATTTAGGTGTGTTTGTTTCTTCAGTAGAACACAAATGAAGATTTTTAACTTCAACTGTTGCAGGCTGCCAGTCATAATACATGTGAATGGTTAACAACTCTATGAGAGTGAAAAAAAAAACATGTTTAGACAACATGCACAAAAACCCTACAGCTCCTGACGACACATTGATGTCTTAAGACACGAGCTGACCGGTTTCTGTGAGAAACCGAACAGTATTTATGTTTGTTTTCTTTTACTTCATATCCAAACGACTCTCATCTAGTGTTTCCATCCGCTATTACTTCTGTATGGTCAAAACTGGCACGATCATATGCGTATATATATATATATATATATATATATATAGAGAGAGAGAGAGAGAGAGAGAGAGAGAGAGAGAGAGAGAGAGAGAGAGAGAGAGATTCCTTATTAAATCCAATCTGTACAGTGCCTGCGGATTGGTCGAATGAGGCATCTACAATATATATATATATATATATATATGATCGCGCCAGTTTTGACTGGTGGAAGTAATGACGGGTGGGAACACAAGATGAGATTCTTTTGGATATGAGGTAAAAAAAATAACAAATACTGTTCGGTTTCTCACAGAAACCGGAAGGTTCGTGTCTTAAGACAGCAATGTGTCGTCACGAGCAGCAGGGTTTTTGTGCATGTTGTCTAAGCATGTTTTTTTTAATTTTATTTTTTTTAAGAGTTGTTACCCATTCATATGCATTATGACACCTACATTTTGGATGCACTGGGGGTAAGCAGATAAACACGGATCACATTTTCATTTTTGGGTGAACTATCCCTTTAAAGGTGCACCCAGAAATTTGTGTGAAACTTGTCATTTCTAATTAGGTTAATGTACTGGTTGCACCTTTAAGTGACTAAATTGATCTTCAAAGCTGTGATTCATCTCCTCAGTCACAGTGTGTGGTGGTCTGGGGAGACTGATTTAGCTGGGGTTTTAAGGATATATTTGACCTCTTTGGGCTCCATGGTGATGGGTGGGTACTGCCGAGAACAGTCACAATCTGCCTGAATCACCACCAACAGCAAGTTACTGTCTGGAATCTGATTAATTACAAACACCCTGTGTGCAATAAAAGAAAGAGAGCGAGATCAAGTCTAGTTAATGGCATTCTTATTGCAGAACAAGTTTATTAAAAAGAATCCAGAGCAAAGAGACATTTCAATAGCCACAAAATGTAGAGTTATGAGAGCCTGGCGCAGAGTAGATGCTAGCGAAAGGAAGTCTCGATGACTTAAGGAGGTGTCACATTTCACCTGTGTCTCAGTGTTAAAGGACCTTTTTTTTGATATCCTTTTGTCTTGTATATGTTCAGTACCTATATGCTCTTGCCTCCATTGTTATTTTGTTAGTTTTCATATTACTTGTTTGTTACCATGTCAATCCTGCACCTGTCTATCATTAGTCCCTTGTCATTAGGAGACAATTACACAACACCATTTTCAACTAAAAACGTAATTTTGTCGGTTCATTTACATAAAAAAAAAACATTTTCTGGGCTTGAAACACAAATTTAAATGTGCAAATATTTAAAAACGATACTGTTATCATGTCTGTGTAAAGTACAAAAATGTGCAATATGAAATGGTGACCATGCATATGTGTATAATATGTGTTAATCTAAAGTCAATAGGCGGGTGGTGTTTTTTGCCAAATGACGTCACCAAATACTGGCCTGCCATGTAGAATACAGGGTTTTTAGTTGTTTTTGTGGATCTGTGTGAACAGGGAGTAGTGTATTAGGACAAGGTCAAGGATGTCTTATGTAGGCCTACCTGAAAAATGCAAAAAAAAAATGTTTCCACTTATAGTACATCGTTGTTGTGTAAACATCCCCTAGTGTATTTAAACCCCATCATCCCTTCGTGGTCTTGTGTTAACGTTTGGTATTGGTGTTTCTGTTTATTGTTTCTTATGTTTATTAAGGCACTACACCATTTTTGCACCTAAAGCAGTTAATTTACACAACAGAATTTTTGGGGCCTGAAAACAAACTTTTGAAAACAGGTTTAAAAGTGTACGTTTTTGAAAACGATACAATTATTGTCTCTGTGTAAACTACAAAAAGACAAAATTGTGGAAAATGGCCACATTGTGCACATGCATATTACATGTTCAGTTTTGTTGGGTAGTGCTTCTTTAAAAAGTGAAATTGCCTGCTACTGTAATTGGAATAATACAGCGTTTTTTAAAATCCTTTTTCTGTACTGTAGCCTACATAAAACACAACTTTTCAGATTTTATGGCATCACTGTCCTTTAGATGTGCCCAAAATGTGATTTCAGTTTTTTTCAAACACTGAAAAAAGATACAGAGGACTTAATAATCCTAGTTATTATTAGTAAATAAAAGATTATCATGTAAAAAATAAAGCAATATGCTTTAAAACTGTTATTTTACTTCAGATTTTGGGCCCCCACTTTCTGTAACTTTATTTTCCAGTATATTATTTGTCTTCACCACTAGAGGTCGTCAGAAAGACAGAACACTACGAAGGCATAAGTAAGAGATGACAGTGAGCATAGGGTTTTTGGAGTAAACTGATACATTAAGTATGAGGAAGAGTCCCCTCTATCTCTTTATATATATAGGAACACCATACTAATACTGTGTTTGACCCCCTTTCACCTTCAGAACTGCCTTAATTTTACGTGGCATTGATTCAACAAGGTGCTGAAAGCATTCTTTAGAAATGTTGGTCCATATTGATAGGATAGCATCTTGCAGTTAATGGAGATTTGTGGGATGCACATCCAGGGCATGAAGCTCCCCCACACCATTACACCACCATCACCAGCCTGCACAGTGGTAACAAGGCATGATGAATCTATGTTCTCATTCTGTTTACGCCAAATTCTGACCATTTGAATGTCTCAACAGAAATCGACACTCATCAGACCAATATTTTTCCAGTCTTCAACTGTCAATTTTTTTTTTCTTTCCTATTTGTAGTGGAGATGAGTGGTACCCGGTTAGGTCTTCTGCTGTTGTAGCCCATTTGTAGCCTGACAAGCCAGAACCACATCAAGATGTTTGGTCTGGAAACTCACCATAGACAGGGCTCAATCCAAGGGGCGGGATAAACGGTTGTCTTTCAAACTCCCTCTGCACGCGATAGGATAGCGCTACACCAACCGGAGCAACGACGGTGAAGGGGAGCTCGCTGACTGATTAAACATTCGCTGTACCCGGTCGGCTAAACTCCGAACACATCTTCCCTTTTTAAGAATGACTTCAGTGCCGCTCTTTGTTCTTTTCTCAGAGGAAAGCTTAACTCCAAGTCTTCTGGAGGCGCGGGCAGAGCTGATTCGAAAGACCGCCGCCGTTAGCCAGTTTCTGTGTTTACTAGAAGCACGCAAACGCAACTCGGCCGTCGTCATTATGGCCCCGCCCGCCGACTCTATACATGATGTGATTGGGCCGTCCAGATTCTGAGGAATACAGCTCAGATAGGAATTGAGAGTTGCTAGACCACACTTGCGGGCAAATTAAATTTGCTGCCGCTAGGGTGCGTCTAGATTTCTAGGCTAGCCCATTTGCATCAAGGTTGTGCATGTTGCTGCTTCACAAATGCTTTGCTGCATACCTCGGTTGTAATATATGTATAATATATATATATATATATATATATATATATATATATATAGCAACTATATAATATATATCAAAAGTACAGTATGCAATTATAAATCTAAGAAGAACAGTTTGAGACTCTCATAATTACAACTTTACATTTTGCAAATGTGACTTGCCGTCAATTAAAAAAGCTTTTTATTTTATTTTATTTTTTATATATAATTAAACTGCATTGCAAATTCTTTCCATGATCAAATAATCTATGGGTGTTCTTACTTTTGACATCTCCCACACTTGATCATGCTGTTGGTTTCTTTGATTGATGGCTCATAGATGAAGCTGGGATACTCAGTGTCACATGGCTGCAAAAGGCCCCCCTTTGACTTCCTACCAGCTACAAAGGAAACCCACAGTTATGGATTAAAGAATGCAATGTCCTTATATCATCAAATAATATCAGCTGTAGGACACTTTCATTATACGTTTTCAACAATACAAAAAACTCTTTTGATCATGAAAAACAACATGACAAATCTTTCTCTGATCTCTCTTTTTCACACACAGCACAAGCAATATCACACACAGTGATGGAAACGGCACTTACATGAATGGAATAAGGCCTTGGCTGTGACACATCAAGATGAAGGAGGGTTACAAGATTAAAGAAATAAGAGCAAGCGATGAAGATGAAGAAGGAAGATGAGGGACACAGGAACGGCCATACAAACAGGTGAGTAACACGGATGAATGATTGCAGTATTTACAATTAGTTTACTTTAAACATACCCTCCACAAAGTGATCAGAATGCCATAGACCATAGATGTTGAAGTCTAGTAAAAACCTGGCAGAGAAAACGTCTGATTTTACAAGGGATGAACTGAGTCACTGACATTTTAAAGAGCAGAAAAAACAGCTACACTTACAACAAGAAGTTCGACAGGAACCATCTCAGTGCTGCCAGAAGATTATAAAAGGGCTGAGGGAAGAAAGAAAGAAAGAATCAAGATCCTTTCATTTCAATTACACTGAGAATTTCTGTGTAATAGCTCATGACAGAAATCTTTTTTTTTTCTCAACACCATCTTTGTGATCAAGGTATGAAGGTCATGTCTTTTTCTAGATCAGCCCTCACCTGTGACCTCCACCCATATATTCATAACACAATGGATTGCAAGAGCAGCAGTGTAATGTATTACATGTAACACTGATAGCATCTGACTGTTGTGTTCTGGTAGACGTTATTAAAACAGACAGCACAATGCTTACACTTAGCAGGGGTCGAGCGCCGCTAGCAGAGTGAGTATGCACCTTACACATGCCCTGATAGTCATAGAGTAACACTCTGGGGGAAAACACACACACAGTGACACACAGTTTACACCTTAATGCATTACATCACATTCACGTTTAATGCAAGTTTAAAAAATAAAGCTTTCAAAATGGTGCTTTCACAGCAATCGCCATAGGAAGAACCTTTCAGTGAAAAAAATGTTCGTGTCGAGAACATAAAAAAACATTGTTCCATTATAAAGAACATTTTGTGCAATGATAAGATTCTACGGATGTTAAAGGTTCTGCATGGCACATTAGCCGATTTTACATCACTGCCTTGGTAGCGCAAGAGTTTGCATATGATATATGCAAATAATGACTGTGTTAGAGAGGATGATCATATATTTCTTTTAGTTTTATTATTAACTTGTGCTTGGCTAGCTACAGAGAAACTGGCAGCCAGGCAACAAGCAAGTGACCAATCCTGAGTGGCGACGTCACAACATGCGCAGTTCTACCAGCACGGTTGGCTTCTATGATCATGTATCAGTATCATGGTTTCCACAAAAATATTAAACAGCACTACTGTTTTCAACATTTATAATAAATAAGAAATGTTTATGATGTTTATTGAATTACATGCTTAGATTGGTTTGTGAAGTAAAAATGAAGTAACTGGAACCGTTCCTTACCATTCTTCGAACCACTTGGTTAAAACAGCTATTCATGCCAATAAAGAACCTTTAATTTTAAGAGTGTGGGCACAAGAGTTTTCATAAACAAAAAAGTTCTCTAACCTTTTAAACATGCCCATTCTCAAGAGCTGTGACATTACCGACCCGTCGAGTTCCCCCAGAAACCTGCCAACCTACAGATACAGAGAATAGAGAGACATGTGGCTTCAAGACATTGTAGTTATTTATTATTTATTTCACCAGGATCTCTTTCTAGTTCACAATAGGAACAATGACAGCTCAGAATGAATGTTTACCGTATACTAGCTTTACTGCCATAGACATCTTGACTTTACTGTTCAATAAAGCACTGAAACTAAATTTTAAACAGCATAAGTTTGGGCTCTTTAGGGCTGCAGCCCAACATCAAAGTCAGCGTTTACTGCAACAGCACGCTGAATTATTCAGATAACCTGTTATCCCTCTCTTCCTCTATATTTACCCGGATGATTCTCTCTCTTGCTCTCTCTCTCTCTCTCTCTCTCTTGCTCTCTCTCTCTCTCTCTCATAGGACCTCTACTAATGATGGAAAACACCTCATGCATTTATTTATTTATTCATTCATTTCCACAGTAACTCTCCTATGCTGCGTCAATGGTGAACAGTTTTTTTTTTAATCTGTTATTCACAGCAGAAAGTCCTTATTTAGGAACTGTTTTCATTTTATGATACCGTGACCTGCTTTCAAATGGCAAAATCTATTTTTACTGCGTGTCATTTAGCGTGCCATCTTTGTAACCGTTCCTGTTTAGATTGTCTTAAAGTTGCACTATGTACTTTTTTCAGTATCCACAAAAAAACAGGCCAGTGTTATATATCTTGTTCAGTTAATTTTTAAATGTTTTCAACTATTTGTCAATTGTGAGAATTTCTATTTTAACCAAGGAGCTGAGACGTCTGAGCACAGCGTCTGAGGGAGTCGGCTGAAAAATTCTGTCATATCTGGGTTACCCTCGGTTTCCAGTTTTATTCTGCAGAAGCGCTTTACTCTTAGCGGTGTGCAACAAGTGTCACAGCTGCCGAGCGAACGCACAGAGTAAAGTCATAACATCATTTTAAACTCACTTAAATGTATCTAATATGATAAACAGAGCATACTCATGACCGGAAAAGCAGAAATAGCGCCCGCAACTGTGTCCCGTCATAATAAAAGTCCCGCTGCTCGTGAGCTGTGTGTTTGCGTAACAATCGCTCCAGCGGCCTTGCTCAGCTCCTTCAACATTCGCTCATGCTCTGCTTCATACTACAGTAACGTTAATAACCGCATTCATGAACATGAGTCCTATCCCGATTCTTTTTCTCCGGCTGCGAGGTGAAGACCACATGTCCCAAAATTCTGTGATCAAACTTGGCCTCATCACATTACGCCTTTGTTTGAATAGGCATCCCCTAGCGAATGGGAAAAGTTACACAGTGTAGCTTTAAACCCGGGTTGGAATACACTGCACGATTTTTGCAATCCTATAAGATTATTACAAATCACACTGTATGACATGCATGTAGACTGTACAATGATGACACCTATTGACTCGTAGGCTTCGATGCAAGTTTCTATAAAAGAATAAAATGTCATCAGCATGCGCTATTGGTAAACAAAAAGAGCAAGATGAATCACACTTTGGCGTTACAACACGTTGTAGTTTTTGTGTGCTGGAAAAAAAGAGGACATGGCAATATAAAAAGGGGAAAGCATTTTTAAGTTTTAGTGCCATGTCACGTTGATTTCGTGTCGCATTTTTATTGGCTGGTCAGTAGACATAGGTAGCGGCAGCAAACACGGTGCAGTGCGGTGATCATGGTGAATATCTGACACTCAGAAAATGATCGGAGGCTCATTTTCTGAGTGTCATCACAGTCACAGTCTTTCTCAAGACTGTGACAATGGCCGTCTTTGAACCTCTCTCATTGTATAACATAGGACCACCTATTAGGAGCCACAATCACAGAAATCATTACTTTCATCAAATAATTTAGTTTTTTAGTTTGTGTTCCCCTGTTCTCTTTTTCCCACCATTAGTTAATCTCCTTGGTTACTTATGAATTAGTTCACACCTGTTTGCATTCAGTTCATCCTTGTGTACCTTGTGTATATATAAGCCCTTCAGTTCCTTTTGTTCCTTTGTCAGGTATTGTTTGTGTATGGCACAGTGTTTCGTTGAGTTTGTACCGTTGTGCATTTCTTGAATTTTCTTATTTTTTAAAAATATGCTACCATTTCATCCTTTGTGCTTTCAACTATTTACACTACAGCAAACACACACAGAAATAATTGTAATAAAAATATAATTAGTTACTATTAGTAACTAATAGTACTATAATATTAGTTACTATGGACACTTTTTACAGTCCAAACACTCAGCAGTGAATTAAATGACATCTCTCCCTATATGTTAATATTCTGTTTAATTCAGAAATACGTGTTTTTGCATCATTGCAGATGGGTTGCGAATGCCATTTTGTTTTGACCTTATCCTGTCACTTTAAGTGCTCTTACATCAGTCCTGTCCTTAGAGATGATGACGAAGCCATTACTGTCAATGACGTAGCAGTTAACGTCCTGTGAACAAAAAACACAAAAAGCATTTGCCATATTGAATTAGTTTGATGGAGGAACGGTGATGCATATTTTCACCGATATGTCCACAAATGCTCTAGATACTGAGCACTTATAAATTATAAATCCTATATTATAAAATTCTCACCGCATTATCAGTACAGCTTAGAGGACAAAGCCCCTCTACACCAGAACACTGTGAGAGATAGAAATTGACAAAGAGATAGAAACCGAGCATGATTTACATGTATTAAGTTTTGTATAGTGTCGTGTTTATTCTCCTATTTGTATTGAGTACATACATCTGTGTCATTCGCCTGGTGTTAATCCAGATAATGCAGCAGCAGTGAAAAAAGCAAAAACATTAATTAATATAAGATCACATTCACTAGCTCATGACTGCTTCAAAATCCATCTTATAACACTGTTCTGCCTTTGAGCAATCACATGATCTGTGCAGGCTCCTGTGTGCGTTTACTCCTAGCATGTCTCAGATGAAAATAGGGACAGAAAAACAATTCCTCTAATAGGGACCTGTGAATGTTTACTATAGCTACTGTTAAAGATATATAGATTGTATCTCAATGTGCCGTCATTTTGATTCATCTTAATTTAATTGATCTTAACTTTTCTCAATTTAAGCATTTGAGTGGCCTACTGAGAGAGATTGCTTTCCTGTAAAACATACATTTACTTAATTACATGTTTAATATACACTACTGTTCAAAGGTTTAAAAATAATAATAATAGATTTAGATCTATAGAAATATAGATTTACTTAATGCATTTAGATTTTAACATTTCAAACATTTAACAGTAAGAATAATCTTGGTGGTGTGCAAGTCTGAATATGGGATTAGTTAATATTGCTGCAGTCAGGAGTGAGCACAAATACAGTGGTAATGTGCCAGCTGAGGTGGAAGAGCATTCAGGGAGGCATGGAAAATCCCAGGGGTACTAGAAAATTGGGAGTGTGTTCTCCCTGAGGAGGGTGTAGAGAGTGATATTGCCTCCTCTCCCCATTCTTTTCGAGTGCCTTTTGGACTCTCCCACCCTTCTCTCAACACTTATCATCTTCTGTTTGTATTATAAATATCAAACAAAAGCCTGTGCTAGCAGTGTCACCACTAACATTATTGTGTTTATCTTCACCTCCCATCAAATGCACAATGTTTAAACAGATAAGACCCATCCGGTAAGTTTTGCACACGCTGGTGTTCATATCCTTGTGGAGATGTCCTGTTGACATTTGCTGTGTATAATAAAATATAATGTAATATATATATATATTTTTATTTAATATACATTTTTAATACTTTTTTCAAGTTTAGAAAAAACATTTACACAGCCACAAAAATAAACATTCTTGTAGGAACTGCAAGCAATAACTGTAATTGCAGTAGTAAATATGTGAGTTTTAGTACCTGATTGGCTATGGACCAAAACCTTTTTTCCAACATCTCAAGAGACATCTGTACACCAATGGCTATGCAGGAAAGAAACACAGACAAAAGATAAGAACATGTTTTCACATTCTAATAGTATTATAACATATCAAATTAAGAAATGTGTTAGTAGAAATGCATGTGAACAATTAAATGACTAAGACACAACAACTAAAACAAGACGAAAACGTTATCAAAACAATCCCCGTTCACACGGATCTACGAAAGTGATTAAAAAAGGCTGTATTATGCATGCCAGGCCAGTAGTTGGCGCTGTCACTTTGTCAAGAAACACCCTTGTAAACACCATTACCCTTTTTACAGATTTGCGTGTTTTTTGTTTGTTGTTTTTTTTGGTTTGTTTGTCTTTACCACGATATGGTAAAGAAAAGTAATTGTTTGCTTGCATTTTTCGACCCCCAAAAACGCAGCTGTTATCAGTGTTGCTAAGAATACTTCGCAAAAAAAAAAAATGCAATTTTGGTGCTCCAAAAACCCCAAAACACCCCCCAGATGTACAAATTCAGTGGAGAATTTAGACTCCCGATGGAGAAAATCACTTTGGGCTATTTTTAGGCTACTTTTGACTGGCCATTGGACTGGGCTACTTTTGACTGACCATTTTCGCTGGGCTACTTTTGTTGCACAGACCTGGCAACCGTGTTTGTCATGTAAATAAATGGCCAAAACACATAAAAAGTTACCGTTTTCAGTTTTTTCCTCCCCCTGTGTTAAATTTTTTAGCTGAGGAGCCTATTCTGACTTGCAAATATATAATCCAAGCATGGATCAGTGGATGTGCTGATATCTTATGTCTCAGTCCTGATCCCTCATACCGGTATACTAAACTTGCTATCTCCCTCACATCATTAGTTTACTACTTTAAACCTACTGCCTCATATATCACACCTGATACCTAATAACTCAGTCTGTACATCCGCTTCCCCCATAAACTGCTGCATTTTACAGAACAAGGTTTTGTTGTTTAAGACCCGGTGTAATTAGTAGGACAGTTAGAATTTACAGTGAGCTGACGGGTCTGATTAAACTGCAGTAAATTGTTCGTTTGAGTAAAAATCTTTTAACTTCAATAATTCAGAGAGAGAGAGAGACCAGAGTCGAATCATCCATCATACTGAAGCTAATTAATAGAGGTGGATAATAAAGAGGCAGAGAGTGGAGGGCAGTGTTGGTAATAGCTGCCAGGGGGATAGAATATGGCTAATAGATGGGGAGACAGACTCTTGAATAAGTAGATGTGTATTATAAAGCTCTAGACCTAGCAGACATACTGTAACAATGCTGGAAGATTACAGTCACCGTGTCTCCTCCAGCATCCTAAAGATTTGGACAGCCCTGCAACGAAGATTACCCAAAATAGTGTTGAGCGAGCTCGCAGACGGATCCCAGCGCAGTTAAAGTGTGAATGACGGAAGACATGTGACTCCAGCAGAGCAGATAATTTAGTAAATACCCAGTTTTCTGAGCTTCTGTCATTCTCTTTTCTACACAAACATCCCACACACAAAAACAAACACAATGATGTGAGACAGCATGAAAACTCAACCAAAACCTCAGAGCGACAACATGGCAAGCAATCAATCCTGCTTAAAATACCTTTAATGAGAGAGAGAGAGAGAGAGAGAGAGAGAGAGAGAGAGAGAGAGAATGTGTGAAATGTATGTGGCCTTTTTTATGAATAGGCTACAGTATCAGAGCTTGAAACTCTCGATAGACAGATAGACAGACGGACAGACAGATAGACAGACAGACAGACAGACAGACAGACAGACAGACAGACAGACAGACAGATAGATAGATAGATAGATAGATAGATAGATAGATAGATAGATAGATAGATAGATAGATAGATAGATAGATAGATAGATAGATAGATAGATAGATAGATAGATAGATAGATAGATAGATAGATAGATAGCGGTCAGTCCTTGTGTGTGTGTGTGTGTTATTGAGGTAAAAATAAGATGAGTGTGTGTGAGTACACTGTACTCCATGCATTGTTTTTACTAGTTCACTGATGTGTGCAGTAGATTCTGCTATATTGTATAGTTTTAAGATTAGTTTAATATGCATTTCAAATTCTAGATTATATTCTAAATTATGCTAATGTATTTAATATCTATTTGAATATGTCAGGTCTAAACTGCAGTGTGTGTGTGTGTGTGATGGCAAACAGAGCAGCAGGGTCTTTACATTGCAGATTATCACGAAGAGCTCAAGTAGCATACGCTAACAGTGAGTCAAAAAAACACCCTCTCAATCCCCCCTCCTCTCTCTCTCTGTTGCTTAGGTAACATGATGTCAGCGCAGCCCCTACCGACACCTTGAAGACTCACCACCCAAATATGACACTGTCCTCAACGTGAGCAGCACACACAGGGACCTCAATGTACACACCCACATACACACTTCATGGAATAGAGGGCTTCTGATAAGGAGAGAAATGGCATGGTAAGGATTTAATGGAGCTGTAGTGCTTTTTCTTGTCAATGTCTGGCATGTGAAAGCATGTGGGCGGCACTGAGGTCCTTCTGAAGTACACGGTGTGTTACTTGCAACAGCCCACAACATACAGGAGGTAAACGCTTCTGGTGTCCAGAATGCTTTTCCTCTTATAAATAGCTGCAATGGATGCATTTCTCATTTTTTGAGGTGCTGGTGCTGCAGAGCGGCCTGCATGCCTTCATGCATTATTCAGCACAACAGGCAATAGAGGGAATGTTTGTATACATGGATGACATTTGGTCAAGTTTGTCCAAGTGAACAATGACGCGTACATGTGTGATTATATTTCTGCGCTGTTGCATGATGTCAGCACTCTGATGCTCTGATCACAGGGTATAAAATGCATCACTGCTGGTGATTGTGACGTGATTGGATCCATCCATCC